>NW_006921770.1:1978975-1982367 GCF_000298275.1 Orycteropus afer afer
CACTTTGAAATAATAGCTCATGTTTATTAACTGACTGTCTACTTGGTCCCAGCATGGTTGGTTCTTTACTTATAAAATATATAATTCTCACAACAACTCTACTAGATGGTATTATGATTAACATTGTACAAGTGAGGAAACTGGGGACCCAAGGGATAAAGATTCCTGGCCAAAATCACATAGCTTATAAGGGTGCAAGCAGAATTTGAACTCAGGAGTATCTGAAAACAGCTGATGGAACCCCACTGCCATCTAACAGGATCCCAGTGAGTGGAGAGACCATAGGGAGGGAATTGCTGGGACTAACTCTTTCTAATATCTCTTTGACCTCTAACATGCTATGAAAACATTTTACAAGCCTCTGTAGGGATAAAAAAAAAATCAAAGTGCACCATATAAAAATCTGATTTATTATGCATAAATTATGGCTTGTTCCTTGTTTAAAGATGTGAGAAGAAAAATGGAAGACTCCAACTTAAGGATTAATGTTCTGCCAGATGATGAAACAATCATGAGGCCCATTTAGAAACCCAAATTAATAATGCTCAAAAAATGGAAACACATTCATTGGACTTACACCACAAATACACCTCATCCTGACTTTCATGGCATGATACTGTTTGAGAAAAAAAGAAAACAAGGACACATTCTTACTTGGTAAAATTACTCTTTAAGCTAAAAATTATTTTACAAGGATACACAGACAGACTGAGTATTATTTCTGCTATTTCTTACTTGCATAAACTGGGGCAACTGTGGTGGTTAAGTTTGTGTGTCAACTTGGCTGGGCCTGGTTGAATGGCTGGCCAGGTGGATGTAGTATTCCCCATGATGAGACTGGTAATCAAGTCCATGGTGGAATCTACTGTGAGCAGCTGAGTAGCTACTTTGGGTATGAGGTCTGCTTCTCATATATAAGAAACAGCTTTGAGAATGGTGTCCAGCTTCTGGCACACTTGAACCCTGCATGTAGCAGTGTCGTTGTTCAGCAGCCTGCCATGCTCTGCTGATCCTGGCACTTTCAATGGTCTTGAATCAATGGCCTGCCATGTGGTTTGGTAACATTGGGACTGTGCCATTTTATTTGTTGACCTTGGGCTTGTTAGCCTCAGCAGCCAGTAGCTGCCTGAGTGAAGAGATGTCTCTAGCTTCAGTGGGCCAGGAACAAGAGGCAGAGCTCAAGCCCAAGGTCGAGGGGTTTTCATCCAGCCCCTAGAGCCTGGCACTTGGAACTCAGAATTCTAGCCTCCTGAATTGTAAGAGAATAAACTCTTGTTTGTTAAGGTCATCCCATTTGTGGTATTTTTCTGTTAGAGTGGCACTAAAACAGGCAATTTACTTAGTTTCTGAGAATCTCCATAACTTCATCTATAAAATGGGATTCAAGGAGCCAAGACAGCATAATGTTTATGACTGAGGTTATGATTTAATAT
The DNA here is from genome assembly GCF_000298275.1 of Orycteropus afer afer. NCBI lineage: Eukaryota > Metazoa > Chordata > Mammalia > Tubulidentata > Orycteropodidae > Orycteropus > Orycteropus afer. The sequence goes on from NW_006921770.1 coordinate 1,980,409, forward strand.
TATTTTAAAAACAGAGTCATCTATCCATCCAATTATTTACTTGATGTATATTTGTTGAGGACCTACTAAGAGCCAAAACTGTTGGATACTGAGGGCACAAGGATGAGCAAAAACATACTCCTTGCACTCATGACATTTATAAGACAAAGTACCTCTCAGCTTCAGTTTCATCGCCTGTATATTGAGGATTACAGAGTTGTTATAGAAATTAAAAGGAGCCCTGGTGACCTAATGGCTAAGCACTTGACTACTAACCGAAAGGTCTCACAATCTGTTCCGTGGGAGAAATGATCTGGTGATTTGTTCCTGTAAAGGTTACAGCCAGTGAAATCCTATGGGGCAGTACTCTGTCCTATAGAGTCACTATGAGTTAGAATTCAATCTAACATTACACAACAACAGGAATTTTTTTTTTTTTTTTTAAAAGCACAATGGCTGAGGAAAAGTGTTTGATAGATGTCAACTGCCATTATTATTAGTAGTAGTAATAATTGCCCAATTCCTGGATCATCATGGGTACTCAAAATTGTTTTTTGAAGGAAACAACAAATGATGGTGAAGTTATGAGGTAACAGGAACTTATACACTGCTGGCAGGATTATAAAATGGTACAACCACTAAGAAAAACAGTATGGCACTTCCTCAAAAAGCTAGAAATAGAAATACCTTATGATCCGGCAATCCTGCTCCTAGGCATATGTCTTAGAAATCTAATACTAGTGACACAAATTGAGGTATGTACACTTATGCTCACTGCAACATTATGCATAATAGCAAGAAGACAGAAACAACCTACGGACCATCAAAGGATGAATCGATTAACAAATTGTACATACATATAACAAATACCATGCAGCTATAAGGAATAATGATAAGTTCTCAAAACACACTATAATACAGATGAATGTCTGAGCACTGACAGTAACTTTAAAGCTCTGGAGGTGAAGTAGTTAAGGCATTTGGCTGCTAACCAAAAGGACAATGACTTAAACCCATCAGCCACTTCACAGGAGAAAGATGAGGCACTCTGCTTCCATAAAGATTTACTGCCTTGGAAACCCTATGGGGTAGTTCTACTCTGTCCCATAGGGTCACTATGAGTCAGGATCGACTCACTGATAGTGGGTTTAAGGTATCATGAGACTATAGGAGGCTGGAAACTCCATGATGGTGATACAGGAGTTTACTAAGGGAGCTCTGGTAGCATAGTGGCTAAGACACTTGCCTGCTAACCAGACGGCTGGCGGTTCAAACCCACCAGCCACTCCTCGGAAGGAAGGTTGGGCAATCCTACTTCTGTAGTGATACTGCCTCGGAAACCCAAGGAGGGGTCGCTATGAGTCAGATATGACTCAACGGCACATAACAACAACAACAACAAGGGCTTACTGACCAAGGCTGATCCCTGGGCAGCGGCAGGATTGAGTCAAGTCTCCATGCCCCTGAGAGGGAGGCAGAGTTTTATTTTTATTTTTTTAAAAAAACTTTTGTCGTGGTGAAAACGTACACAAGAAGACATTTGCAAACAACTTCCGTATTTACAGATCAGGGACACTGATCACATTTTTCATGTTGTGCCACCATTACTGCTATCTTTTTCCAAAATATCCCACCATCTACTGTTGTTGTTGTTGTTATGTGCCGTCAAGTCGGCCCTGACTCATAGCGACCCCTCCTTGGGTTTCCTAGGCAGTATCACTACGGAAATAGATTGCCCCATCTTCCTTCTGAGGAGTGGCTGGTGGGTTTGAACCGCCAGCCTTCTGGTTAGCAGTCAAGTAGCATACACTCAATGGCACCCTAACAAATACTTCCTCTTTCCCCTTCCCTCCTATCCCTGATAACCACTAAAATCTTTGGTTTATATGTTGTTGTTGTTGTTGTTTTTGTTGTTATGTGCCGTCGAGTCGGCCCCGACTCATAGCGACCCCTCCTTGGGTTTCCGAGGCAGTATCACTA
>NW_006921770.1:1982547-2021236 GCF_000298275.1 Orycteropus afer afer
AACCCAAGGAGGGGTCGCTATGAGTCGGGGCCGACTCGACGGCACATAACAACAACAACATAACAACATATACACACACACACATATACATTTTTGTTTTCTTCTTTTTCAACCTATCTAGGAATTTTCCCTCCTTTTCCCTCCTATCCCTAGTAACCAACAAAGAAAGTCTCTTGTATGTATAGGCATTTCCTTGACTTTTTACAATGGGGGATTTATACAATATTCGTCCTTCTGTGATTGACTTATTTCACTAAGCATAATATCTTCAAAGTCCATCCATGTTATGCAGTGTTTTGCAGATTCTACATTATTCTTTAGGGTTGCATATATTCCATTGTACGTATGTACCACAGTTTGTTTATCCATTTATCGATTGATGGGCACTTAGGTTGCTTCCATCTCTTTGCTACTGTGAATAGTGCTAAAATGAACATGGGTGTACATATATTGTGTCCTGCCTCTCACTTCTTCAGTATGTACACCTAAGTAGTAGGATTGCTGGATCAAGTGGTATTTCTATTTCCAACTTTTTAAGGAATCAAGGCAGGGGTTTTCATGGCTCTGGCAACAAAGGTGGCTTCGTGCCAGGGCTCTGGACCTCCAAGGCCACCCCAGTAAGTGTTATATATGAGTGCCTTAGCTAGCAGAAGTGAGCTAGCAATAAGCAAAAGCATAGCCATATTCAACTCCCTAGAAGCCTGTTCACCTAAAATGAATCTAGAGCACATTATGCTGAATGAAGTAAGTCAATCACAAAAACACAAATATTGTACGATCTCACTTTTATGGAAAGACAAGAATAGGTATACACATAGAAAGCAACATTCTTTGATGGCTACCAGGGATGGGAACAGGAGGGAAAAGAAATCACTTTCTAGACAGTACGCACTTGTTTTTGGTGATGGGAAAGGCATTACCCAATATGGAAAAAATCTGTACAACCTGACCAAGGTACATGATGACGCTAAGAAGTACAAAAGAGTAAGTGACAGTTTGGGTAAATGCTGTAATACATACAATATTGCAGCAATAGCAATAACAACTAAAAACTTATATGTGGTTGTGGAGGTAAATAGGCATGCATAGGTGTGTATAGGAAGGCATATGTGAGTATATAAGCGTGCACGTATAGGTGTATTGCAGGCTTATGCATATACATGTTTGTGTGTGCTGCACATACATTCAGATATATAATAAAACACAGAGGGCACAGTTATGGATACTTCCTAGATGTACCCAGAAATCTACACATATATTTAATCTTTACTACTTCTTGGCCCTAGAGTAGGAAGAATTTTGGGAGAATCCCAAGATATTTAAAACCTGCCCTGTCCTCAAATACTTGACAGTTTAAGGTGAAGGTAAGGAAACAGAAATAGCCAACACAATATAAATTCTTATTCAGGAGCATACATAGATTGGCATATATATAATTTTCAGACTGTTATTACAGATAGTGAATTAGGAGGAAGGACTCTTTACTATGGGATGGAGTGGGCTTTGAAGCCATCATGGGAGGTTGGATTCGGTGTAGGATTAGGGAGCATTTCATTCCATTATGCGTGGACTCGAGATGAGCTGGGAGCAGGTCTGACTGCAGCAAACAACAGCAACAGATGCCTAGCAAAGTAGTTGTTGTTATGATGCCTAGCTATCTTCTTTGTTCATTCATTCTCCTATTTGTTCATCAACACCGATTGTGTACCTTGTCTAGGTGCTCTGGAACACAGAATAAACATGGTTTCTGTCCTCAGGTTGCTCAGATACACAAATAATGATATTATATTTGAAACAAGCTCTAATGGAGGTGTTGTATTTCATTGACTCTAACGTAATACAGACTGTAAAAGAAATTCTGATTGCACACATGTCAAAATGTGAGAAAAAGGTATCTTAAAAGCATCAAAACATAGTACATTCAAGAGATAAAGAGGCACAAGAGAGGGTAACACTGAGGCCGAGAGAACAGCATGTGTAGGTTTGGGGCCATCAGAGGCAAGGGGAGTTTGGGAAATAAGATCCATGGGGGGTAGTGTATGACATGAGGCTGGAGCAGAAAGCAGAAGGTAGATTGTATGTTATAATAATACTAAGTTGTTGTTGTTGTTAGCTGTTGACAAGTTGATGTTGACTCATGCTGACCCCATGTGTATCACAGTAGAACTGCTCCACAGGGTTTCCAAGGCTGTGACCTTTCAGAAGCACAGCACTAGGCCTGCCTTCTGAGGTGCCTCTGGGTGGGTTCAAACAGCCAACCATTCGACAAGTAGTAAAGCACTTAGTCCTTATTATATGCCAGACACTATTTAAGCACCTTAAACATTTAAGTATGAGGGGGATATGATTAGCACTACCATTGCTGGAGATGGAAACTATGAACACTGCTGGTCAGTGGCAAAGTCAGGATTTATATCCAGGAAAGTCTGCCTCCACAGTCCATGTCACACTTACTCACTATATAAGACTCTGTATCATTCTAACCCTTGCCAGGATGCCAGAGTTTGGCTTCTACTCAGAGAATTGTGAATTGCTGCCAAGTCAGAACAAAACACAAGACTATACCCAAACAGACTTAGAACCAATGGTCAACCCTTTTTCAATTCCTTTGTAGACAGACTTTCTAGCAACTGTCCTCCTCTAGTGATGTAATTACTTTGGATTTTGAAAACCAGTAACAAATTAAGGGAGCTACATAATCAACTGTTACATTAATTAGTCACCCTTTGTTGAAAGGCAAACATCCTGTTAAATGTGTGAGTTAATAATGACTTCTGCATCAATTCTCAGTTGTGCATATTCGCAAAGGCTCAACCCTGATGTGCAAACCTCTTTGTCTCTCCCGATAGCTATCTGAACCAAGTCCAATCATCCATTGGTAGCCTGAAGTTCCAACAAAGAAGAGGTCTGGATTTTGGCAGAGCCATTGAAATAAAAAGAAATCTATAGATTCAGATAAGCAATGCCAGCTATGAGTGAGAGCCATGCTGCTTACCCATCCTGCCACCTATTCATCCCTCCATCCCTTACACATTCATTGGTCATCTACTGTACACCAAACACTTTATCAGGCACTGGTGGTGCAGAGATGAGGAAATGCAGCTGTCTTCAAGTTGATTCTGACTTATGGTGACCCCACGTGTGCATATCAGTGTAGAACTATGCTCCTTAGTATTTTCAGTGGCTAATTTCTCAGAAGTAGATTGCAGGCCTTTCTTCCAAGGTGGTTTTGGGTGGATTTGACTTTCCAACCTTTCAGTTAGCAGCCAAGTACATTAATAATGCACCATGCAGGGACTTAGAGAGGGACGGGAATAATAGCTGACATTCAATGAGCATTTTCTATGGGCTTAGCATCTTTCTAGGCTTTTACTCACTTAATCACCACAACAACTGTATTAAAGAGGCATTGCTATTATCATTCTTAGCTTGTTGTGGCATAATGTGCCATCAAGTCAATTCTAACTCACAGTGACCCCACGGGACAGAGTAGAACTGCCTCACAGGGGTTTCAAGGCTGTCATCTTATGGAAGCATCTTTCTCTCATGGATCAGCTAGTGGCTTCCAATCACTGATCTTCCAGTTAGCAGCCAAGCACTTTACCACTGTGCCACCAGGGCTCCTTATTCTTAGCTTACAGATGAGGAAACTGAGGCATTAAAGAAAACCTGTTGCCATAGAATTGATTCCTACTCATGGTGACCCACATGTTAAAGAGCAGAAATGCTCCCCAGGGTTTTCTCAGCTATAATCTTTGCAGAAGCAGATCATTTGGCTTGAGTGGGCACTGCTGAGTGGGTTCAAACCACCAACCTTTGGGTTAGCAGTAGAACACTTAACTGTGCTCCAAGAGATAAGAATAATAGCTGACATTCATTAAGTATTTTCTATGGACCAAGGTCTTCTGTACTATGTCAGTTAAGGTTGTATGACAACTTGGCTGGGCTGTTATTTACAATGGCTTGGCAGCTGGATGTAGTTATCTCTCATGATGAGAATGGATGTGGTATAATCACCTCTATGGTGGAATTTGTTGTGAACAGCTAATTAGGTGAAGGGAGGTTGCCTTCAGGGTATAACCTGCTTCCAATATATGTGGAGAAACTTTGGAAAAGGTCTCTAGCATGTTGGCTCTTGCATTTGGCCCATCATAGTCTCCAGTTCCTGGACTTAAACCAGTGGACTGCCATGTTGCATGCTGATCTTGAGATTGTTGCCTGTGTAGGCTGTGAGCCAACAATCTGCTATTTTACTTGTCAATCTTGGAGTCATCAGTCTCAGCAGCCAGCAGCTGCACAAGTCAAGAGAAACCTCCAGCTTTCTCCAGCGGGCCTGGAAGGCAGAGCTGAGGCCCAAAGTTGAGGGTCCTTCACCCAGAATCCAGAGAGACAATGTCCTCCCCTAGAGCCGGCACTCTTAACTCAGACTTCTAGCCTCCTTAACTGTGAAAGAATAAATTTCTGTTTGTTAAAGAAATATTTGTGGTATGTCTGTTATAGCAGCACTAGAGAACTAAGACACTCACTTAATCCTCATCATGACTTTATGAGACAGCTGTTATTATCAGCATTCTTAGCTTATAGGGGAGGATACTGAAGCATGGAGAAGTTACATAGGTACCCAAAGCCACTGAGCTAGTAAACTGCTAGAGCTGGGATTTGAATCCAGATGGTCTGGCTCCAGAACCTATGCTTCTCATCACTGTGTCACACTGCCTACTACTGCAGACGCAAATAAGCAAGACCTTGCTCTCAATGAGTGCCTGATCTAGAGAGGCTGCAGACATGTAATAGAGCCAGTGGCAATGTAGAGAGATCTTTGTGGCAATACAAGTATGCCTCTAGAAAAATGTGGCCAGAGAATCTTCAGTTTGGGGACTCTGTGTCTCTAAGGCATCACAAACAACTGCCATGCACATTGCAATAGCAGAAACCCAGCCATGTTATTTCGGTAACGAAACTCATATGATGTTACGATGGCTTTAGATCAGATTCAACTCTTTAGAAGGGCTCCCGCAGCCATCCTGCAGTAATGTTTAAAGTATATTATACCGAAGTAGACTACACGGGCGTCTTCATTATATTAATGCACTGTAATGATTCCATTCTGTAAATAGTGTTTGGAATCGACTGACATGATACCAAATTTGCACTTGCATGCATAATTCTAGTATTTTATTATTAAACCGAGCTCACAGATTGAGCGCTAGGATTTAAAACAAACAAAAATCCATAATTACAGCATATGAATTTTTCTCATTGCCAATGCCTGTTTGGCTGTTTTCATCAGGGAGTCTTTTATTCTCCTCTCTTTTCATAGCTTTTCCTGCTGCCAGTGGAGGCCGATGACACAAAGTATAGGATATCATGAAGCTGCAAAGTTCAGGGGATTCTCTTTCTCCTATTTTAAATGAAAAGAAAAATGGTTTTCATCTTCTGAATAGTTCATTTATACATGTAAATGGATTTCCAACTGCATATTCAAATGTACTAAAAGGCCAGAGTAGGCCGGGGGCCTCCTGGAAACTATCAGCTCAGTAGCTTTCTGCCTGGTGCCAAGCCCAAGGAAACTCCTAATCTAAGAAGCAGAAGATGGCCAAGCCCTAGAAAATGAGGAAAGTAGCTCTCTCCTCCAAATAGTAGGGAACAAATAGAGGAGTTGAAGGTCATCTCAATCATAATTGGGTCTCAGAAACTCACAAACCCAGGCTTTCCAGAGAAAATGGACAAAATGGGGGCTATTTTTAGTTGTTCTCTGTGCTCTGCCTCCTGTTGAATCCCTGGGTGCTAACAGCCGGATACTCCCATTATCTGGTAGTAAATGAGATAAGATGCTAAAAGGAAAGGGGGCAGCTAGATTGGATGCTGGTAAAAAGCAAAACACAGGAAGTGCCAGAAGGGAAGATCTCACTGTGCAGGGGGGCAGACAGGAAGACTGCATAATTTCCCAAATATCAGCCAAGATGACTACTCCTCAGGCCCAATGCAGATTAGGCAGACAATAAGGCTCAGGCCCCAGGATCTCCCAGCCTGGATCTGGCTAGATCTCATTAATTGGCTAATTGTCTGTCTGTGCAACCCCAGGCAAATCATGTAACCTCTCTGAGCTTCAATTTTTTCATTTTTAAAGTAGGATTAATTATATCTTGTAGGTGTGAGGACTAAATGAGATCATCCTTTGCAAAGTACCTAGGGGTATGTCTTAGAGGTATGGATGGGAGAACAGTTTAATCAAAACAAAGCACAAAGACTCTTAAGGGGTGTGTGTGTGTGTGTGTGTAGATGGGCAGGTAGATGACACATCTAAGAACCTGAAAGAAGGCTAGGCATGGGGGAGGAGAGAATGTGGACAAGGTGACACAGGAAAGCAGACAGGTACTAGATCGCCCACCACCTGTAGACCATGTCAAGTGTGTTTAGCCCAAGATTCACTGAAGGGTTTAAGGTGGAGAGAAACGTAAGCCAACTATATTGAAGAGATCATTGTGGCTTGATTTTGCAGAGTGAGTTGAAAAGAGTCCAGAAGGCACATGGGGAGGTCAGGCAGGAAGTCTTGTCATAGTCCAGGTGAGAGATGGTGACAGTGTGGACTCCAGCGGTAGCAGCTGAGATGAGAAAAAGTGGATGGATCTGAGAGATAGGGAAGAAGGAAATTTAACAAGAGATAGGATGGTCAGTTGTGGAGATTAAGTGTCTGGCCTGTGCAAATGGAGAAACAGTGGTTCCGGAGGCAGGGGACTCTGGAGGATACTGGGCATCTCTCACTATACCACACTACATTTCACTGGAAGGGAAGACCTAATAACATCCTGGACACAAATTTTGTGGTCTGCAGATGGGTACTGGTCTGCAAACTGTTACTTTATGAAGAGGTAAATAGGAACATCTATGGCAATTTTGTTGCAACATTCAAGTGTGTGCTGAGTGGCTTTGTCTCACTGAACAAGGAATAGATTAGTTTGGTTATTGTCAAAAATCACATGGTGCGTCACATGTGGCATGAAGTAGGAAATACACATCCTAAGAGCACAGTTCAGTCCTCAATAGATTGGAAAGAAAATAACTAGTCCTTCCCCACAGACAACTTAAAGAGAAATATTGCCATAAACTATATAAGACGATTTATTATTTTCTTCAATTAACTTTTGCTGGTTTTTAACTCTAAAGTGAGCTGACATTAGAAAAATGTGTGCTGGGAATTGGAGCAAGAATGGCTTACATTGGTTAAAATCATGGCATGTTATTTAACATTAATAACATGCCATGTTGCTGAGAGAAGCTGTTTAAAGAGTACCCGTGGGTGGCACAAATAGTTAACATGCTTGGCCATTAACCAGAAGTTTGGAGTCCATCCAGAGGCACCTGGGAACAAGAGGCACCTTGGATGGAAGACTTGTTGATCTACTTCCAAAAACATAGCCATTGAAAACCCTAGGGAGCAGAGTTCTACTTTGACACACTTGGGGTTGCCATGAGTTGGAACTGACTCCAGTGGCAATTGGTTTAGTTTGTTTGGTTTGGTATATCTCAAGCATAAACTTTATGATGTGGGAAAGAAGATATGAGAAGAACAGAGCTAATCTGTTGCCAGCACCTGGTGTACCTACAGGATGAGGCTGCTGATAGCAGCTTAATCCCCAGTCTGGACTTCGTGGCTTTGGCTTGCGATGATGGTACATGAGTTATAGAAAAAGTTGGCTGGAGGCTGTGGAAGTAGGCTGTCTGGATGGGTTATAACTGGAGCATGAATCTTACCAATCTAAACTGGGACCTTTGGGAAGTCAGATCAGAGAGAAGACCAGCCACCCATCACTGCCTGCCTTGAGAAAGATCTGTCCTAAACCCACCTCCCTGGGTGGCTTCTAGGTCAAGTACTCTAGCAATAAACGTCAGCATTGGTGCACACTTGAAAATGATCACAGCAGTGCAGAGACGGAAGACAAACCTCAGGGGGTAGTGAGATCCCCGTCCAACTCATCCATTTTGTTCAGGCTATCAAATGGATGTGGGGTCTTTGTAGGCAAATCTGGATATTTTACAAATTCTTTCCCTTCCACCCAGTATACAACAAACACCCTAATTGATGCAAAATACCTCGATGGCAAGAACCTGCTGGGAGTGGGGGTGGCGTGGTGTGGATTAATTGGACCCTGGAGCGAATGAGAAAAAGAAAATGCATTTTTCAAAAAGCAAACCTCAAAGAGCCCGGAAAAGAACAAAGCCCTTTCAAGTGCTTCTCGGTGTATATTTTTTCTTCCATCCCCCTGTTGTTTGCTGCTCCAAAGAGAGGTGGGAGCAGCCTCGGTACTCCTCAGTAGGTGCCTGTCACATTGTGTTATTACAATTCTATATTTCAATTAAAGCAATGTAGCCAATTTAAAAGTTCTACCGTGCACCACTCACAACGCACAGATCTAAGGATTCAACTCACACATTTTAATACCTCACTTTTTTCCCTTCTCCTCATTTTCATGTAAATCAGGTTGAACACTCTTTTCTTTTTCCTCTAATCTAACTCTCAAAATACAACGCCAATTAAACAGTCTATGCAAAGGCAGCCTCCAAAACTCAGCATGATTTCATTGTGTCACTTTGATTTTCCTTAAACTTTTCTTTCTTGCTTTCCTTTTCTTTTTGATTTTCGTGTTTTAATTGTGAATGATGTAGTTTCCTTGTAGGGGATGAGGAGGATTTGGAGCCAAGCTGGTCCCAGTCCTGTGCCTAATATTCTCTTTGACTGGTTTTGGGGAAAGAACAGAAGCTCCAACCTGGGAGCCCAGAGTGTGCTTCCAGACTCAGATGCATCTTTGCCGGTGACGTTGTTGTTGGCAGTCGCCGTCGAGCCCACTCGGACTCATGGTGACTCCATGCACGCAAAGCAGAAGGGTTCTTCAGGCGGCGATCTTTTGGAAGCAGATCCCCAGGTCTATCTTCCGAAATGCCTCTGAGTGGGTTTGAACCACCGATCTTTAGGCTTGCAGTTATGTCTTTTAACCTCTCTAAGCCTTGGGAGCTCTGGTAGCATAGTGCCTAAGGCACTTGACTGCTAATCCGAAGGCTGGCAGTTCAAACCCACCAGCCACTCCTCGGAAGGAAGATGGGGCAATCTACTTCCGTAGTGATACTGCCTCGGAAATCCAAGGAGGGGTCACTATGAGTCGGGTCCGACTCCACGGCACATAACAACAAGAAGCCTTGGGAACAGAAGCCCTGATGGTGCAGTGGTTAAGCACTCAGATGCTCATTGAAAGGTCAGTGGTTTGAACCTCCAACCTTTGGGAGAAAGATGTGGCACTCTGCTTCTGTAGAGATTACAGCCTTGGAAACTCTGGGGGCAGTTCTGCTGTATACTATAGGGTTGCTATGAGTCAGAATCAACTTGACAACAGTGGATTTAAGCCTCGGGATCCTATCTTTCAAATATGAACACTAAAACCCACCTTGCAAGATTGTCACATCTTGAGACGCACCTCGTAGCTTCTTTCCCCTTCTCTTGCAGAACAATAATCACACTGGGTTAAACTTTTCTACAACAGAAACAAGATCTTAAATGGCACATACAGCTTCTGCTATTTCATTTGATTTTTTTGGAAGCACTCTTCCTGTTCATGTATTTCCCCCCAGTATTATCTCTTTGCACTGAACGTTTGGTGGAATTTTCAGTTCCTTTAATCTCAACAAGATGCAGGCTCATTAAGTCCATCTCTGCACAGGGGGTGGGAGGAGTGAGTTTTCCGTTTGCCCAATTTAAATGCTTCATTGCAGATTTTAGGTCATTTCCAGCGTTTGGCAGGTCTCACAGCTCTTTGATAAACAACATGCATAGCTCTTCTTTGATGTGTGTGAGTCTGGATCCACTCTCAGTGACCTGATGTAAGTTGATAGGAAGAGCTGCCCCTCTATTCCCTGTGCAGGTGGGGCCATGCAGAAGTGGAAATCATGGAAATGTGAACTTTCACTCCCATAATATGAGGTCTTCAAAGATAGAAATAGGCTTGAGACACAGAGAGTGGCTTCCCTTTAATAAAATGACAGGAAAAGGGAAGTCTGTTTAAAAGCATTAAGTTGATAAAGAAATAAAGGAGTCGTATTCACTTATTCTTCATTTCTTGAGCACTTTCCTCAAGACTCATAATTTGACAGGGGGAGAGAACTAGGCAAACCAGTCAGTATAAAACAAATAAACACAAATCAGGAGACAGCATAGAGGAACAGTACAGATCGTACAGAAAACTAATTCTGTCAGGCTGTCTCAGTAAAACAGGGTGCTACTGACTGAGAAAGGAGCTCTGGTGGTAAAGTGGTTAAGGCATTTGGATGACAACCAAAACGGTCGAGGGTTTAAACTCACCAGCTGCTCCATGGGAAAAAGATGAGGCAGTCTGCTTTTATAAAGATTTACAGCCTTGGGAAGCCTATGGGGGCAGTTCTATCCTGTCCTACAGGGGCGCTATTAGTCAGAATCGATTCCAAGGCAGTGTTCTTTCTTTCTTTCTTTTTTTTTCCTATCAATAGAGAGGAAGTCAAAGTATCATGAGGCTGGACAGGATTTTAGGCATCATCTTGTTGTCTTGTTGCATTTATAGATAAGGTGCCCAGGGGCCAGAAATGTAATGTGATTTTCTCCAAGTTAGGAATCAATCAATCAATCCATCAGTCAATTTTCAGAACATGGATTATTGTCTGTTCTGTGCAAGATCTTGTGTGCAGTGTTAGGGGACACAGAGATGGAACCAACAATATTTGAGAAGATTTTGGTATAACGAGGAAAGGCAAGAATTTGACAGACAGTCAAAAGACAGTATGGTAAGTAATATTATCAAGGAATAGCTGTGGGAGGTTGAATCAGACCAGACCAGAAGTGAGGATCAATAGCCATACAGTATGAATGTTAAAGCTGAAAAAAGGACCTTAAAGATGAACAAATGGAGGCCCAGAAAGCTAAAGGATTCTTTCAGCATTCACTGACAATGTGAATTTAATTAACACTTCTTTAGTGGGACAGAAAACTGAAGTACACATACATGCCTACTGCTCGAACGAATCAGAGGAAAAAAGTAGGACCAGCCAATGTTTTGGGATGGGGCAGTCTGGGGTTGGAAGCTAAGCTCTGCTCCTTTGTAAGCTGTGTGACCCGAGAAAGTCACCTGACCCTGGTGCATGCCTGTTTCACCTCTAAAATAGAGATAATTACATCAAACTCATAGAGTGAGGGAGGACTCACCGAAAGAATGGATACACTGTTCCTGGCACAAGGTAGGTAGTCTTCTACTCCACCCTACTCCTTCCTTGTCACCCTATTTAGCGTCAGCTTTTAGTATGTTCCACCCTACTGGGTCCAACACCTCCCACCTCCCACCTCCCATTTCTTTTTAAATCCACGTGTATGGTCCCTGCGAAGAATTACTTCATGGCAGCCACTCTGATCAGGCTACAGGGTAAAAATGCAAAATATCCTCAATTATTTACCCCAAAAAGAGCCCATTAGCAGTCTCAGAGAGAAAGTCTCCAAGGACCCACTGGGGGAGCAGTTATTTGTTAAATTCTGTGAACCATAATGGCTAAGCCAAGTGAATTCTCCTAACCCAATTCCTCATCACAGAAATATTTAATTATCAATGTCTTATCCAGCTGCATGAAGCTTCATGCAATGCTGTTTTCCCACTCTTCATGTGGTGAGCCCCTCCTCATCCTTATGCACACGGCTTCTCTAAACCCCAAAAAGGTTGGCTCCTTCCTACTTATGCCCACAGAGCCCGGTTCTCTGCTCTTTACTCTATTCACTGCTCTTCTGACTATTTAGTGTTTTGGCTCCTTCACTAAAATGTAAACTCCTTGAGAGCAGGGATATTTTCTGTCTTGCAATGCCTAAGGCATTTGACTGCTAACCAGAAGGCTGGCGGTTCAAACCTACCAGCCACTCCTTGGAAGGAAAGTTGGGCAATCTACTTCCATAGTGATATTGCCTCAGAAACCCAAGGAGGGGTTGCTATGAGTTGGATTTGACTTGACGGCAGTGAGTTAGTTTTTTTTTTAATGTAATATGTATTACAGTCAATGCATACTACTGGCTGTATTCCCAGTGTCTAACAAAGTGTTAGCACAGAATGTGAACTATAAATATATCCCGGAAAATCAAAAGAGTGGACCCTGGAGTAAGATTGCTTGGTTTTGAATCTCAGCTTCACCAATGGCTAGCTGGGAAAAATGGGCAAGCTATTAAGCGCCTGTGCCTCATTGTCTCTGACTGAAAAACAAGGATAGTAATAGGACTTTCCTCAATGCTTGGTTAGGATTAAATGTGAAAACTCATGTCTGACTTCACACATTGGTCTGCCACTTCCCACCTCATGCCCCCTGACTGGTCATGGCCATCCCAGGTTGCACCAAGAGCAGTGGTAACAATCATATTAGATTTGCTTCATCATGTCTCTGATGTACTGTCACTCAGAATCCCATCTCTGGCTAACTAGTTTTTTGGCTCAGTTACTGGGACCATTAGACCGCTTAGAGCCCTTTGAAATTGGTATCTCTATGTGGTCTCCTTAGCATTTAGACTTGGCTCTCCCTAAGGGATTGAAGGAATCCCTGATTGGCACAAATGGTTGAGCATTACACTATTAACTGAAAGGTTGGCAGTCTGAACCCGCCCAGAAGCTCCATGAGAGAAAGCCTGTCCATCTGCTTCCAAAACATCACAAGCATGAAAACCCGATGAAGCAATTCTACTCTGCAACATGTGGGGTCGCTATGAGTTAGAATTGATTCAAGGTTATTTGGGGTAAAGGGCTAAAATGTGCCGCACTCTCTGGCAGTCTGTACTATGTCTAGAGGGCATCTATTGGGAAGCAAGTTGCAGTGTAGTAAATTACTTAGTATGGCTTTTCTACCCATTAGTCATTGTAAACTCAGTGGTGGAATGAGCAACTGAGGAGCTGATTGTAAATGTTATCCACGTGGAGTATTTCTGTTGGGCGTGGCACAATACAATGTTCTGGGAGGTGCCCACTTTCTCTCAGGTGCTTAGAGTTCTGATGCTGATTGGCTAGTTTGACCACCCTTCTGGGCTCAAAAGGAGGCCTCCTGGAGGCAGAACTCTCTCTGACTGCTGGTTGAGGAAGACGTGCTGCCAAAAGAGACACGTGCCCCTGAAAGAGACACGCGTTGCTGGGAAAGAGATGCAAGAGACACGCATTGCTGAGTGAGACACCGAGGGACCAGCACTGCTGGGAAAGAGACTGTGAGAGACTGTTGGCTGAGGGATGTTGGGCTGGGAGAGAGACTGAGCATTCTTCCTGAACTTGAGTTGTAGCCTGGTGCTTCCCTAATAAACCCCATAATCTGTGAGCTCTGTGTGGCCACTGCAGTGAATTATCGAACCCAGGAGAGAGGTGGTGGGTGCTTTGGGAGGAACGGTTGGTGTAAGGGCTGGAGGGAGGCAGCATGTCTGGCCTTGCAGTAATAGGCCTCGGGTTACTGCTGGTAATCCTGTCTTCCTCTCCTGGGATTAGAGGAGGTCGGAACATGTGGCCTCCTTGTTGTTTTTGCACAAGTCTTAGCCAGCCCAGAGTTCCCACCCTGAGGACTTATAGCCGGGGTCCCCAGTCTCTGACGCCTGGTTCTGACTTTCTACACTGGTTCATGTTCCTGGGGTTCTGGCATGCTTTGTGCCTGGTACCCAAGCTCTAACACGTTTCCAAGAAACTTCCCCTAGATCATAAACAATCAATAAGGAAAATACTAAGATTTCAACATACAGCAGGCCCTTGTAGCAACCTCGAGGTTTGACCACCTAGAAAAAAAAGTCTATTCCAGCCAGGTAGAACTTTTTCTTTAAACAGTCTGGTACAAACTTGGAGTAAGAGTTAAAAAATAAAAATAATGCAAAGAAAGAGAAGCAGCTTTGCAATGTGGGAATTCAAACTATATTGTAGTAATTTTGCATTTTCTTCACCCATAAAATCATTAGTACGATCCTGATAGAAGACTAATTAATAGTTAGCGCAATGACATGTGCTAGACATTGTGCTCAGTGTTCCACAATGTGTTGCCTCCCAGCAGCCCTATGAGGCAGGCACTGTTAGTTTTTCCATAGTTCTGATGAGGACAGGAAAACACGTCTGGCACATAGTAGGTTTTCCTAAGTATGTGTTGAATGATTACGTGAATCGTAGTCCATGAAATGATTTCTAAACACAATCTGCTGTGCTTCTGAAATCAATAACCTCAGGTGTCATTTAAATGCTTAGAAGCCTTGAAATCATATTGATCAATGCATATTGACCCAGGGAGGGAGAAATTTAGTTTCCTTTCGTCAGATGAGCTGGGGGTGGGGGCAGGGCTAGCTTTGAGACTTGCCTGTGATACAGGCAAGCGTAACTGCAGATTCTATGTTTAGGACAAACTTGAGATCAGTTTGCACATGAACATATGTACATTTATGAGCTATAAGTAAGGTGGCCACATGTGTCCATTCATTTCTCATCTGTTTATAGAGCATCTGCTCTCTCTGAGGATTGTGCTCCCTGCTAGGGATAAAAAAGATGAACGAGACAAGTCTCTACCACCATTTCTAAATAAACACTAGGCCACATGTTCCAGAAAGCAAATGTTCTAATGAAGCAAAATATTCTCAATTTTCACTCATCTCAGAGAACTGGAATCCTTTTACCTTCAGAACTGGCTATAACCTACTTCTGTGCACACATCGCCATTCTGAGAGGAAACCAATACTGTATTTAGATCTACAATAAAGGAGACATATAGTACTAATAACTACAGAACTATTTACATTTATTGAGTGCTTACTGTGAATTACACATTTTATGAGGATTATTTCATTTTCATCTCAGAATAACCCTGTGCTGTAGGCATTATTAGTTTGCTTATTTACGGATGAGGCAACTGAGGTCTGGAGAGATCGTACAATTATCACATTAGAAAGGTGGTACTCAAACTCAGAGCCTGCATAACTCCAGTGCCACCACAGCCTTGATTACTCTAGTCTTGATAAGTGTGCAGAAATAAATATAATTCAAAGAAAAATATGCTTAAAAAAGAAGAAAGAAAACAAAGGAGTCCATGTAAGGGCTTGAGGGTGGCACTAGAGGTAGGTTTCTGGGAGAAATGGAATTGTCCACCAGAGAACGGAAAGACTGACCAACCTGTACCCTGAACCCTTCTTAATCTGGCTACACAGTCCTTGTTACACGGTCAGAGGTAGCATACTCTACCAGCAAGGAAAAAACTATTAATTTAATCTGTATCTATTTCCACCATGAGTATAAATACCTGTTAGCACCTTGTCCACCTAGTTCTCTTCCTTCTGATCTTTTCCTTCATGCTTTTTCTGGAGTTCAAGTCTCAGCTTAAGTGTCTCCTTATTACAGCCCCTTCCCTTATAGTCACTTTCTAATTCTGCTACCCTTCCCAGTCACTCCCTATCACATCACCCTGGGTTTTTAAAAAACTCAGGCACTTATTATGAATTGACATTATTTAATTAATTAATTGATTGCCTGACACTCCTAATAAAGCATAATGTAATAAGGACTATGACCTTATCTATCTCGTTCCCTCAGTGCTGAGCCTCACGCTTGGTATATAGTACATTACAGGTGCTCACTAGATAGCTGTAGAATAGATACATGTCTGAGTGACCTCTGCCCTGGATTTAACACACATTTGTAGTGAGTTTGATTTAAGTGATCAGGAGACACCTAAATTCTGCCCCAGGCTCTGAAATGCTCCATGTGTGTAATCTCTACCCTCAAAACCTGAGTTTCTATGCCTGCCAAGGAAGAATCATGAAAGACTGATGTCATTATGACATTCTTACTGTCACACTTTCTTTTACTCTAGGGTCTAATATGAAAATAAAAACTATGTAATTTAAGCATTCCTTTCTCTTGCCTAAAAGTATGCTGCTTCCAGTCAATGAGACTAAGAGCACAGAATAGGTTCAGGGGCCTGTATTCAGACATAGAGCCAAAGGCAGACTGCAAAAGAAGTGCTCTGGTTTCCCCAATGTGAATTGCCAGGCGTCACCATCCCTGACTCAGTGCACATCAACAAGGCAGTTTATCCTGGGATCAGTCACCCTCCATGAATGTCTTCCATTCCAGTTCAGCAAGTGAACCATCACCCAGAGAAGGTGATCTGATACCCCTGGCCTAGCTGGGCTTTTATGGCTTTTTTTTCAAGTAAGAGCCCCAGCTGGACTGGTGGAAATGATAAATGCATTCAGTTGCTAATGGAACGTTTTGGCGTTTTAGTCCACCCAGCAGTACCTCAGAAGAAAGGACTGGCAATCTATTCCAAAAAATCGACCACAGAAAACCCTATGGGGCACAGTTCTACTCTGACACACATGGAGTCTTCCAGAGTCAGAAATGAGGCAACACCAACTAGACAACAGGAGAAACAGCCAAGCAAATCTAAAGGCAAAGCTGAAAGGTTCTTCTTCAATGAGGAACTCTCTTTTTTTTTTTTTTTCAATTTCTTATAGGCTCAAGAGATGAGTCATGATGTAAGCTCCTCCGGACTACAGTTCCTTTGCATATGAGCTCTTGGGTCAGCTATAAATCAAATACTTTATAACAATACACATTGCCCACAGAATCCCAATGGGATTAATGTAAGAAAATACATGAACAGTATCAACAAAATTATGTGTTCATTCTTCATTCATTTAGACTATTGTTGTTGCTGTTGTTTCTTAGGTGCCGTCGAGTTGTCTCCAACTCACAGTGACCTTACATACAACAGAATGAAACACTGCCTGGTCCTATGCCAGCCTCATGATCCTTGTTATACCTGACCCCATCATTGCAGCCACTGTGTTAATCCACCTTGTTCAGGGCCTTCCCCTTTTTCGTTGACCTTCCACTTTACCAAACATGATATCCTTCTCCAGAGAATGGTTCCTTCTGACAACATGACCAAAGTAGGTGAGACAAAGTCTGGCCATTTTTGCTTCCAAGGAGCATTGGCTGCAGTTCTTCCAGGACAGATTTGTAAGTTCTTTTAGCAGTCCATGGTACTTTCAGCGTTCTTCACCAGCACCACAGCTCAAATGCATCAACTCTTCATACGTCTTCCTTATTCACTGTCCAGATCTCACATGCATAAGAGGCGATTGAAAATACCATGGATTGAGTTAGGCACACCTTAATCTTCAAGGAGACATCTTTGCTCTTCATCATTTGAAAGAGATCTTTTGCAGCAGATTTGCCCAATTCAATACATTATCTGATGTCTTGACTGCTGCTTCCTCTGTTGTTGACTGTAGAACCAAGTAACATGAAGTTCTTGACAACTTCAATCTTTTCTTCATTTATCATGATGTTGCTTATTGGTTCAGTTGTGAGGATTTTTTGTTTTCTTTATATTGAGGTGTAATCTACACTGTAGACTGTAGTTTTCAATCTTCATCAGTATGTGCTTTAAGTCATCCTCATGTTCAGCAAGCAAAATTGTATCATCTGCAGGTTGTTAATGAGTCTTCCTCCAATCCTGATGCCATGTTCTTCTTCATATAGTCCAACTTCTCGGATTATTTGTTCAGCATAGAGATTGAATAAATATGGTGAAAGGATACAACCCTGACACACTCCTTTCTTGATTTTATACCATGCAGTGTCCGCTTGTTCTGTTCAAATGACAGCCTCTTAGTATATGTACAGGTTCCTCATGAGTACAATTAAGTGTTCTGGAATTCCCATTCTTCTCAATGTTATCCATAATTGGATTAATTATGATCCACACAATTAAATGCTTTTGCATAGTCTATAAAACATAAATAAACATTTTTCTGGTATTCTGTGCTTTCAGCCAAGGTCCATCTAACATCAACAATGATATACCTCATTCCACATCCTCTTCTGAATTCAGCTTGCATTTCTGGAAGTTCTCTGTCAATATACTGTGCAGCTGTTTTTGAATTAATACCTAAGGCATTTGACTGCTAACCAGCAGTGTGGAGGTTCAAACCTGCCAGCCACTCCTTGGAAGGAAGATTGGGCAATCTACTTCTATAGTGATACCACATTGGAAACTCAAGGAGGGATCGCTATGACTCAGATCCGACTCGACGGCAGTGAGTTTGTTTTCTTTTTGTTCAGTAATTTTATATTTGTATGTGATATTAATCATACTGTCAGATAATTTACACATTCTATGGAATCACCTTTCTTTGGAACGGGTACAAATATGGGTATCTTCCAGTCAACTGGCCAGGTAGCTGGTCTTTCAAATCTCTTGGTATAGCCAAGTAAGTGCCTCCAGAGTGGCATCTGCTTGTTGAAACATCTTAATGGGTATTCTGTCAGTTCCTGGAGCCTTGTTTGTCACCAACTCCTTCAGTATAGCTTTGACTTCTCTCCTTAGTGCTGTTGTTCCTGATCATATGCCACCTTCTGAAATGGATCAACATCAACCAATTCTTTTTGGTACAGTGACTGTGTATTCCTTCTATCTTCTTTTGAAGAATAACGAATCTTTCAATATTGCACCTTGAGGCTTAAATTTTTCTTCAGTTCTCTCAGCTTGAGAAATGCCTAGCCTGTTCTTTTCTTTTGGTTTTCTAACTCCAGGTCTTTGGACACTTCATTATAATAACTGACTTTGTCTTCTTGAGCTGCTCTTTGAAATCTTCTGTTCTAACTTTTGCATTCCAATCACCAGTGATAATGAACACATCTTGACTGCATCTTTGATCAATTACATACTGCAGAAGTTGGTAAAACTCTTCAATTTCATTATCTTTGGCTTTGGTGGTTGGTGTGTATATATGAATAATAGAAGTATTAACTGGTCTTCCTTGCAGGTGTATGGATATTATCCGATCACTGACAGCATTGTACTTCAGGACAGATCTTGAAACATTCTTTGTGATGATAAATGCCATGCCATTCCTCTTCAATCTGTCATTCCCGGAATAGTAAATCATATGGTTGTCTGATTCAAAATGGCCAAAATCAGTCCATTTCAGCTCACTAATGACTAGGATATTGATCTTTATACATTCCATTTCATTTTTGACAATTTTCAATTTTCCTAGATTCACAGTTCACACATTCCATGTTCTGATTATTAGTGGATGTTTGCAGTTGTTTCTTCTCATGTCGAGTCGTGCCGTATCAGCAAATGGAGGTCTTGAAAGCTTGACTCCATCCGTGTCATTAAGGTCGGCTCCACTCTGAATAGGCAACCCTTCCTCAGTTGTATTTTGAGTGCCTTCTGACTTGAAGGGCTCACCTTCCAGCACTATATTGGATAATGCTTCAGGGCTATTCATAAAGTTTTCCAGTAATACATCAGACAGTGTTTCACTGCTATTCATAAGGTTTTCACTGGCCAATTCTTTGAGAAGTGGATGGTCCCTTCCTTCTTCTGAGTCTGTCTTAGTCTGGAAGCTCCACTAAAATCCGTCCACCACGGGAAATTCTTCTGGCGTTTGCAACATCGGTGGCATAGCCTTCAGCCTCATAGCAACATGCAAGCCACCACAGGACAACAAAAGGACAGATATCCCTTAGCTGTTCCAAACTGTTCCACCTACTTCCTGGCTTCCCCTAAAGCCACTCCAAACCCCTCACCCAGCTTCCCTCCTGGCCGCGCCTTAAAGCTGCTTCCAAAAGCTTTTAGACTATTAGCAAACAATGACTTTGCATCAACAGTGTGTCAGGTACCATGGTAGACAATAGGGGGAACAAAGATAAAACTATATTGTCCCTGGGCTGAAGGAAACCACATTTTTAGAATGGACAGAAAATACACATTCAGTCAATTACAATACAATTGTAAAGAATACTTGAGACAGAAACATAAAGAACTGGTATAATACAAGGTAAAATGGCTGGGGCATCAAATATAGGCATGAGGTTAAGTACCACAATGGGAGTGAGGGGAAGAAAGCAGGGAAGAGATGCAGACTCATTATCTGGCAGGCACCTGAGGCCAGATGGCAAGGTGTTTCAGACAGAGCAGAGGGCTCTGGAATGGCCTATTTCATAATCCAGCTCTGTAACTTACTTGCTGTATGGGTTAGTCAAGTCACTTAACCACTGTCTGTTTTCACATGTGTCAAATGCCAATTAACAGTTGACCATTATTGGTATTGGTAAACCAAAAACCAAACCTTTCTGCCACTGAGTCAATTACAACTCATAGTGACCCTATAGGACAGAGTAGAACTGTCCTATAGCATTTCTTAGGCTGTAATCTTTACAGAAGCTGACTGCCAAATCGTTCTCTTATGGAGTATCTGATGGGTTTGAACCACTGACCTTCTGTTTAGCAGCTGAGTGCTTACCCGCTGCACCACGGGTGTTCCTTATTATTATTTTTGATGAGCTACCCCAATTTAAGGAGCTCTGGTAGCATAGTTCTTAAGGCATTTGACTGCTAACCAGAAGGCTGGTGGTTCAAACCCACCAGCCACTCCTCGGAAAGAAGGTTGGGCAATCTACTTCTGTAGTGATATGGCCTCAGAAACCCAAGGAGGGGTGGCTAGGAGTCGGGTACGACTCCATGGCATATAACAACAACAACCCCAATTTAATCCTTAAAAAAAATCAATAAGGTAATATTATTATCTCCATTTTACAGATGAAGTCCTTGAAGCTCAAAATGTTTATGTATCTCAACCAAAATCAGGTGGCCAGCAGCTTGCAACATTTATTGTGTATCTACTTTGTGCTGGAATTGTGTTAAATGATTTACATTCATTATCAGATTAAGTCTCATTTTATGATGTGAATACTATTGTTTACCCTACAAGTTATACCTTAAGGGTATATATCCTATTACCCTAAACTCAATTGCCCCATTGCAGGGTCAGAGCAGCCATACACAATATGTAAACAAATGAGCATGGCTTTGCTACAATGATCCTTTATTGATGGACATTGATATTTAAATTTCATATTATTTTAACATGTTATAAAATATTATTTTTCTTTTGATTTTTTTTCTCAACCATCCAAAAAAGTATAAAAAATGTTACTTAGGTTATTATTACACAAAAATATGTGGTGGAGGGATGTGGCCCATGGGCTGTAGTTGGCCAAATCCTGCCTTGGATCCAGAATATGAACACAGGGTGTTTGATTTGAGAATGTGTTCTCTTTACAATTAGGTATAGTATAGCCTAGACTCACATCCAGGCCTCTCTTATCCCAGAGCATACTCTTTCTTGTAAATGCTACTACTCTTGAGAGTATTTGAGGAAGATGACCAAAGAATTCAAAATGCACACACTCTTACAGTGGAACTCTAGGCTGAAGCACTTTCCTGCAGCTGTTGGTGACACCTTAGTAGTTTCTATGGAAACTGACCTGGTGTCCCTGCCTTCATGGTCCATGTTTAAATTCTCTCCCCTGACATAAACGTGGAGCTGGGGACCACTCATGATGCCTTCATCTATTTTCCCCAGTCATTTTGCATTTAGGAGAGCCCAAATTTATTGTCAGAATATATTTGTTAATAGACCAGTATAGATTTACAAGAAAATGGAATAAATACTGTTTATGAAGGTTTATCTTTTTCATTAGGCTCAGAGTTCTTAATGAATGAAAATGGAACACAGATGGTGTTTTTGCTTCTTTGCTGTATATTCAAGTTCAGTTATTATTATAATTTTAACAGATTAGTTTAAGACAAAGTTGGCAAAGAAACTTCCTTGGATATGTATCAGAATTAGGTGGAAAAGCTTTTGCTCTCTCTTAAAGAGAAATTCTGTTTATGTAAAGGGGGGAGGAAGAAAAAGCAAACCCAAATTGTAGTTCTGTAATCACTTTTCAAATTACAGAAGATGTTGTCCATTGTTGTGAAATGGAGCTCTGACAAGAAGTCAATCAGGTGTATTTGCCGCATCGATTAGTACTTCAGTAGTGGAGGGAGAGGGCGAGCCTTTACCCAAGGCCAGCTCCCTGGGGACTAAATAAGCTCCAGTGTTCAGAAGTATTCACTGCACTCAGACATTTTGCTCTGTTTAATCCCCCAAATCAAGCAGAAGCTTCACTGAAGTCCTTAACACTTGGGAACAGGCTGAGAACTCTTCTGCTGGGAGTGACGTGGAGGTGAAACAAAGCTGCAAGTACCAGGTGGGGCTTCTAAGTCCAGACCAATCTGGGTTCCATTTCAGGCGTGGCTACTTACCAACCACCAGAGTCTCTGGATGTTGCAAACAAATAACAAGCTCAGATGCTAAACAAAACGTTGGAGGTTCTAGTCCACCCAGTACCTCAGAAGAAAGGCCTGGCAATCTATCTTTGAGAAATCAGCCGTTGAAAACCTTAGGGAGCACAGATCTACTCCGATACACATGGTCTTGCCATGAGTCAGAATGGGCACAAGGGCAACTAATGGTTGGTTCTGTCACTTAGCTTTTTAGGCTGTGTTATTTATTTACTTTTCATCTGCAAAGTGAGGACAGTACTACTACTGATGTCATGGTATTATTAAGGAAAATAAAAAAACCTCACTGCCATTGAGTGGATTCCGACTCATAGCAACCCCCACTAGGTTTCTGAGGCTGTAAATCATTATGGATTACATCTTCCTTTCACAGAATGGCTGGTGGGTTTGAACTGCTGACCTTCTGGCAGATGTCTTATCCACTACACCACTAGAGCTCCTTCGTGGAGTTATTAGGATAATTACATGGGAAAATGCTTATAAAGTACTTAGAACTGTGCTTATTAAAGGAAAACATGCCAAACTGATGGTCAGTATCATTCTAAGAAAACCTAGTGCCAGCATCAGTCTAGCACCATTCTGCAGCTCTGCTTTCATCTCAGCAGCTCACAGATGATACACAGGGACAGATACATGAGATAACTGCATCTACCGCAATACATAGGTATCTATGATGACTGCAATATAGTAGTTCAGAGGGTAAGCTTCACAGGCAGACAGATCTAGGATCCAGTTCCGGTTCTGCTGCTTACCATCTATGTATATGTGGTGTGATGGTTAATTTTATGTATCAACTTGACTGGTGGCCAGTTGTTTGGTCAAATACTAGTTTAGATCCTGTACTTAACCCTCTCAAGATTGAGTTTTTTGTCTGCTTTGAATTTTTTGTTGAAATCATGTGTTTTCAGTAATGGAAGATATTTTGAATTAAATGAAAACAATTTTTTTTGAGATAATATGGATTTTGATACAATTAGTGGAACACATATGTCCCGAAGGGTCTCTGGTACTGGGGTCATTGGGATAAAGCCTGTTTTTGCAGTTTCAGGCAGTTATACAGGTCCTCACTAGATGGTAGCACACACGGTAAGTGGGATAGCAGCTTCCTACTAAACACCAGCGGTGGAAAATGTAGGTGGGCAGTATATAACCCACGGGTCATAAAAGAGTTAACCTAAAACCAGTTGCTACTTTGTCAATTCCAACTCATGGTGTCCTCATGTGTGTTAGAGTGAAATTGTACTCCATATGGTTTTCAATGGCTAGTTTTTTCACAAGTAGATTGCCAAGTCTTTCTTCTGACATGGTTCTGGGTGGACTCAAATCACCAACTTTTCAGTTAGCAGCCATGCACTTAACTATGTGCACCACCTATGGACTCCCATAAAGCAGTTACATATGATTAAATCATTTGGCCTTAAGGGAAGAAGATTACACTCCATAATGTGGGTGGGCCTCACCCAATCAGCTTAAGGCCTTCAAAAATAGGTTGTTCCCCTACAATATATGCTGCCTCCTGACTATAAATAGACATTTTTATATTCTTTGCCACTATGAGTAGCAAAGTGAGCTTCCTACTCATACAAGGATAAGAATTCTTTCTCCTTCTCACTGCTGTCGAGTTGATTTTTGACTCACAGTTACCCCTCCTTGAGTTTCTGAGGTGGTACCTCTATGGAAGTAGATTGGGAGCCCAAAGACAAAAACGGTTCTTGGCCCAATATTCTCTCTCACAGACCAAACTGATGATTACAAGAGGAAAGAAAGAAAAAAAAATTACAGACCAGTGGTTTTAATACTAGATTTACCCTGAATCTACCAGGATACCTGACATCCTTGAAATATAAAGCAGGAGGAAGAAGTAATTAGGTGGCTTTTTACAGCTCTCTATAACTGATATGAATTAACAGGAGCACCATGGAGAGAATTCTTTTTATGTCCTGGCATATATCTTTCAGTACAAAGCAGAACTAGCATTTACCCTGAATAGAGAACTCAGTTACTTCATCCTAGCACTGTGCAAACATCGGCAGCAGACAGCAAAATGAGAGGCAGACGGTCAGTCACAGTTTCTCTAATTCTCACCTACATGGAAAAAGCCCAATGATTCCTGGCTTTGACTTCTGTGTCCTCCCTACTCCCTCTCCAGTTAAGATATGGAATAGGTGAAAAGAGTCATTTGGTGGAGAAAGCTGGAAGTCTACCTGCAGTGAAAAGTAGGAGTTTCTTTATGGGCAAACATTTGAGAAAGTGTCCTTTGGATTTGCAAGGACAGACATGAGACATTCACTGGCTGGCTATCCCTCTGACCACATGATGACTGGTCTTTGCAGAATGCTCTGGAGTTCCATTTTCAAAGGAACCCTGTCATTTACATCACATTGCAGCTTGTTTCACAACCACTCTTTGAAACAGGTGTGGAGTATTACAAATATTTTGCCCATTTTACAGATGAAGAAAATAAGGCCCAGAGAGATTAAGTTCCCAAGATCACACACATAGTCAGTTGTGGAGCCATACCACAACCTTCTATCTTTAGCTCGAAATGTTGCCCTCTTTCCGTTTTAGTGACAATTAAACATTTGCAGGCATTTGACAGTTTTCAAGGCATGCTGGCATACATGATATAATTCAAATCCTCAGTACAGTGTGGGCCTGTATATGCTATTATTTACAGAAGAAGAACTGTGAGCTCCAGAGCATTTGCATGCCTGTGTGACATTTGTATAAGCTTGCAAGCCGAACCAGGTTTGAACTTCCATTTCCCTCACCCATTATGTCTTCCTCACCAATCCTTTACTGGTTACAAGCAATTGGGTGCAAGTGTTGCAGGCAGAGAACTATAAGAAAAGTCCTAAAGCCAGGCAAGCATGCTTACCTGGAGCGTATTTTGAGAACTGGTGAGCCTCGTGGGCAGGGAAGGAGATAAGGAGTGTGGTAGTAGGTGAAACGGAAATATAGATGGGGCCAGGTTCACACAGGGCCTTGTAGGCCATGATTTGCTGGGTTCTCAGCTGCTGTTCTGACTGCTGTGGGAAACTACTGGACAGGGCTTTGATGAGATCTGGTTTACACTGTGGAAAGTTAACTCTGGCTGCTCTATAAAACAATAAATGAATTGAAAGGCATTAAGAGCAGAGGCAGGAGAACAGGGAGGGGGCTTCTGCCATGGTGACGGTGATGGTCTAGAGCAGGTGGAAGGGAGAGGGAGGGTAAGAGGCTTGTTTAGAGATGGACACAGTACAGTTCCCACCCTCTAAACAATGAACCAAGGAGCTCTGGTAGCATAGTGCCTAAGGCACTTAACTGCTAAGCAGAAGGCTGGCAGTTCAAACCCACCAGCCACTCCTTGGAAGGAAGACTGGGCAATCTACTTCCGTAGTGATACTGCCTCAGCTACTCAAGGAGGAGTTGCTATGTGTTGGGGCCGACTCAACGGCACATAACAACAACAACAACAACTAACAGATTTAGAGAAGACAAAGCTCCTGTCTTAAGAGACTCAGGAGTCAGAACATGGACCAGTATGCGGAAGCTGACATGGAGAATTTGTAGCAGACAGGCAATGAATGCAGGATGTATTGAGACTTCAGAATTAAAAAGACTAAAGTTCAACCTCAATGTTAGCCACCTTAGGCAAGTTTCTTAACTCTCTGTGACTGGATTCCTTACCTGTGAAGTGGAGATGACAATAATAATGCCCTACTTCCTGGGCATTGACCATGTACCAGGTACTATTCTAGACCCTTTACATATGCAGGTAGTCCCTAACTTACAAAGTATTTGAACCACACTTATGACCATCTGTTTTTGGCTTCATAACATGTGTATAATTGGAGAAGCAGGAAGCACTGGTACTGAATGTGTAAGTTTAAATGCAATGTTTCCAAACTCCAAAGACAAATAAAAAATAGGTTTATAAAGATACTAATGATAAAAGGCAGTAATAATGAAAAAAAAAAATGTGGTATTTGACCTATGTCAGAACTGATTTATGACAGCTGGTGGAAGTTGTAGTAAGTTAGTGACACCTATATTACCTTCATTTAATCTTCCCAACCACCTTACCAAAAACCAAACTCACTCCCATCGAGTTGATTCCAACTCATAGTGACTCCCATTGGGTTTCCGAGGCTGTAAATCTTTACGGAAGTAGTTTGCCCCATCTTCGTTTTGCAGAGCAGCTGGTGGATTTGAACCTCTGACCTTCTGGTTAGCAGCCAAATGCCTTATCCACTATACCTCCAGAGCTCCTTCCCAACCACCTTGGGATGTTGCATAAATGTAATTCTTCAACATTTTCAAATGAATAATCCCGGGTGCAAAGAGGGTAAGTAATGTGGTCTACATAAAATAGCTAGTAATATCTCCCATGTAGGGCCTTTTTTTTTGCTCTTTAATGTCATTTATTCATTCATTTACCATTTTTAACTGTAAGAGCTGATGTTAAAGATGAAATTTTATGGAGGGCTTCTGAGAACTTTTTTTTGTGTGTGTGTAATTTGGGTGAAGATTTACAGAGCAAATTTACTTTCCATACAGCAGTTCACATACACTTTGTCTCATGACATTGACCACAGCTTACCACAATGCAACAGCTCCCCTCCCACTTCCTCCCCATAGTTACCTCTTCCCAGTGTCCATCCCTCCATGCCCTCCTGCCCCCTGAGCTGTCTCCCTGTGCATAAGCAGTCCTTCTTTCCCCATGATTGTTTTCTCCAAGGAGTGTATCTACCTCAGGTGAATGTTCAACTCATACGCCTGTCTTTTGTTTGGCTGGAAACCCAGGTGTGGGTTCAATTCCAGACCTGAAGGGCAGCTAGGGGCCATAGTCTCAGTGGTTCCACCAGGCTCTGTCGGACCAGCAAACCTGGCCCCCCACGCTTTTTTTTTTTCTCCAAATGATTTTGAGTTTTGTTCCACGTTGTTCTCCCTCTCTATCAAGGATCTCCTACATAGATCCCCTCTGTTTTGAGAATAAAAAGTCAGCATATATACAGAAGCTGGCATTATAGGAGGAGCCAGTAAATGGTTGTCAGTTGCTGTTGTTGTTATATTATTATTACTAAAAGCTACAATCCAACTAGAAGGGTGAAGTACTGAGCCCAACACTGTTCTGGATATTTAAACTGAGCCCAGATGGCTGCTGACGGACCATTTGTCTTCACTGGATCTACATCTTTTCCAGCCACTTGATTCTTTTAAACTATTTACGCACAGGGGCAGCCTCCTCCCTGACTTCTTCCGGCGCCAGCACGTGCTTAATCCAAACAATGCAAGATTTATGGCATTCCTTTATTTGAGTTGATTCCAATGTGTCAGCAGATATGAATTGCAACATAAAATAATTACACTTGAAAGTGAAATGCAGGCCTAAGGATTCTGGTTGGCTATTTTTTTTTTTTTTTTTAAATGCCAGCAATTTATGAAAGGCTGGATTTATTTAGTGCCTACTTCCCCCCTCCTCTTGAGCACTTAGAGACCTCAGCATCCAGGAATGCCATTGCAGCTACCTTTATTACAGACTACTTTATCAATTACCCTGACAGTTACTCATACTATACATGAATGTACTTTATAGTTGTCACATGTGCTCTGTAGACAAGGTAATAAAATGTATAATGCATCTTTCTTATCAGTGCATCCTAATGGGTGATACAAGCCAGGGACTCTTGAATAGGAATCTCTCAGATGTGTGACAGAACCAGAGTAGCTTGAATTTATATATAAACAAATTAATGGAGTCTTTAATGCAGCATGAGAAGGGGGTTCCCACAAGGAAGATTAGCAATTAGGGCAGGAAGAGGCCTATTAAATCATCTTGGTCCATCCACAACCATGTGGGCTGTTCCCTGAAGCAAAACCCCTTTCCAGGTTAAATTACCTAAGAGACTTGGATTCTGTGACTGCTCTTGGGAAACGACCGATTGCCCACTCAATCTCTCCATTACAATTCTTTGGGATACATGGCAAGAGATCAGGAGAAGTAAAAAGCAAACACAAAGTAATTGTAGGCCAGGTAAAGTTCCATTTTGGCCTCTTCTTCTTCTTTTCTCCCATTCTTCCTTTGCCCCCACCTTCTTTCAATCTTCTAAAATAATTTTTAATTTAAGAAATGATATTTTAGCATCATTATCTGTAGCTGGGAGCTCTGGTGGCGTAGTGCCTAAGGCATTTGGCTGCTAACCAGAAGGCTGGCAGTTCAAACCCACCAGCCACTCCTCAGAAGGAACACTGGGCAATCAATTTCCATAGTGATACCACCTCGGAAACCCAAGGAGGGGTCGATGTGAGTCGGATCTAACTCCACAGCAGTGAGTTTTGGTTTTTTTAGTTTTTATCTGTAGTTATTTCCTCTGGTTCTAAGTGTGGGTAATAAGAGACAGTAAATAAAGACTGATACAATGAAGAGGATACTTTTGGACTGGGATTTGAATCCTAACTTGGAAATTACCTCCTGTGTGGTCTTAGGAAGGTCCCCACTCTTCTATGTTAATAATAGACAACGCTTTGTTTGTTTTCAGTCAGCACCTACTATCTATAAGGTGAATATAGCACTGCAAATACACTGTCCAAAACACACAGTCCCTGTTCTACTCTCAGGGGCTTAAAGTATTGGGGGTATACTGTCACTGAACGCCTAATTTTAACACATTTTAATAAGTACTAGAAAAGAAGTAACTTGTATAGATGTATAGAAAAGCCATATTTAACCTAGGCTACTGGGCTAGGGAAGAATTCTTGAGAAAAGGGTGCCTGAGCTGACAGCCTGTAGGATAAAATGGAGTCAGTCAAACACAAGAAGGGGAAAAGAGAACGTGAAGGAAGCTGGGTGGCAGGGAAAATGGGCAAAGAATATTCAGTCAGGAAATAGAGCAACAACAAAACTTACGTGCAAAGGCTTGTAGAAAAGCCTGACACATTTAGAACTGAAAGTGGTTTTCTTTGGTTCTGGGGGCAGGTGAAGAGGTAGATAGTTTTCGTTCTTCTCTGAGATTTTCAGCTCTGTGATTCTGTCTTACGTACCGTGTCTCAGTATTTTATCGGTATCTCACCAATATTCCCAGTATGGATCAATTAAATATCATCTGCTCATTTAATTAAGGTAATTCTGCTTGCTATCCTTTCCAGGTCATTAATAAGAGGTACACATGTATGAACCTGAAATGAGGCAACCTCACCATAATTTAGCTTATCACACTGTTGCATAATTGGCTGTGTACTTGGCGGCTGGATGATGAGTCTTGTGGAGGAAGGAGGTGTTCCTGATTCATCTTCATACCCCTACTGTCTGGTACACAGTAAATGTTTGATAAAGAAATTTTAATTTTACTGGTGAAGGTATCAGAGAGGAAAACCAAATGACTTCTCCAAGGTGCTGATGGGAGCTCTGTTTTTCAAGGACAGCCTTTTATACCCTATGGAATAATTAACAGCCTTAACTCTCCCTATGATGTTTATACAGTTTCATAAAAAGAAATAAAAGTGAAGGTAGATTTGTATGGAAAAGATGCTGAGGCTAGGGAAATGGTCTCAACAGTTTTAAGGTACATTCATGCAAGCAGCAGGAATATAACACTATGGCCCCAAAACCAAGCTGATGAGAGCCATGGGGCTATTGGAGCTGTCCCAAAAGAGGCTCCAGTAAAATCTCATTATTTTAGATCCCACTAATTCTGAATTTAGACAGAAGCTGGGCTTCATTCCCTGTGCTCAATAAACTTGTTCTCTATAAAATATGCAAGTGATTACAATGAACATCTAAAGGGGAGCTGATTCATTCACAAACATTTGCTGAGTGCCAATTTTATTCTTCTTTTATGACCAGAATAATGTACATCAATGAGGGACACTTTACAATTTGTAAAGAACTTTCGTGTGCCTTCTGTCTCCCTGAATCACTGCCACAGATCTCAGAAAAACGTAGGGTCCTCCTCATCACCATCTCATAATTTAGAAAACAGGTTCAGAGAGGAGAGATGACATGCCCAAGAATGTTCAGCTTTATGTGAAGGAATGAATGTCCAAAGAAATTGCATTCTGCTTGAGTGGAAGATCAGAGATCTTAAATCATCATAATAAAGCACTTTGATACTCTGTCTGTTGGTGACTTTTATGTATATATGGAGAATAGATGATACTGACCTAAATACATAAAAAAAGAAAAAACAACTCTGTTGACATTCAGTCTATTCCAACTCATAGCTACCCTATAGGACAGAGTAGAAATGTCCCAGAGGGTTTCCAAGTCTGTAAGTCTTTACAGAAGCAGATTGCCACATCTTTTTCCTGCAGTGGCTGGTGTATTTGAACCACCAGCCTTTTGGTAAGTAGCCGAGCACTTAACCACTGCATCTTCAGGGCTTCTTGTCCTAAACATAGGCCAAAAAAAGTACATGACCAACAGCAAAGTAGTGGTTTAGACATTCAACACCTTAGGAGTTGATCAGTAAAGCCCTGTGAGAAATTGAAATTTCAACCAATTACCTGTCCTTTGGCATCATTTAAATCTATAGGGAAGTTGAGGGACAATTTGTCTCATCAGTCTAAAAGATAGATTGTACAGTATAATATTGATGCCCAGTAATGAGTATTATGAGTAAGTTCTGAAATTAAGACAGAAGGATTAGAAGTAAAGTTTAATACCAAAGAGATTAAAAATGTATTTTTAAAATAAACTGTAATACTAAACCCACCAAAAACCAAACCAAATTCACTGCCTTCAAGACGATTCTCACTCACAGTGGCCCCCATTGTGTTTCCAAGGCTGTAAATCTTTATAGAAGTAGATCACCTCATCTTTCTCCTGCAGAGCACCTGGTGGGTTTGAACTGCCAACCTTCTTGTTAGCAGCTAAATGCCTTACCCACTATGCCACCAGAGCTCCTTATGGTAATACTATTTGCTGGTCAATATGCCGTGAAAAAGACAGACAATATCATACGTCTAGTAGTATAGATTTTCTAGAACATTTGATTTAAAAAAAAAAAAAGCTTAAAAACTATAAATACAGTAATTCTGGAATTCAATTAAAGGAAATAAAAATAAAAATATACACAAAGATGTATCCAAAACAGAAGCTACAAAGATGTAGACACAACTTGTCTGGTTAACAGTATCAAAACCCAAACCCATTGCCACTGAGTCTACTCCAACTCATAGTAACCCTACCATATGGTGTTTATTAAATAAATAATGGTGCATTTGGCATGCTAGAATACTACACAGTGATTGAAAATGATGATATAGAAAAATATTCAATGAAAGTAAAGATGTGCATAAGTAACAATAGGTTAAAAGGCAGCATGTACAGTATAATATTCATTTTGAACATATACATATATCCACCCCCCCCTTCCTCACTTATTAATGTGGTTGGGTTCCAAAGACCAGGACTTCAAGGGAAAATTGTGTTACGCAAAAATAGAGGATGACCACATCAGATCACAAAATGGAGGATGACCACATCAGTATATAACTGCCAAATGACATCATTACATAACCACAAAACCACTGAGAATCACCAGACAAACTGACACAGAACCTTAACCATCACAGCCAGCACTGCTCTCACCTTATACCTCAGCATCCATTACTGCCAGACATATGTTTTCAATGCACAAAATAGCTGCATAGTAGATTTTTCACTACTGTTATAAATGTGAAATGTTAGATAACAAGAGAGTTGATAAGTGGGAAGTAGGTATGCATTTTCTTTTTTTTTTGTTTTTTTGGGCAAATAACACATGCCTTCTACGTTTGTTTGCCAACTGCTCCCTGTCCGCCCCCCCCCCAACCCTGAGGTATTTTTGTAAGCACTGCTATGCCAATTTTGTTTTTAAATGTTGTAAAAATATTAGCATAGTGCATTTAAAAACATACCTCCCAGGGGGAGGGAGCAGTTAGTAAGCAAACTTAGAAGGCATGTTTTATCTGCAAAAAAATATGGTATTCATGTAAAGAAGCAGGATGATATACACACTAAAATACTGACTGCGTTTTTGTCTGGGTGATAGGATTTCAGATGATTTATATATTTTCTTCTTCATAACTCTTCTGTATTTTCCAAGTTATCTACAATAAATATATGCCATTTTTATAAATTGGTGGTTCAGTGGTAGAATTTTTGCCTTTCATATGAGAGACACTGGTTCAAGTCCTAGCCAATGCACGTCAAGCACAGCACCACTCATCTGTCAGTGGATGCCTGTGTGTTGCTGTGATGCTGAACAGGTATCAGTGGAGCTTCAAGAGTAAGACTAGGAAGAAAGGCCTGGCAATCTACTTCTAAAAATCAGCCAATAAAGACCTATGGATCACAATCGTCCAATCTCATCATGCATGGGGTGCCATGAGTCAGGGGCCAATTCAACAGCAGCTAAGAACAGCAGCAGCAGCAACACTTTTATAAATAAAAAAAGGCATTAAACATAAATGTGGATCAGGGTCCATCAGGTATCACTGTGTGACTTTGGGGGGCCAGCAATTAATCTCTCTGAGCTCCAGTTTTATCACCAGTAAAACTGCTTGTATAATACTTAACTTGCGAAAGTATTACAAAGATCAGTTGTAAGAAAAAAAAAGTGAAAGTATTTGAAAACTACAAAGAGTCTCAAAGGTAACAGTTTCTTTTTATTATTGTATCAGATGAAGAAATTTTTGTTAAGCACTAGGGTGGTTGTATGATAGACTACAGACAAGATGGGGGGGAAACACAGGCACAGTCTCTGACAGCATCTAAATAAATATGAAAGAGTATGCACCTCTATCCACATGGGTAAATATATCATATTACACCGTCAGAGGCAGGAGATGATGCATCTCTGTATCTCAGAGTTGCAGACACTCTCATCGGAGCCATTTATATGGAAGATGAAGTAGCTTCTCCTCAAAAGTGAGCTTATGACTGTCTTGAGTTTAGACAATTGCCAGGAAAATCTCTATTTTCAAAAATTTAAATATATAATTTCAAAAAAGTCTGCACATCTCTCAGACATCGTAAAGCATCCAGACCTCAGTCTCTGGAGGTGCTAGCACTTTTTAATTTAAATACTGAGGCCATGTTTCCCTGGTAATTTCTTGCAGATTTAAAAATCTCCTGACTTTCTAAATAGTTTAAGAAATCAAATCCATTCTGACAGCCACATCGCTGAACTCTGTGACTGAGACAGCTGGAGGAGGGGTCAGTGCTGGAGGGTGGACGATCCCATTAGAAATATTTGGCTGAAGCCATAGTATGGGGGGCTGCATACAGCTAAAATGGCTGCAGTGTATCTGCCATTGGGGCTGTCAGACAGACTGCACAGCCCCAGCACTCTAATCCTAACTGTGATGTCACTGGTCTTTGTCCCTAGTGCCTAGAGCTTTTCTCTTCTCCATCCATCCCCATGTTCATAGCTTTATCCAGCAGAACAGGGTGGTGGTGGTGGTGGTGATGGTGGTGATGGTTATGTGCCGTCAAGTCATCTCTGACTCATAGCAACCTTATGTACAACAGAATTAAACACTTCCCAGTCCAATTTGGTTGTTGTTAGCTGTCATCAAGTCAGCTCCCACTCATGGTGGCCTAATGTATAACAGAACAAAATGTTGCCTGGTCCTGAGTCATCTTCATGATCACTGGTATATTTGAGTCCATTGTTGTGATTATTGTGTCAAACCATCTCATGGAGGGTTTCCTTCGTTTTTGCTGACCTCTACTTGGCTAAACCTGATGTCCTTTTCTATCCATCACGTACAATTCATAATGTGATTGTGAGGCCTGAATGAGACAATGTGTGTAAGTTATTCAGTTCAGTGACACTAGCATAGTTGATGTGCTACTCCCAGGTCATCCCCTCAACACTTCTGCTAAGCTAACCATGTGCCTCTTATTCGTGGATCTAAATGTGGATCAAAATGATCCCAAGTGCTCCAGGAGTCAGGGTACTCAGGGATCTGGGCTCTGAGGCGCAGATCTCTCAAGTCCCTGAACAGGCTTCCACCCTTGAGGAGGGCTGTTTCTCTGTCAGGGCACAGGATGGGTGGAGGAAGGCAAGATACACAACTGGAACTGGAGCGCTACAGGTAACCAGGTTTCTGTCCTCCAGAAGCTTACTTACTGAATAATGCTTGACATCTCTAAGTAGGTACTCGATAAATCCTTCCTAGTCTCTCCTTTCCCTTTAATCTGCATAATTGTTACATTTGTTTTATAGCAGGTTACACTTTATATCTTATAAGCTGTAGATGGCTGAAAATGCCTTTGGGGAGAAAATGTATAGCAATAGAAAAAAGATGAATATTGTATTTTTACACAAATAATGCATGCATTATATAAATTTCTGCAAACTGAACAAACCTCTTGTGGATTAGTTTCCTATGCACATTATGTGGATTACATGTGTGTGTGTGCATTCTTTACATGAACAAGTTATACAAATCTGGTATATATACCTGCATATGAAAGCAGGAGAAAAAGGATGAAAAAATAAAGATAGATTGGATGAGAGAAAGAAAGAAAGGGAAATTGAAGAGAGTAAGTTGTCTACACATTAAGGTAATTAATAATACCAGATATTGAGGTTTAACATATTATATGCAGCCTTTAATAAATTTTATATAAACCCAATACTCATCTAGAATTTAAAAGAAACCTGAGTAGGACAGAGTTCTGGTGGCACAGTGGTTAAAGCATTTGACTGCTAACTAGAAGGTCAGCAGCTGAACCCACTAGCTGCTCTGCAGGAGAAAGAAGACACAGTATGCTCAAGATTTACAGCCTTGAAAACTCCATGGTGCAGTTCTACTCTGTCCTTTAGGGTTGCTGTAAGTTGGGATAGACTTCACGGCAGTGGGTTTGGGTTAGGTAGGAGAGATACAATTAGAAATTAAATGCATTCTCCAAAAGGAGTGGAGTTTCCATGATCTGTTTCAGGGAGATTACAGTTGACAGAGTTTAGATTTAGATACCCACAATGGTCAAAGATTTTAGGTGGACGATGCTAGAGGAGGGAGTAAACCAAAGGGTTTTACAATGAGGGATGTGGTTCAAGTCTACAGATGTCTACTGGGTGCCTAGGATAGGCCAAGAGAAAGGACATACAAGGATGATCAAACCATGGATCCTGCCCTCAAATCACTTACAATCTAGATTCAAGTATTTGTTTCTTTGTTTAAAAATCTTTTAACCTTTCATGTTTACAAATAACCAGGGCACAGAAATGCTTTGCTGGCTTAACACAGTTTTCCTAATCCAAAGCAATGTAGTAAATGTACAAGAATTATAGTCAGTATCTATAGCACAAAAGAGCAAACGATGACCAAGTAAGCCAAGAAATCACTGAAGTGTTTTGTTCCAGGTAACACGTAAAACATACACATAGACCAATTTGCTTGTTTTAGCTGGCTATCTGGTGTGGTGTAAAACAATGTGGTGAGTAGGATGTCCCGTACTCACTGAGGCATCTTGACAATTCACTACCTCTCTGAACCTCAGTGTCACCTTCTCAAAAAAAAAAAAAAAAGATAATATCTCTATTTTGGAAGATTATTATGAGGCTCAGGTAGTTAATTATTGCCCTCATACTTCAAAGGATAACACTGAGCTGCCAGGAGGTTTAGTGATTTATAAAAGTATTAAATGAGCTATATGGAAAGTACTTACCACAACACCTGGCACGACACTGAGTCCTCAATAACTGATCTATCATCATTATTCTGCCACCCATCTGTCAGGTTGTCATGCTGTGGTATCTTGCATGTTGCTATGATGCTGGAAGCTATATTACTGGCATTTCAAACACAAACAGGGTCACCCATGATGGACAGGTTTCAGTGGTGCTTCCAGACTACGACAAACTAGAAAGAAAAGCCTGGTGATGGACTTGTGAAAATTAGCTGATGAGAACTCTATGGATCACAACAGAATATTGCTCAATATAGTGGTGGAAGATCAGCTCCCCCAGCACAGTGGTGGTAGTGGTGGTGGTGGTGGTGGTGTTGTTACGTGCCCTTGAGTCAGACCTGACTCACAGCGACCCCTCCTTGGGTTTCCGAGGCAGTATCATTACGGAAGTAGATTGCCCAAACTTCCTTCCAAGGAGTGGCTGGTAGGTTTGAACCACCAGCCTTCTGGTTAGCAGTCAAGTGCCTTAGGCACTACGCTACCAGAGCTCCTCCTGCCTTTGAGCATGGCAGGTACTCAAAATACACAGTGGCTGTAACAATGGACTTGATCACACCAAGCTCAGGAAGATGGCACAAAACCAGGCTACGTTGTACACGAGGTCACCACAAGTTGGAGCCGACTTGACAACAACTGACAACATTGTCATCATTATTATTATCCTTGCTATTATTATTACAGTTCAACCTGCACATTTGTAACTAAGTAAAGGTTCAAATCAGGCCTCTGACATGAAATCCAGGCCTCTTTCCAGTAGCCCCTAGATTGCATCTTGCACATTTTGCCAGACAGACTCCAAGCCTGGAGGTGGATTTTAGTAGGCTCTCGCCTTGACCCAATCTCTCACTCTCTCTGAAAGCACACTCCTTTTTTATAAACTAGAACTATTAATGTGGCTCCACCTCAGGCCACCACTGCAAAGCACTTGGGAGAAGCACAAAGAATCATCTTATCAGTGCTGTGCCTAATTACAATATCACCATTTCAATACAAACAGCTCCTGTAAGGAGTGTCGGTGAAAAATAGAAGAGCCTATTAAATAACCAAAGCACAGCCCCTGAAAATGAGTTTTAAATTAAAATTTAAAATAAATGGGCAAGATAGAAAAACAATAAAGAGTATATCCCATACAAGCAATCAGCCATCTAAATAAAAGCAGAGACACCCAAATGGACAGCTCTGATTTATCATGGGTAATGGCCTCGGGAATTTCGATGAGAATTTTCTGAAGTGTCTTTCTCCATTATTCAGTTGACCCTCAAAACTACAGGAAGCTCCCAGAGTGCTTTAATATTTGTGATTTACAACACACACAAGTCAGAGGCCCTTTTGCAAGGACAAAGATCCTATGTGGGGGAATGCCCTGACCTTGCTTTACTTTTTCATTGTCCACAGTCCTTACTATTTTCTAACAAAGTATATATATTTATTTATCTCTATTGTTTCTTGTCCATTGATATGTTCATTAACAATCAGAATGTAGAATGTACAGAGGAGGAATCTACAAAAAGTGGAAGTTGTCAAAAATGAAATGGAATGCATAAAAGATCACTATCCTAGGCGTCAGATAACTGAATCTGTTTCAGTCAGACAAATGTATGGTCTACTATGCTGGGAATGACATATTAAAGAGGAATGGTGTCACATTCATTAGAAAAAAGAACATTTCAAGATCAATCCGGAAGTGCAATGCTGATAGTGATAGGAAAATATCCATATGCCTAGAGGGAAAATTAGTTAATACAACTATTACTCAAATTCATGCACCAACCACTAAAGTGAAAGATGAAGAAATTGAAGATTTTTTATCAACTTCTGCAGTCTGAAATTAACAAATATCTAATCAAAGTGTATTGATAATTACTGGTGATTGGAATGCAAAAGTTAGAAACAAAGAGGAAGCATCAGTAGTTGGAAAATAGGGCCTTGGTGATATAAATAACGCCAGAGACTGCGTGATAGAATTTTGCAAGACCAATGACCTATTCATCGTAAATACCTTTTTGAAACAACATAAATGGTGACTACATGTGGACCTCACCAGGTGAATACATAGGAATCGAATCAACTACATCTAATGGAAAGAGATGATGGAGAAGCTCAGTATCTTCACCCAGAACATAACTGGCAGCCAACTACAGAACAGACCATCAATTGCTCATATGCAAGTTTAAGTTGAAAGTGAAGAAAATTAAAACAAGTCAATGAAAGCAAAAATATGGCCTAGAGTATATCCCATCTGACTTTAGAGACCATCTAAAGAATAGATTTGAACCACTGAACACCAGTGACTGAAGACCAGATGAGTTGTGAAAGGACATCACACATGAAAAGACAAGAAAGGAAGAGAAGACCAAAATGAATGTCAGAAGAGACTCTGAAACTTGCTCTTGAGTAGAGAGTAACAAAGACGAATGGAAGAAATGATGAAGTGAAAGATCTGAATATATACAGAAGATTTCAAAGGGCTGCTTGAGAGGACAAAGTTAAGTATAATGAAATGTGCAAAGACCTGGAATGGGAAAATCAAAGGGGAAGAACACACTCAGTATTTCTCAAACTGAAAAAAACTGGAGAGAAAAAAAATCAGGCCTCGAGTTGTGATATTGAATGATTCTATGGACAAATTAGGAGCTCTGGTGGCATAGTGGGTGAGACACAGGGGGTCTGGCTGTTAACCAGAAGTTCAGTGGTTCAAAGCCACCAGCTGCTCCACAAGAGGAAGAGAGGAAGATGAGCCAATCTACTTCTGTAAAGATCTACAGGCTTAGAAACCTAATAGGGGTCACTATGAGTCAGAATCGATTCAATGGCAGTGGAGAT
>NW_006921770.1:2021631-2040445 GCF_000298275.1 Orycteropus afer afer
GTGGGAACTTCCCAGAACATTGTATTGTGCCACGCCCAACAGAAATAACCCAGGTGGGCGACTTTAAAATCAGGATCTCCTCCGTAGCTAATAGCAATTCCCACCTTAGAGTTTACAAAGACTTACGGGTAGAAAAGCCACACTAAGTAATTTACTACACCGCAATATATATATATAATATATATATATATAGGGTATGGTCAAGTTATTGAATGATGCAGGAAGCATCAAGAGAAGATGGAAGGAACACACAGAGACACTGTATCAAAAAGAACTGGTCAACATTCAACCATTTCAGGAGGTAGCAAATGATCAAGAGCCAATGGTACTGAAGGAAGAAATTCAAGTGGTACTGAAGGGACTGCAGAAAAACAAGGCTTCAAGAATTGACAGACTACCCATTGAGATGTTTAAACAAATGGATGAAGTGCTGGAGGTACTCAGTTGTTTGTCAAGAAGTTTGGAAGACAGCTAGCTACCTGGCCAATCTACAGGAAGAGATCCATATTTGTGCCCATTCCAAAGAAAGGTGATTCAAGAGAATGCAGAAGTTGTTGAACAATATCAATGATATTAAATGCAAGTAAAATTTTGCTGAAGATAATTCAACAACTGTTGCAGCAGTATACTGACAGGAAACTGCCAGAAATTTAAACGAGACTCAGAGGAGGGTTTGGAAGGAGGGATATTATTGTCAGATGGATCCTGGTCAAAAGCAAAGAATACCAGAAAGATGTTTAGACCCAATGCCATTGAGTTAATTCTTACTCATAGTGACTCCCATAGGGTTTCTAAGGCTGTACATCTTTATGGAAGCAGACTGTCTCATCTTTCTCCTATGGAGGACTGACCTTTTGGTTAGTAGTCCAATGACTTAACCACAATGTCACAAGAGTGCCTTAGAAAGATGATTACCTGTGTTTTATTAACTATATAAAGGGATTTACTATATGGCTTATACCAAATTATGGATAACTTTGCAAAAAAAATGGGAATTTCAGAAAATTTAACTGTGTTTATGAGGAATATGCACATACATCAAGAACGGAACAAGGAGGGACTAGGTGGTTCAGAATCAGGAAAAGTATGTGACAGGGCTCTACCTTTTCAATATACTTATTCAATCTGTATCCTGAGCAAATAATCCGAGAAGCTGGACTATATGAAGAACACAGCTTCAGGATTAGCAGAAGACCGATCAACAAGGTGCGACATACAAGGTACGACATACAGATGACACAACTTTGCTTGCTGAAAGTGAAAACCTGAAGTACTAATTGATGGAGACCAAGACTACAGCCTTAAGTATGGATTATACCTCATTATCAAGAAAACAAAAATCCTCACAACAGGACCAATAAATAATATCATGATAAATAGAGAAAAAATTGAGGTTGTCAAGGATTTCAGTTTACTTGGATACACAATCAATGCCTATGGAAGCAGCAGTCAAGAAATCAAATGATGTATTGCATTGGAAAAATCTGCTGAAAAAAAAATCTTTTAAAGTGTTTAAGAGCAAAGATATCACTTTGAAGAGCAAGGTGTGCCCGACTCAAGTCATGTTATTTTCAACAGCCTCATACGTATGTGAGAGCTGGACAATGAATAAGGCAGACTGCAGAAGAACTGATGCATTTGAATTGTGGTATGGGTGAAGGTATTTAATGTACCATGGACTGCCACACCACTCGTCTGTCAGTTTGTTGTACTATGGTGGCTTGTGTGTTACTGTGAGGCTACAGGCTATGCCACCAGTATTTCAAATACCAGCAGGGTTACCCATGGCGGACAGGTTCAGCAGAATTTCCAGA
Organism: Orycteropus afer afer; assembly: GCF_000298275.1. Lineage (NCBI taxonomy): Eukaryota > Metazoa > Chordata > Mammalia > Tubulidentata > Orycteropodidae > Orycteropus > Orycteropus afer. Next base: position 2,023,446 of record NW_006921770.1, read on the forward strand.
CAAAGACAGACTTGGAAGAAGGAAGGGGCCATCCACTTCTCAAAGAATTGGCCACTGAAAACCTTCTGAATAACAGTGAAAACACTGTCTGCTATATTACTGGAAAACTTTATGAATAGCCCTGAAATACTATCTGATATAGTGCTGGAAGAAGAGCCTTCAGGTTGGAAGGCAGGGAAGAGCTGATTCCTTAGAGTAGAGCTTACCTTAATGATGTGGATGGAGTAAAGTTTTCAGAACCTCCATTTGCTGATGTGGCACAACTCAAAACGGAAAGGAACAGCTGCAAACATCCACTAATAATAGGAACATGGAATATACAAAGTATGAATCTAGGAAAACTGGAAGTTGTTAAAAATGAAATGGAACACATAAAGATCGATATCTTAGGCATTAGTGAGCTGAAATGGACTGGTTTTGGCAATTTTGAATCAGACAACCATATGATCTACTATGCTGGGAATGACAAATTGAGGAGGAATGCTGTGGCATTAATCATCACAAAGGATGTTTCAAGATCTATCCTGAAATACAATGCTGTCTGTGATAGGATAAGATCAATAAGCCAACAAGGAAGACCAGTTAATACTATTATTCAAATTTATGCACCAACCACCATACCTGAAGATGAGGGAACTGAAGATTTTCACCGACTTCTGCAGTCTGAAATTGACCAAACATGATCAGGATATGTGGATTATCACTTGTTATTGGAATGCAAAAGTTGGAAACAAAGAAAAATCACCAGTAGTTGGAAAATATGGCCTTGGTGATAGAAATAACGCTGGAGATAGCATGACAGAATTTTGCTAAGACCAATAACTTATTCATTGAAAACACCTTTTTTCAACAACACAATCAACAGCTATACATGTGGATTTCATCAGATGGAGTACACAGGAATCAGACTGACTACATATGCAGAAAGAAGCAAGGGAGCTCAGTATCTTTAGTCAAAACAAGGTCAGGAGCTGAGTGTGCAACAGACCATCAATTGCTCATATGTAAGTTCAAAGTGAAGCTGAAGACAATTAAAACAAGTCCATGAAAGCCAAAATATAACCTTGATTATGTCCCTCCTGGATTTAGAGACCATGTAAAGGATAGATTAGATGCAGTGAACACCAGTGACCAAAAGTCATAGGAATTGTGGAATGGAATCAAAAACATCATCTATGAAGAAAGCAAAAGGTCATTAAAAAGACAGAAAAGGAAAAAAAGACCAAAATGCATGTCAGAAGAGACTCTGAAACTTGCCCTTGAATGGAGAGTAGCTAAAGCAAAGGGAAGAAATGATAAAAGAGATAAACAGAAGATTTCAAAGAGCAGCTCGAAAAGACAAAGTCAATTATTATAATGAAATGTGCAAAGACCTGGAGTTAGAAAACCAGAAAGGAAGAATATGCTCAGCATTTCTCAAGCTCAAAGAACTGAAGAAAAAATTCAAGCCTTGAGTTGCAATATTGAAAGATTCTATGGGAAAAAAATATTGAATGATGTAGGAAACATCAAAAGAAGATGGAAAGAATACCCAGAGCCACTGTACCAAAAAGAATCGGTCAATGTTGATCCATTTCAGGAGGTGGCATATGATCAAGAACCAATGGTACTGAAGGAAGAAGTCAAAGCTGCACTGAAGGAACTGGTAAAAAATAAGGCTCCAGGAATTGAGGGAATACCCATTGAGATGTTTCAGTAAACAGATGCCCCATTGGAGGCACTCACTTGGTTATGCCAAGAAATTTGGAAGACAGCTACCTGGCCAACTGACTGGAAAAGATCCATATTTTTACTCATTCCAAAGAAAGGATCCCAAAGAATGTGGAAATTATCAAACAATATCATTAATATCACACACAAGTAAAATCTTCCTGAAGATAATTTAAAAACGGTTGCAGCAGTATACTGACAGAGAATTTCCAGAAAGGCAAGCTGGATTCAGAAGAGGACATGGAATGAGGGATATCATTGCTGATGTCGGATGGATCTTGGCTGAAAGCAAAGAATACCAGGAAGATGTTTACTTGTGTTTTATTAATTATACAAAAGGATTTGATTGTGTGCATCATAACCAATTATGGATAATATTAAGAATGGGAATTCCAGAACACTTGACTGTGCTCATTAGGAACCTGTACATAGACCAGGAGGCTGTCATTCAAACAGGACAAAGAGATACTGCATGTTTTAAAATCAAGAAGGGAGTGTGTTGGATATATCCTTTCACCATACTTATTCAATCTGTATGCTGAACAAATAATCTGAGAAGCTGGACTATATGAAGAAGAACGTGGCATAAGGATTGGAGGAAGACTTGTTAACAACCTGCAATACACAGATGACACAACTTTGCTTGCTGAAAGTAAGGATAACTTCAAGCACTTGTTGATGAAGATTAAAGACTTCAGTCTGCAATATGGATTACATCTCAACATAAAGAAAACAAAAATCCTCACAACTGGACCAATAAGCAGCATCACAATAAATGGAGAAAAGACTGAAGTTGTTGAAGATTTCATATTGATTTCACAATCAACACCAATGGAAGCAGCAGTTAAGACATCAAATGATGTATTGCACTGGGCAAATCTCTGCAAAATGCCTCTTTAAAGTGCTGAAGAGCAAAAATGTCTCCTTGAGGACTATTCAAAAAACCAAAACTCATTGCCATTGAGTCAGTTTTGATTCATAGCAATCCCTTTAGGGTTTCCAAGGCAGTAAACCTTTATGGAAGTAAATTGCCTGGTCTTCCTTCCACAGAGTGGCTGGTTCATTTGAACCACGAACCTTCTGGTTAGCAGCCAAATGTCTTAGGCACTATGCCAAATAATCCAAGAAGCTGGACTATATGAAGAAGAGTGTGGCATGAGGATTGGAGGAAGACTCGTTGACAGCCTATAATATGCAAACGACACAATTTTGCTTACTGAATGTAAGGATGACTTGAAACACTTACTGATGAAGATTAAAGACTACAGGATACAGTATGGATTACATCTCAACAAAAAGAAAATGAAAATCCTCACAAGTGGGCGAATAAGCAGCATCACAATAAATGGAGAAAAGATTGAAGTTCTTAAAGATTTCATATTACTTTGTTTCCACAACCAACACCAATGGAATCAACAATCAAGAATTGAGATGATGTATTGCACTGAGCAAATCTGCTGTAAAAGACTTCTTTAAAGTGCTGAGGAGCAAAGATGTCTCCTTGAAGAGTAAGGTGAGTCTAACCCAATTCATAGTATTTTCAATTGTCTTATATGCATATGAGAGCTGGATAATGAATAAGGAAGATCGAAGAAGAGTTGATACTTTTGAGCTGTGGTGTTGACGAAGACTACTGAAGGTACCACACAGGCTGCCAAAAGAATGCACAAATCTGTCCTGGAGGAAGTGCAGCTAGAATGCTCCTTGGAAGCAAGAATGGCCAGACTTCGTCTCACCTACCTTGGTCATGTCATTAGAAGGGACCATTCCCTGAATAAGGATATCATGCTTGGTAAAGTGGAGGGTCAACAAAAAAGCAGAAGGCCCTCCATGAGATGGATTGACACAGTGGCTGCAATGATGGGCTCAGGTATAGCAAGAACCGTGAGGCTGGCACAGGACCAGACAGGCAGTGTTCCGTTCTGTTGTGCACGGGGTCATTATGAGTTGAAGCCACCTTGATGGCACCTAATAACTGTTTTGTATCTGTGTCACCACATTAGAATGTAAATGCCACAAGAGTAGGTACTTTTGTTCACATTTGTACACTAATCCCTGAAAATACTTTGGTCACACAGTAGGTGCTTAACAAGTATTTGTTACATAAATGTAGTAAAATTTAAGAGTAGCCCTGATCATCTGTCTTCACCTGCCTGAGTCTCAGTCACTTCATCTGTGTAATAAGGATAGCATTACTTACCTAATATGCTTATTGCAAGAATTCAATGAGAAAAATGTATGTGAAACATTTAGTACAGTACTTGTACATTGGGTACAACAAATAGTAGCAATAAACAATACAATTTTGCAAAGATGGATATTTAACTTCAAAGTTTATAAAAAGCACTTTTATAGCTATCCTCAATAGTCAGCCACCAAAGAGCAGTGAACAAAAGGTCCAGAAAGGAAGAACCAGGGATCTTCACCTAGTGCTCATCCCTCTATCTTATAGGACTTGTTAGCATATTACAGAGACAGAATGAGAACATTAGAACAATCTATTATAATCATCCAAAAAAAGGAGATAAATCAAATTACAGCCCAAGGGCCAGCCACTTGTTTTGATAAAGTTTTATTATAACACAATATTTATATATTGTCTATGTTTGTTTCTAGCAAAATTAAGCAGTTAAATTGCTAAGAAGACCATATGGTCTGCAAATGTTTACTTATTTAAGAAATAAGTCTGCCCTTTTGAGAAAGTGTGTCCCTCCTTGATATAGAACAATCTTATTTTTCAGATGAGAAATAGAGGATGGGCTATACCCAAAGTCATACAGTATTTTTAGGTGACATTGTGGGCCCTGTATCTTTAAGACTAGTGGTTCACACACCCTATCAGAAGCCCAAACAGTTCCTGATAAGCCTTCAGTTATAAGGCCTATTGACATGATGACAACTTCAAGGCACAGTTTTACTTCTTCCCTGAATTCATCTGAATAAAAACTTGCTTGGAAGAGACCATGACTATGTCCTTGGAAAAAAGAGCTACAGCAGGGAATTGGAACCAGAGCGGCTGTGGTCAATTTCCAGCTTTTCCAGGTGCTGGCTATTTGACCTGGTATGAGTCACTTAAACTCTCAGTCTTGTTTCTTCATCTGTGATATAGGGATAATAATACTGACTTAGTATAGTTTTTTAGAGGATTAAATTAAATGAGACCAAGCATGTAAAAGCAGCTAGCACAGAAAATATTACTTCTCCTAAAAGACCAAGATTAATAAGATGATCCACTAAGAGAAAGAGAATGCTTTCTTCACTTTACCAAGTCTGTTTGAAAACATTCATGGTCTCAAGTTCCAGGGTAACATGGATATCCTTCTTCCCCTGTCAGGAACCAGAGACCTAATCCCCAAAATAATCTTATGGAGGCAGCTTCCCCACAGTGCCAATATCTAAGAATATGTTGTTTTGGGCTATAAATTGATTTTATGTGATAAATTAAAATCTGTTGTGTGTTGTTGTTATGTGCCGTCGAGTTGGACCCGACTCATAGCAACCCCTCCTTGGGTTTCTGAGGCAGTATTATTACGGAAGTAGATTACCCCATCTTCCTTCCAAGGAGAGGCTGGTGGGTTTGAACCGCCAGCCTTCTGGTTAGCAGTCAAGCATCTTAGACACTATGCCACCAGAGCTCCTTAAAAGGTAATCAATGGAGAACAACCTTCAGATGACTCAGATATTGGGAATACCAGATAAGGATTTTTAAAGGAGCTATTGTACCAGGCTGGCGGTTCAAACCCACCAGCCACTCCTCGGAAGGAAGGTTGAGCAATCCTACTTCCATAGTGATACTGCCTCGGAAACCCAAGGAGGGGTCGCTATGAGTCAGGAATGACTCGACGGCACATAACAACAACAACAACAACAACAACAACATTGTACCATATCTAAAGACCCCTCCTTGGGTTTCCAAGGAGGCAGTATCACTATGGAAGTAGATTGCCCAACATTTCTTCCGAGGAGTGGCTGGTTGACTACACAGAAGCAGTAACAATGACAGTTCATACTATAACAGTACATACTGCTTAACTTGTTGCTGTCAAATTGATTCTAACTCACAGCAACCCCTAGTACTTCAGAGTAGAACTATGCCTCATAGGATTTTCATGGCTATAATCTGGCAGCAGCAGATCTCCAGGCCTTTCTCCTATGGTGTCACTGGATAGATTCGAACCACCAACCTTTCCATTAGCAGCTGAGAGCAGGTCTCCACATCCTGCTCTACAGCATTCTTCTCTCTCATCTCCCTCCCTGAGATAGTTTCACTTCCTCTACATCAGCTGCTCTCCCTCAACCCTGCTTAAAGCATCCAGTTAGACATGAAGAAAGAAGAGAATTTCTTTTTGATGAGACACAAAGAAGGTGTTATCCGGTTTTCACTGAAAAATAAATTATTCAATCATCTTGAAATTAAAGTGCAGCCACTGCATTTAAAACACAATTGTTGTTAGGTGCCATTAAGTTGGTTCCAACTCATAGGAATCCCATTTGACAGACAGAACAGTCCCATAGGATTTTTAGGCTGTAATCTTTATGGCAGCAGATCACTAGCTGGGTGGGTTAGCAGCTTAGTAGTTGAACACTTATCACTGAGTCACCAGGGCTCCTTTCAAAACACAAACCCACCCATTCCTAAAGACAACATTGAGTCATTAGCCATTCTCCAGTTCTCTCTCATCTACTATGCCTTGATTATTCTGTGTATATTTTCTGACCCTTAATCACTTATTATGACTTAAGTCATTTATTTTTATTTTTTAGTGAAGTATTCCTGACTACCTACTATGTATGTTCTATTGTATATAAGGAGATGACTTGAAGGCACCTAACAACAACAACAGTAACACTATATACAAGGCTTTGTGCTAATAGATAGATATACAATGGTGAACAAAAAGATATGGCCTTATTCATCTTTGAGTTTCCTGGGTGGGTGTAAGACAGTGCTTGGCAGAGTAGGGGCTCAATAAATATTTCCTGAAGGAAAGAATAAATGAACATACACATTCATTTTTAGACATCTGTGCATTTAGAAATACTGTTTACTCTTCCCTAACTTGCTTACCAAGCACTATCTCCAACTCACTCCTCCATTGCCAAGTCAGTGTGTCCTCTTCTGAGACTTTGGGTGACCTGAGCACTGACACTTCTTTGTTCACACCTGTGTCTTAGGAGCTAACACTTTACCTAGTGAGTTTGGTTTTCCCACCAGACTGTGAACACCTTAGGGGCAAGGATCACATCTTACTCATCTTTGAATCCTCAGAAAGCAGAGCAGTACATAGTAAAGAACAGAGAGTCACTATGCTACTACCTAATTAGTGTATGCCAACCTTTTATCTATTCAAGACCAACTACAGGTAAAGTTCACAGGTAGAGCACAATACTCCATGGCAATCCCAATTGTAATCTCACCCCTGTAACTTCATTCAGGAAAGCACATCAAATGAAAGTGAATGATGACGACCATTAAAAAAAAAAAAAAAAACTCATAGCCAAGGAACTCTGGTGGTACAGTGGTTAAAGCATTAGACTGCTAATCAAAACGTTGGTGGTTCAAACCCACCAGCTGCTTCATGGGATAAAAAGAAGGCAGTCTGCTTCTATAAATATCTACAAGTTTGGAAACCCTATAGGGCAGTTCTACTCTATCCCACAGGGTCACGTAGATGTTATGAGTCAATGACCACAGACAGGGATAATATTGAATCTATTAATATATCTATATGGCATCATTGTGCCATATGATGCCATATAGATAGGGCTGACTCGACAGCACATAACAACAACAACAACAACAACAACAACAACATGGCATCATTTATAAAGTTAATATACTATTATTAGCAATATCTTACTATGAGAAAGGATTCTGGTCTAGACTACCTGGATTTGAATTCCAGTTCTGTACTTATTAGTTGGGTGACTTAACTTATCTGGACATCAGTTTTCTCATGGGGAAAATAACAACATCAACTTCCATGCATTACTGTAATGTACTTAATATAGTACACAAAGTAGAATTAAATAAGTGTTGGTGAAACCAAATGAACAGCAAAGTTCATATCTGTGATTACAGCAATAAGGATGCTGCACTGTTTTGAAATTTCAAAGACCACTGCCCTACATGATAAGAAACAGACTCACCTTTGAGGTCCTCTAATTTTCATTATTTTTATGGCATAACATTTTAATAGTTATATGGGATAAAATCAAGAATGGAGAGAAAAGAGAACCCATAAGGTTAATTGGAAAGACATGACACCTGGAGTTGGAAGGTCTCTTCTGAGCCCACTGACAATCAAAGATGCAAACAGAACATTCAGTGGGTTCAACATCCATATCAGTCCTCCCATTTTCTGCTCATACAGTGATAGATCTCTCTCTCTCTCTCTCTCTTTAAGATTTCATGACACTCCTGCCTACATGTCCTCTTGGGTCTGATCCGAGGACTGAATAACATACTGATGTGTTTCTACTCCTGATTTGCTTTATGGGAATTATAAATGTTTCTCTTCCCACTAATACCAGTTCATAAATGACATGTTCTGATTTCCATCCATCCCTAGCAATATCAGGAGCTCTAGTGGCACTGTGGTTAAGGCACTGGCTTCTAAACAAAAGGTTGGTGGTTAGAACCCACCAGCTGCTTTGTAGGAGAAAGATGAGGTAGTCTGCTCTGTAAATATTTATAGCTTTGGAAACCCTATGGGTTGCGATGAGTCAGAATCAACTCAATGTCAGTGAGTGGGTTTGGTTTTTGGGATTCTAGCACTACTTAGGTGTCTGAAAATATGAATAGATTTCAATATTGATTTCTTTCCTGCAGCATGCTAAGAATAAAATAAAATTTACCCATATAAGGACTGAGATTAAGAATCCTTTGAAATTCAAGACAGGGTGTAAATTGTTGCAAAGCATCATTTTAATTGAGATCACACACTTTTTAATGGCTTTTAGTAAAATTCTAGCCATTGTCCTTCTGCAAATGTTTCTTTCCTTGGACTGAAAAAAAAAGGGGTGTCAAGTTTGAGCAGAAATATCTCAAACCCATTGCCATCAAGTCTTTTCTGATTCATAGTGACCTTATAGGACAGAGTTGAACTGCCCAAAGCCGTAATCTTACAGAAGCAGACTGCTACATCTTTCCCCTGCTGAGCATGTCTGGTGGGTTTGAAACACTGCCCTTTCCAGTTGGCAGTCGAGGGCTTTAACCATTGCAACACCAGTACTCCCAGAAATATCTTGTTGTTGTTATTGTTATGTGCCGTCGAGTCGGACTCAAGTCATAGTAATCCCTCCTTGGGTTGCTGAGGCAGTATCACTACGGAAGTAGATTGCCCAACCTTCCTTCCAAGGAGTGGCTGGTGGTTTTGAACTGCCAGCCTTCTGGTTAGCAGTCAAATGCCTTAGGTACTATGCTACCAGAAATATCTTAGACAAGATGAAATTCCAAATGGCAAAGACCTAGTTTTCCACATCTTTGATTTGCAGGGCAAAACACTTCACTGAGATTCCCTTCCTACCCAATTTAGTTGGCCCCCTACTGACACATGGCCACTCCTCGGAAGGAAGGTTGGGCAATCTACTTCTGTAGTGATACTGCCTCAGAAACCCAAGGAGGGGTTGCTATGAGTCAGGTCTGACTCCAGAGCACACAACAACAACAACAACATGGGCAATGACAAAGGTTTAATAAACTGTTTCTGCTCATAATCTCCAGTGGAGGTTTTTTCAGATCAAGCTCATCATCCGGCATGACTTCAGGGAAAAAATGGAATCTTAAAACTTGAGCCTCAGAAATCAACTTTGCTGAACACCTCTTCCCCTACTTGAATTGCTTCCACAATATACCCAATGACTGGTTGCAGACCAGACCATGGTGATCCATAGGGTTTACACTGGGTAGTTTATAGATCACCAGGCCTTTCTTCCTAGTCTATCTTTGTCTGGACACTCTATTGAAAACTGCTCAATATCATAGCAATATGCAAGCCTCTGCTGACAAATTACATGCATTGGCTGGGAATTAAACCTGAGTCTTCTCCAAGGAAGGCAGGAATTCCACCACTGAACTACCACTGCCCCCACTAAAGGATGCTAGGGGATCACTGTATCTTTCTAGGTTTCTAGCAGCCAAAGGGTTCTGCCCCACTGTGTAACTCCGGATCCCATAAGGCAACACCTGTGCTGGTAAATCTTGGTTCAGCATAGTTTCAAGCCCCCAGTGACCTTTCTGCCTCATCAGGATATGCTTTGGTTTGCTCATATCCTTCCTAAAATGTAGGTTTCAAAACTGAGTCCAGGTTTCCAAACTACAGTCTGCCTAGGAAAAGGAAAATCTTCCATGGTTTCAGAAATCATACTTTTAGAAAGGCAGGAGAGGCTTAAACTGGATGCCTAAACTTACTGAATACAAGATCTCCTCCCAATGAATGACATATCCTCATTCTAAGGTCCCTTTTACCAAGGCATATACATATAGGCCTACCATTAAATACAATACAATAGGAAATTGCATTGAATTTTGATTTAGGACAATGCAAGGTAAAATTCCACTCTTTTCTCCCACATGATTGGTGAAGCTAGGAAAGTTACTTATACTGAGAAATTATTAAGAGAGAGACCTCATGAGTCAGATTGGTTGCATATGTTCTAATCCTGTCTTCATCATTACTTACTTAACAATTTACATAACTTCTCTATCTTTAGTGCTTTCTACTGTAAATTGGGAATAATAATACAATCTTGAGGTCCCAGGTGGTACAAATGGTTTGCGCTTGACTACTAACCTAAAGGCTGGTGGTTCAAACCAGAGCTTTGAACCAGTTCAGTCTTGGCAGACAGCAACAAGGACCATGTGTGTGTAGTATAGCAACCAAATCTCTTGTACACCGGATTGTGACCCGAGCAAGAAACAGGCAACGGTGCACTGCTCAAAAATGGCAGCCAACTATACCATAACACATATTCAAAGCAGAGTGGTCAGTTATCACTTTTTAGTGGAGCACTGCTGCCTATTTCCTACTTAGGTCACAATTCAATGCTCAGAAGATCTGGTTGCTATGCAATGCATGCACTGCCCTTGTTTACACTGGCCATGACTGAACTGTTTCAAACTGATTCAAAGCCCTGGTTTGAACTTACCCAGCAGCACCACAAAAGCAAGCCCTGGTGATATGCTTCATAAAGATTACAGCTAAGACAACTCAATGGAATCTCTCTACTCTGTAATACATAGGGTTGCCATTAGTCAGAATTGAATTGCTAGCAACAGGGTAGGGGTGTTGTGAGATTTAAATTATTTGAGACTTACAAAGGCTTTAGAATAATGCTGAACACATAATATATACTTGATGAAGTAGTTATTATCATTATTATTATGTCATAGGACTATTGTGAAGACGAAATAGTATGTTTAGTCAACATGCACCTAGTATGCAATAGATATTAAAAAATGGGAATACTATAGTTAGTTACTAGGACCTCTGGTAGCATAGTGCCTAAGGCACTTGACTGATAACCAGAAGGCTGGCAGTTCAAACCCACCAGCCACTCCTTGGAAGCAAGATGGGGCAATCTACTTCCATGGTGATACTGTCTCGGAAACCCAAGGAAGGGTCACTATGAATCAAGTCTGACTCGATGGCACATAACAACAACTTAGGAGACTATAACCTTTACATTTTTCTTTCAAGAAGACTCATTTTACTTTTAAGTGATTATCCTACTACCCTTATGGTATCCTAATTCTAGTCAGGACAAATGAGAGAAAATTATAATTCAAAATGACCAAGGTTAAGTAAATTGGCTGGTTACTTGTTTAAAAAGTATTTGATAAATTATCTTTGTGGAGTTCCAGGTAGATGTCTTATAACCTGTAAAGTGCAAGATGAGTAAGAGGGAAAACATGCCCATTTAACTCTTGCTCTCTTGGCAAAATGGATCATAGCATGCTTTTACGTTTTCTCCTCACTGTCAAAACAGGACTGACGATGTCAGGTGAGCTCCAGGGATGAGCCTAGGAGTTAACTGCAGCTGTGAGGTTGATGAAAACACAACACTTTTTTGGTAGGATCGACAACACATCAGCTCTCACATTTCCAGGTCATGCAGTGATAGATTTTTTTTAAGATTGAGAACTCTATTTATTCTTTTTGATTATAGCAATTGTAAGATGCCACAGGTCAAACTCAAGAGATTCTAGATACTTTGACCGAGTCAAAAGACCTACATATGTCTCCTGCTAGGACGCTTGTCATTAAAGTTGCCAACACACAAAGAATTTGACTTAAACTGTCACATTACCCATAGCTCTTCAAAGCTCATCAATCTCCCATTAGGTTACCAGGATGGTGTGACACTTTTATCACAATTACACTGGAGGAAACATGGTGCTATAATAGTGTGGCCAAGTCAGGAAAGACACTCCCTTTGATGGACGATCACAGTTGATCAAGTTTGTCAGTTGCTTTATGTGTTTTTATGCTTGTTTGATATTCCTGCCCAGAGAGCAGAGGCTTTTAAGGGCACATCTGTCAATGGATTCAATTTCACAATGCCATGTGATTCTTTTACTTACCCCTGTCTTCTCATCAAAGATTTTGATTCCTCCAAAGGAGATGGTTAAAAAGATTTTCTGTTTGTGTTCTCCTTTGGACCGAGCGCCAGCAACAACGCCCTGTTGAAAAGAAGGACATGGATTTTACTTTAGAGTTTTCATTTGAAAATTCCCTCTGGTCCCAAAGGCATGTCGGATACCATCAATGGATGCCACCAATCATGTACACTCCTTTCCCTCGCCCCGTCCATTTTCTTTACACAGTGTGCTCACATCTTGATACTTTAGGATAATGCTGTTCTAGTTATACTAGCACTGTATAAATAGATACTTGAGCATTCATTCATTCATTTGACTAAACAAGATTTATAGAATGCCTACTTTGTGCCAGATGCTCAGCTCAGAATTGGGTATCCCAAGAGAAACATAACAGGGTTCTCATATTAATATCTGGGCTGGATTTTCTTGGATATAGTTTTAATCTTTTAAACAAAAGTGAGCTATTTAATACATTCCCAAGTGTAATTTTAGTTTTACCTCTCTGGAAAAAGATTTCATATGAATCAATTTAAGAGATTAGAAAGAAAATAAAAATCTATTGGAGATTGTATGTCTCAATTTTGCTTGGGAAAATAAGATCACCATACCTACTGTATTTTTATGCAAATGACATGCGTGTTCTACACTCATTTGCCAATCTGCCTGTTGGCTGAAAAAAAGTTAGCATAACACACTTAAGACAATACCTGGGGTGGGCGAGGGCAGGTAGGCAAACAAATGTAGGATGAGCGTATCATTTGTGTAAAAATATTGGATGTACTTGTGGTTTACAATTTTTGCCCAAAGACACTTGTTTTCCCCCTTTTCCCCATCACCTTTATGCCATCAAGAAAAGTACTTACCAAATATAGTGCATTTATTAAAATATCTGTTTCCTCACTTTTCTACTGGAATATAAACTCCATAAGACTTGGCATTTTCTCACTGCTGTATCCCTAGTGCCTAGAACAGTCTGGGAGGGCAGGAGGTGCTTAGAAAACAATTGTTAAATGAATGTGTTACCCAGAGCGCCCCCCCCCCCAGTTGATATGATTCAAGTTCAGAGTAAAGGCACTCACTTTTTAAATCAGTCCCTGGGGTGGCCAGTTACAGGAAATCATGGGTTTCATACTAGGGTATAACTTGGAGCGTAACACTATTTCAAGGGATTTACACTCAAGGGCTGATGCTTACTCTACATTATGTGTTTTATAGCTTCCAGCCCTTCATCACTGTTTTCATCAATAGATGGTATAGACTGAACCCAACTTTCAGCTATTATGGTTCTGGGCTTTTAGGAGTAGAAGAGTCTACAATAATGAGAATTGCACATTTCTGGGAGATAAAAGTAGTTTGTGCCACTCTCAGAACAGCATATTCTCAAAATCAATCTTAGAGAATGACTGGTGTTAAGGAGCAATGCGTATGACCAGAAAGCAAAAGGATTCTCTTTAGGTTGTTTGGTCAACCTCACTCTGAGTATTGGAAATCTTCTGTGGCATCAGAATATCTGGCTTATAGTCCTGGCTCAATATAATCTTGGACAAATCATTTAACCTCTCATTTCAACTTCCTCAAGTGTAAATATTTATTTTGCTAGGTTCAGAGGATTAAATAAAAATTTACATAGAGTACCAATTACAGTACCTGGTACAATATAGGGATTATTAAAATTAACTTCTACTAAATGCATGAATCCTTTTGAGAGGATGTGGTCGAGTCTCTGTTTAGATACTTAAATCTGTTGCCATTAAGTCAATTCTAACTCAAAGAGACCCCATAATCTGTAAAATAGAACTATACTCCATGGCTGTGTTTTCATGGCTGTGACTTTTCAGAGGCAGTTTGTCAGGTCTTTCTTCCATGACACCTCTGACTGGGTTCATACTAACAATATTCTGGTTAGTAGTTGAGTGTTTAACCATTTTCACCACACAGGGAATTAAGTTTGGCTACTTACTGGCAGGAAATTCACTCTCTCATAAATGGCATAATCATTGCCAAGTACCTTTTACACACTCACAGACATACAGAATATTAAACCAATTGCCCTCGAGTCCGAATCCATTCTGACTCATGGTGACACCATGTGCATCAGAGTAGAACTGTGCTACACAGGATTTTCAATGGCGGCTTTTCTGGAACTAGATCACTGGGTCCTTCTTCTTCGGCACTTGGGTCAAATCTCCAACCCTTCAGCTAGCAGCTGATTGCATTAACCACTTGCACTATCCAAGGCCTCATACAGAATGTTAGAGCAAGAGAAAAATCTTAAAATTAACCTATCCAGATTTTGTTTTTTTTGGACCTTGTTCCAGTAAGATGGTGGAATAAGCAGAAACTACACAGACCTTCTTCAACAAAGAAAAGGTGAACCAATTAACACAGATACAGAAGATAATCCTAGAGCCCTGAGCTTTGACAGGAAAGATACAGAAGTGGACTAAACTCCAACTAGTAGAAGAACCTGCATGAAAACACCAAAAAAGGAGACATATGGAACTGCAGTCTGTCAGTGATCCTGATGGCATGGACAACTTGGATATTGCCAAGTGGTGTAAAGACCTAAGAATTAACCTAAAAATTGGCCCTGCTAGCCAGAGGCTGCACAGAGGAATGCACTGGTATCTGGGGAAGCAGTGAAGAGGGAGACGGGGTGAGCTGTGGACTTCTGTCTGTCTGGAGGGTACAGCCATTTTGAATGTTTACAAGCAGTTCAAAAATTTTGGATATTTAAAGTGACAGCATTCGCTCAGATTCCAGGGGCCTAAGAATAGGCTCCACTTGCTGGGAATTCCAAGGACATTCCAGATGCACAGGACTGAAAAGGTATGAGATTTCCCTTGTTACTTTCATACCCCACACCCTCTTGGTGAAGGGAGGTGTGGCCATCCCCCACTCCCACCCACCTTCTGGGCTGGCAGGAATTCCATCCCAGTCTGTGTGCTCTCACAGAGCCTGGGTGCCCTGCCCTGGCCTGATTTTTTCCTTTTTTTTCCCTTTCAGTTTGTTTGCTTTTGTCTCTTTTAAAATTACTACTATCATAATGACTCTTTTTTGTTAATCCTTTTTATTATTATTCTTTATTCTTCCCTTCCCAAGTTCTAGTGTTCAGCTTTTTCTCTCTTCCCTGTTCCTGGTCCTATGTATTTCTTTCTCTTGGTTAACCTCATTCCTTGTTTTCCTTTTTGTATTTTTCCCATTTCTTCCCTCATTATTCTCCCACTACCTCTTTTCTCTTATTGCCCCACGCCCAGACACTTTTTTTTTTCCTTCTTCCTTTTCTTTTCTTTTCTTGGTGGTTATTCCTCTCTACTTACATGTTGTGCTTTTTGCTTTACTTTTTTGATTTGTTTTTTATTGTTGTTTTTGTCTGAGTGGGAGACAGGTGTCGTGCCCATATGACCCAACCACACCTGCACCTCCTGCAGCTCCATTTACTAAGTGAGAGCCACCACTTCCTTCTTCACCAACTGGCCAATGATGCACAACCACCAAGAAGAGCCTGAGTCACCCTCAGCTGATCTTCACAAAGAGTTAGCAGAGATCTAAATACAATAATATTACAATGTCTTTGAGAAAACAGATAGATCATCACTGTCCACACAAAGAAGCAAGATAAAGCAGGAGAAAAAGGGAGCAAGCTACAGTCCCAGAACACATCCCTGAAAAAGCAGCCACATTGGAACTCCCTGATAAAGAATTCAAAAGAATTATATTTAGGTACCTTCAAAGGATTGAGAGACAGATCAGAAAAAATACTGACAAAATTAAAGAAAACACAGACAAAACCCTAGAACAATTTTGGATGAAAACACAAGAAAAAAAATGACAAAACAAATGAAATGATATAAATAGAAGATTAATACTAAATTTTCAGAAGTAGATAACACATTGAAAGAGCAAAGGAGTAGAACTGAATCAATGGAAGACAGAATTAGTGAGACCGAACACAAATACCTGAATATTTGTTTGGAAAGGGGTCAACTGAAAAAAGATGAAAACAGAATGAATAAAGCCTAAGGTTCATGTGGGATACCATCAAAAGGAATAACCTACATGTCATTGGAATTTCAGAACAGGAAGTGAAAAAGAAAACCACTGAGAAAATTATCCAAGATTTGCTGGAAGAGAACTTCCCTGATATGATGAAAGACGAGAATATATCTATTCCAGATGTCCAGTGAACCCCAAACAGGATAGACCCCAAAAAGAAAATCACCAGACATATCATTATCAAACTCATCAAAAACAAAGACAAAGAAAGAATCCTTAAAGCAGTACAGAAAAAAACGACAAGATACCTAACCTTCTAAAAAAAAGTTTTATGTGCTTCCAAAGACTTCTCCAAAAGAATCAAAAGAGAACCTATGGATTGGGAAAAGACATTTGGCAATGACATATCTGAAAAGGGACTTACCTCTAAAATTTATAGAAAGCTCCAATACCTCAACAAAAAGACAAATAATCCAATTAAAAAATGGGCAGAAGACATGAATAGACACTTCACCAAAGAAGCTATCCTGGTGGCCAAAAAACATGAAGAAATGTTCACAATTATTAGCCATTGTTGTTGTTGTTGTTGTTGTTATGTGCTGTCGAGTCAGCCCCGACTCATAGCGACCCCTCCTTGGGTTTCCGAGGCAGTATCACTACGGAAGTAGGATTGCCCAACCTTCCTTCCAAG
>NW_006921770.1:2041680-2044273 GCF_000298275.1 Orycteropus afer afer
CAGAACCCTAAGACTGGGGAAATTACTGGGAGGAGGAGGAGGAGTTAATGTCTGAAATGATGGAGTGGCATGGTAGTTTGGACATTTGGGACATCTTTGACCTCTGCCTCATGGGGACCGGCCTAGTGCTGATCTTTCTAAGAGAAATTGTTCAAGCAATACCAAATGCGAGTAATCAGCATGGTGGCACTGAGAAAGAGGAGGACACAGAGGACATAAAGAGGTGCATGGGAGGTATAGACAGCAAAGATGAACCCTTTTGCACATACAGTACTGTGCTGTCAGTGAAGGCAAACATTGATATATGGGCAGATAGATGGGTTTACAGGCTGAACTATTAGGTATATCCATACAGGGAGCAGTGTACCTAAGACCATGTACAGGGTTGGCAGACAAAGTTTCTACAAGTGTATTTGTATGTTCTGTAAGAATTCCCAGGTATATAATATAGCTGACAAGGGACAAGGTTGTAGTCACATCTTGGCCAGAGCCTGCTACCCAGAGGGTGTGAGTAGTTGGACCTGTGGCCTTGGGATCATAGTCACAGGGGACATCAAGCTCAATTGGCATAACATACTACACAAAACATTGTTCCACACCCTACTTTGATGACTAGTGACTGGGATCTCAAAAGCTTGCAAGCGGTCATCTAGATGGCCTCATCCAAAGCAAAGAAAAATGAAGAAAACCAAAGACATATGAAAACAATTAGTCCAAGTAACTGGTACACCCTGCAATCCTAAGCCTATATGACAATGAGACCAGAAAAAACTAGATGGTGCCTGGCTACCACTGTCAACTACTTGGAGGGGGATCTCTGTAGGAGATCCTGGATAGAGTGGGAAAACAATGTGGAACATAACTCAAAATCATTAAAAAAAAAAAAAAGGACCAGGTTTGCTAGTCTGATAGAGCCTGATGGAACCACTGAGATTATGGACCTAGTTGCTCTTTAGGTCTGGGTGGTAGTTCAGTTTATGCATCAACTTGGCTGGGCCTGGTTGAGTGGCTGGGTAGCTGGATGTAGTATTCCCCATGATGAGACTGGTAATCAACTCCATGGTGGAATCTACTGTAAGCAGCTGAGTAGCTGCCTTTGGGATGTGGTCTGCTTCCTGTATATGAGCAGAAGCCTTGGGGAATGGTCTCTAGTTTATGTCATGCTTGGACCCTGCATTTAGTCATGTCGTTGTTCAGCAGCCTGCCATGCTCTGCCGACCTGGGAACTTAAAATGGACTTGAATTAATGGCCTGCTGTGTGCTTTGGTAACATCAGGGCTGTGCCTTTTTACTTGTCAACCTTGGGTTTGTCAGCCTCAGCAGCCAGCAGCTGTCTGAGTGAGTAAAAAAGCCTCTAGCTTCAGTGGGCCAGGAGCTGGAGGCAAAGCTGAAGCCTAACTAAGTCTGAGGGGCTTTCACCTAGCCCCTAGAGCCTGGTACTTTGATCTTGGACTTAAAGCCTCCAATTTGTGAGAGAATAAACTTGTGTTTGTTAAGGCAATCCCATTTGTGGTATATTCTTGTCAGAGCGGTACTAGGTAACCAGAACATTCTGGAATTGAACTCACTCATATGGCTTCCAGACAAACAAAAGACAGGAATGTGTTACAATAGGTAGATACACTCCTTGAAGAGATCAATCATGGGGAATAGAAGGGCTGTGTATGCACAGGGAGACAGCGTGAGGGGCAGGAGTGCATGGGCGGGAAGGACACAGGAAAGAGTTAACTATGGGGAGAAAGTGGGAGGGAAGCTGCTACATTGTGGTAAATTGTAGTCAATGGCATGAGACACAGTGTATGTGAGCTACTGTATGGAAAGTGAATTTGCCCTGTAAATTTTCACCCAAATCAAAATAAAAGTTAAAAAAAAAATTAACCTATCAAAGTTCTCCATTTGACAGATAAAGAAAAAGATGTTCCAAAAGGTAAATGATAAAGGGAAAGGTGTTCCAAAAAGTAAATGGATAGTGCAGAGATGACATGGAGAGTGGGTAGAAAAGCTGAGATTACTACTCAGATCTTCAAATTCTTGGAGCAGGAAGCAGCTATTATTCCTTATGCGTGGCACACCCTACATTCAAAATATGAGCTCGTTCTTTATCCCTCACATCATCTGATAATGTTGCTGTTGTTAGGTGCCATCAAGTCGTTTCCAACTCAGAGCAACCTCACGCACAGAATGAAACACTGCCCAATCCCACACCAGCTCCATGATCCCTGCTATACTTGAGCCCATCATTGCAGCCACCATGTCAATCCATCTTGTCAAAGGCCTTCCCCTCTTTCATCGACCCTCCACCCTACCAAGCATGACATCCTTCTCCAGGGAATGGTCTCTTCTAACATAACCAAAGTAGGTGAGACAAAGTCTGGCCATTCTTGCTTCCAAGGAGCATTTCGGGTGCAGTTCCTCCAGGACAGATCTGTTAGTTCTTTTAGCAGTCCGTGGTACTTTCAGCATTCTTCACCAGCACTGCAATTCAAAAGCATCAACTCTTCTTTGGTCTTCCTTATTCATTGTCCAGCTCTCACATGCATACGAGGCAATTGGAAATATCATGGCTTGTGTTAGGCGCATCTTAGTCCTCAAG
>NW_006921770.1:2044758-2058417 GCF_000298275.1 Orycteropus afer afer
TTTCTTCTCAATGTTATCCATAATTTGTCATGATCCACACAATCAAATGCCTTTGCATAGTCAATAAAACACAAGTAAACATCTTTCTGGTATTCTTTGTCTAGAGCCAAGATGCATCTGACAGCAGCTATGATATCCCTTGTTCCACATCTTCTTCTGAATCCAGATTGCACCTCTGTAAGTTCTCTGTCACTATATTGCTGCAACCATTTTTGAATTATCTTCAGTAAGATCTTACTTGTGTGTGATATTAATGATATTGTTCTATAATTTCCACATTCTGTGGGATCACCTTTCTTTGGAATGGGTTCAAATATGGATCTCTTCCAGTCAGTGAGCAAGGTAGCTGTCTTCCAAATCTCTTGGCATAACCGAGTGAGTGCGTCCAATGGGGCATCCGTTTGTTGAAATATCTCAATGGTATTCCATCAATTCCCTGAGCCTTGTTCTTCACCAATTGCAGCTTTGACTTCCTCTTTCAATACCATTGGTTCTAGATCATATGCCACCTCCTGAAATGGATGAAGATCAACCAGTTCTTTTTGGTACAGTGACTCAGTGTATTCCTGCCATCTTCTTTTGACGTTTCCTGCATCATTCAATATTTTGCCCATAGAATATCTGATACATTATGTATTAATTTGTTGACTATCTGTCTTTCACCAATTACATAAAAGATCAAATACATATGGAGTATTATCTTATCCATTCTACATCCCGAGTTCCTAGAATAGAGCCCAGTATATAGCAGGTACTTAGAAAAGTGAGATGAGTTTCTCTCACTCAAGTAAATAACTAAATGGCAACATCAGACTTTGATGTGACTTGACTTCTAAATCTGTATTCTTGGCTGAATTTGGAGTAAAATGACTAACAATGTTGACACCTAATAATAATAATAATAACAACAACAATAAAGTAGAAACCCTATCTCCAACCTAAAAAATCTGGAAGCCACAAAGGACAGGGTAAGAAGCAGCCCCTCATAAATGAAAGGACTGGAAAGGCACTGACAAAAGGGTGTGAATTTCTCCTTTTATTCCTTTATTCCTTCCTAGGTGTGTCAGGGTTGTATCCTTTCACCATACTTATTTAATCTTTGTGCTGAGCAAATAATCAGAGAAGCCAGATTATATGAAGAAGAATGTGGCATCAGGATTGGAAGAAGACTCATTAATAACCTGTGATATGCAGATGACACAACTTTGCTTGCTAAAAAGTGAAGATTACTTGAAGTACTTACTGATGAACATCAAAGACTACAGTCTTCACTATGGATTACAACACAACATAAAACAAAAATTCTCACAACTCAACCAATAAGAAACATCCAAAAAAATGGAGAAGAGGTTGAGATTGTCAGGGATTTCATTTTACTTGGATCCACAATCAACACCTACAAAAACAGTACTCATGAAATCAAACACTGTATTACCCTGGGCGAATCTGTGGCAAAAGACTTCTTTAAAGTGTTAAGGAGCAAACATGTAACTTGGAATACTAAGTGCACCTGACACAAGCTATGGCATTTTTAATCACCTCATATATATGTGAAAGCTGAACAATGACTAAGGAATACAGACGAAGAGTTGATGCCTTTGAGTTGTGGTGTTGGCAAAGAATACTGAAAACACCACGGACTGCCAGAAGACTGAACAAAGCTGTCCTGGACAAAGTGCAGACAAAATGTCCTTGAAGCGAGAATGGCTAGACTTCATCTCACCTACTTTGCTCATGTTGTCAGAAGGGACCACTCCCTGAAAAAGGATATTATCCTTGGTAAAGGAGAGGGTCAGCGAAAAAGGGGAAGACACTCAAGAAGATAAATTGGCACAGTGGCTGCAAAGATGGGTTTAAGCACAGCAAAGATTGTGAGGATGCCACAGGACTGGGCAGTGTTTTGTTCTGTTGTACATAGGGGCACTATCATCGGAACTGACTTGATGGCACAGCAATGGGTAAAGACATCATAGGACAGGATGGGGAGAGGGTTGCACTTTTAGTCAATGTGATGGCTAATCTGTGTCAGCTAGGCTAGGCTATGATGTCTAGTTCTTTGGTAAAATACTGGTCTAGTTCTTGTTATAATGACATATAATTAAATCAGCAGGTTTCAAGTAAAGCAGATTACCTTCCATAATGTGGGTGGGCCTTGACCAATCAGTTGGAGAGCTTATTTCTTCCTTAGGGTGTATCCTAGGAGCCTCCAGACTATAAAGACACAGTTGCCCAAAATAGTCTTACTCTTCATTCTTATCATCTGACCTATGCAGATGTCTGAGCTTGTTACTTAACCTATGAATTTGGGACTTGTCAATCCCCTCAATCACATGAATGAGTCAATTCTTTGAAGTAAATCTCAATTTCTCTCGCTCCTTCTGTCTGTGTGCATATGAATATTTTCCAATACAGTTCTGGAAGATGAGCTGTGTACGTTGGAAGGTACTCAAAATATACATTGGCTGCAACAAAGGACTCCAGAACACCAATGATTTTGAAGATGGCATAGGGCCATCATTATGCTGTATATAGAGTTGCCATGAATCAAAAGTCAAGTTGACAGCAACTAACAACAACAAACATATATATCACAGATAATATATATCTTACTAGTTCTGTGTTTCTGGAGAACCGGGACTAAGACAGTCAAGCAGAGTGTGCTTCCATCTCCAAAACAGTCTTAATAATTAAGTTCCTAACTTACAGAGTTAATGGATCATCAAATAGCACAAGGAGTGCCGAATTACTAAGGCCTCTTTTGCTCCCTAAAGAGCTCAGGAATAGTAAGGCATTTTGGCTACTAACTAGGTAGTTGGTGGTTCAAACCCACAAGCTGCCCCATGGAAGGAAGATGAAGCAATCTACTTACATGAAGATTTACATTCTTGGAAACCCAGTCACTATGTCACTATGAGTCAGAATCGACTCGATTGCAGTAGATTTTTTTTTTTTTGCTCCCTGGTTCCATTAGCTCTAGAGAACCCCCTGGTTGAAAAGGCTGTGTATAAACAAGGCATCATATTCCAGGAGCATTTCTGCTTGGGGCCACTTGTGGCAGCTTTACATGACAAATGAAAGAGAGAGTATTATCTTTGGGGTAATAAAAGCCTAATTTTATCAAACATGTTTCTCCTTTGAGACAGAACACAGAGGTCAAACTTTGAAAAAGTATTCCATGTCCAGGCAGGTCTGGCACCAGACTGCATGCCTCAGGAACCCTTCTCCCCAAGAGATTATTCACTATGATTATGTAGAACTAATGAAGGTTCAGAAGATAGTCTGGTCTGGTGTCAGAATCTGTGGATGTAGACGATGTTTGGGGCTGTGGGCCTAATCTTAGCTATTTGACCTATCAAGTCACCACTGGAAACCACACTTTCCTCTGTGGTTAGGGTGACAGACCTTGTCTTGGGTATCCCATACACAATCCTGGGAAGTAAGAATTGTTTCCCATCATTTATAGATGAGGGCATTTTGGGATAGGGACACCAAGTGATCTCTCAAAACCTCAATGAGCTAAGACAAAAATCATGATTTCACTAATATGAAATATTTAGAATAGTCAAATGTACAGAGATTAGATTAGCTCTGGATGCCTCACTATCCTTTATTTGCTACCTTAGCCTTGTTTCCCATTTGTAAGTAGCTCCTTCACTTCACCAGGGGCAGGAAAGGCAGGGTAAGGGGAAAATCATTGTTAGGTGGCACTGAGTTTTACTCACTGGCATGAACAATATGGCAATGGAAATTGGTGATGAATGTACAACATGATCGATGCAATTGGTTTTCGTGAATCAGATACTTGAAAAATTTTGAATTGACAAATACTGTTTTCTGTATTTTCTCAACAATTAAAATTAAAGAAATCTGAAGGAGTTAGTAAGTCATATAATTGGAATTCAAACAGTCATCTTTCTGTTCCTAAAGGTGAAGATCCTTCTACTCTAATCTTCCCTAATAGCCTATGTGAGAAGGTACAATGAAAAACAATGACCATAGAGTGATGTCTGTCATACTACACAGGTGTGCCAAAAATGCTGTGAAAGCAACAAGGTAGAACCACCAGCTTTCAGACTCAGTAGGGAAAGGGAATTCTAAAGAGAATAATCACATTTTCTACATCATATGAGAGCATTAGGACATTTAAATGAACTATGCACATTCAGCACTTAGCACAATGTATAGCAAGGATGGAGTGCCCAGTACAATAGTTATTGTTATTATGAGTAATAATAAGTGATCACCCTAAGCAATATTATGTGCCAGGCACTGTGTGAAATGATTGACACAGGCATCCCTGAGGGAGTCACAGGTAGGCAGTGGGAGTTTAGACATACAGAAGGATTCAGGCATGCCAGGCAAGATAAACAGGCTGCTCTGTACAGCTCAAGGTGCTATGAGATTTAGAAGAGATGATGTATGTGAAAGCACTTTATGAATACTCACACCGCAGGATGCATACCCACCATGCTTTAACTGTGATCACCATGGAAGACACAAAGCACTTATATGAACATAACAGGCTTTGGGCATAAATGGCTGAAAACCTAGAAGGCTCTTTCAGGAAGTACGATGTAATAAACTCAGTCTCCAATCTCAGCCTTGCTAGTTACCAGGTGTAGGATCTTAGAGTAGATACAGTCTTCAGCTTCACTTTTCTCACTTAAAATAGGAGAATACAAATACCTTTCATCTGGCTTTGAGAATCCTTGGGTTGGTACAAATAGTTAAGCTCTTGACCGTCTTAGTTCTCTAGTGGGGCTATAACAGAAGCACCACAAGTGGATAGGTTTAACAAATAGGAGTTTAGTCTTTACAGTTTAGCAGGCTAGAAGTCCAAATTCAGAGTACTCACTCTAGGGGCTAGGAGAAGGCCCCTCAACCCTGGGTTTCACGTCTGCTTCTTGTTTCAGGCCCTCTGGAGCTAGAGTTGGAGGCATCTCCTAACTCATGGAGCTGCTGGCTCCTGAAGCTGATGAACCCAAAATTGACAGGTAAAATGGCACAATCCCAAGATCAGCAGGCAACACAGCAGGTCACTGGTTCAAGTCCAGGAACTGGAGATGAAGACTAAGCCAAATACAAGATCTAAATATGCCAACAAGCTGCAGACCTTTCTCTAAAGCTTCTCTTTATATACTGGAAGCAGGACACACCCTGAAGGTGACTCCTCTTCAACTACTTAGCAGCTCACAGAAGATTCTACCATGGAGGAGATAACAGTCTCCTTATGGGAAATAACTACTTTCAATTGCCAAGCCCCTCAAAACCACAGCCCAGTCAAGTTGACACACAACCTCAACTACCACGACTATTAGTGGAAAGTCAGTGGTTCTAACCTACCCAGCAGCACCTGGGAAGAAAGGCTTGCTTTCTTGAAAATCCTTTGCAGTGTAGTTCTACTCTGAACACATGGGCTTGTCATGAGTCAGAGCTGACTTGAAGACAAATGGCGTGTGTTTGTGTTCTAGAGTTTGACCCCTACAGACAGCACCTCCTTGTCCCCTGGGTCTTCTGGCCCCCTGGCCTCCAGTTGGGTTCCACCAATGGAAAGCACAGGTGGAAGATCAGAAGACATGAGGAGAGAGAGGTCAGGTATTTCTTCCCAGCTCCTTTCCATCTTTGATGCTATGTTGCTGGTAGTAGCTATGTTGCTTACAACCAGATCTTTTGGTGGATGGGGGAGGGTTCCTCCACAATCCAACTCTTACTGGACTCTACTATATATCTGTATCTTCTGAGGAGTGGGGACACTTTACTGCTGTGGCTAGTCTCTGGATGCCTCACTATCCTTTATTTGCTACCTTAGCCTTATTTCCCATTTGTAAGTAGCTCCTTCACTTAAAGTATCCTTATCTGAACTATTCAGGGTGGATTTTTTTTCTGTCTGAACACTGACTGATGTACTCAGGGTTCTGTACTAAGCCCTACAGGCACTGTCTTTGGGAAATCTCATCTTCTTCCCTTATCTTCAGTCATATTTTGCCCAATGTCTCCAAGAAGTTGACTTCTTTAGAAACCAGTGATGTGTGGGTAGTGGGAAGGAGCTTATTGGTAGTAGCTTAATATCTAGTTGGAGAACCAAGATAAATTAAGTGTAGATATAACTAACTAACTAACTCACTGTCATCAAGTCGGATCTGACTCATAGCGACCCCTCCTTGGATTTCCGAGGCAGTAACACTATGGAAGCAGATTGCCCAATCTTCCTTCTGAGGAGTGGGTTTGAACCACCAGCCTTCTGGTTAGCAGTCATATGCCTTAGGCACTATACCATGCAGATATAAGATAGAATATAATTAAGTGCTAAACTTAAATCAAGTGAGCGTAAGGCACTAGGTCAGGCCTCCAGAGATCTAAGTTAGAATTCTCGGTTTATTACAGATTAAATCAAAGTTCCGGGGAAAATTCTTTATATTCTGTTTGATTTATAAAACAGGGAATCTAATATATATCTCATGAGATAAAAAGAGATAATATATGTAATATATTGTACTGAAAATTAAAATATGATGATGGCGGTGGTGGTGATGGTTGTAGAAGAGGACAGTGGACCCCTCAAGCAATGTGAATCCTCTTTCAAACCTTTACAATCCCATAGGAAATGTGTTACAACAAGTGAATGTAACAGTGTCAGAGAGTTTATCAAAGGGAAACAGAATTTTTGTATTTCTCATATGGGTTAACATGGACAAGTGGGCCCTTCTGCAAGGTTAAGAGGCATTTTGTACTTCTTTGTCTCTTCCTTTCCTGGGCAGGTAGCCAAACAGATAATTGATCATTTAAGTTTCTGTGCTACCTAAAGAAAAACCACTGGGAGATGAAATGTCAACATTCTTCTTGCCAACTTGCAAATAATGAAACAATTGTCTGGGAACCAAGAAACCCTCGACAAGTTCAGCACATATGACTGGAATGCATCAAGGCTGGAAAAACTCAGGGCTTTGGGGACCTCACAGCTATGAGAGAGGACAGATGGAGCACTTCACTGCAAGCATCACATACACACTCACACACATGTACACATGCACACACAAGGCCTGTGTCGTCACAAGCCATAGTCCAGCTAGGCTGGCCCAATGTTAATCCTGAGGGAGGCATGTCAGGGAGCAAAGTTTGATTTTGGTCTCTTATCCACTTAGACCTTGGTGCTTTTGTGAAGGCTGCCAAATGAGGCAAACCAAGACAAATGCTTTGTGAATGTCTATTTCTCAGGATGCTGGGAAAAGATGAATCAATTACTTTTTTCTTCTCAGCAAACATGTGACTCTGGGTTAGAGTCAGGTCTTTGGAGATGAAGGATTAAGTAATAACATTTTCTTCATGTCTTTTAATATTTGTCAGGAGCAAACATCAATATTCCTGGCCTCATATTCTGGATAGAGGGACTTCAGCAAGAATCAAGTTCCTGGCCTTTCTTTCCACCCTTCACTATAATCTCCTCAGGGAGGTAAGCAAGACTGTAACAGACTGAGGAGTTTGAGAGAAAAGGCTGAGCACCCTTAATTTATCTTGGATTTTCAACTAGATGTTACCTACCAGAAAGTCCCTTCCCAATAGCTACAAATCACTGACTAACTTCTTAGAAACATCAGACAGAGAATGATGCCTGAAGTTATGGAAGAAGATGAGATCTCTCAAAGACAGTGCCTACAGGGTTTAGTGTTGTTGTTAGGTGTCGTCAAGCCATCTCCAACTCATAGAGACCATATGTACAACAGAACAAAACATTTCCAGGTTCTGTGACAGCTTCATGATCCCTGCTATACATAAGCCCATTGCTGCAGCTACTGTGTCAATCCATCTCGTTGAAAGCCTTCCCTTTTTTGGTTGGCCATCCACTTTACCAAGCATGGTATCCTTCTCCAGAGAATGATCCTTTCTGACAACATGACCAACTATGAGGGACACAGGGGGAGGGTTATTGTGCAGGGAAGGGAGGACACTGGATTAGGGTTGGGCATAGTAAATGGGGAGTGAAACTAAATGTACATGTAACGTTGAATGTAAAACAAACCCCTAAAAATAAAATAAAAAAGTAGGTGAGATGAAGTCTGGCCACTGTCACTTCCAAGGAACATTTTGGCTGTACTTCTTCCAGGACAGATGTGTTAGTTTTTTTAGCAGTCCAGGGTATTTTCAGTATTCTCAGCCAATACTTCTTCATCACTGAGTACTTCAAAAGCATCAACTCTTCTTAGGTCCTCCTTATTCACTGTCCAGCTCTCACATGCATATGAGGTGACTAAAAAATACCAAGGCTTAGGTAAGGCTCACCTTAGTATTCAAGGAGACATCTTTGCTCTTCAGCACTTGAAAGAGATCTTTTGCAGCAGATTTGCCCAATGCAATGTTTTCTGATGTCTTCACTGCTGCTTCCATTGGTGTTGATTGTTGAAACAAGTAATATGAAGTCTTTGACAACTTCAGTCTTTTCTCTATTTATTGTGATGCTGCTTATTGGTCCAGTTGTGAGGACTTTTGTTTTCTTTATATTGAGGTATAATCCATACTGTGGACTGTAGTCTTCAATCTACATCAGTAAGTACTTCAAGTCATCCTTTCAGTAAGCAAAGTTGTGCCATCTACATATCGCAGGTTGTTAATGCTTCTTCCTCCAATCCTGATGGCATGTTCTTCTTCATATAGTCCAGCTTCTCATATTATTTGCTTAGCATAGAGATTGAAGAGAGGTGGAAGGATACAACCCTGATGCACACTGTTCCTGATTTTAAATCATGAAGTATCCCCTTGTTCTGTTCAAACAACGGCTGCCTGATCTACATACAGGTTCTCATGAGTACAATGAAGTGTTCTGGAATTCCCATTCTTCTCAATGTTACCCATAATTTGTTATGACCCACACAATTAAAACCTTCTGCATAGTCAATAAAACACAAGTAAACATCTTTCTGGTATTATTTGCTTTCAGCCAAGACCCAGCTCACATCAGCTATGATATCCCTTGCTCCACATCCTCTTCTGAATCCAGCTTGCATTTCTGGAAGTTCTCTGTCAATATACTGCTGCAACTGTTTTTGAATTATCTTCAGTAAGATTTTACTTGCATGGGATATTAATGATAGTGTTAGATAGTTTCCACATTCTGTGGGATCACCTTTCTTTGGAATGCGTACAAATATGCATCTCTTCCAGTCAGTGGGCCAGGTAGCTGTCCTGCCCATCTCTTGTTGTAGTTGTTGTTGTTATGTGCCGTCGAGTCGGCCCCGACTCATAGCGACCCCTCCTTGGGTTTCCGAGGCAGTATCAATACGGAAGTAGGATTGCCCAACCTTCCTTCCGAGGAGTGGCTGGTGGGTTTGAACCACCAGCCTTCTGGTTAGCAGTCGAGTGCTTTAGGCAGTATGGTACCAGAGCTCCTAGGAATAAAGCAATAAAAGGAACAATTCACACCCTTTTGTCAGTGCCTTTCTTAGCATAGTCAAATGAGTGCCTTCAGAGTGGCATCCATTTGTTGAAACATCTCAATGGGTATTCCATCAATTCCCGGAGACTTGTTTTTCACCAATTCCTTCAGTGCAGCCTCAACTTCTTCCTTCAATACCATGATCATGATCATATGCCACCTCCTAAAATGGATGAACATGGACCAATTCTTTTTGGTACAATGACTCTGTATATTCCTTCCATCTTCTTTTGATGTTTCCTGAATCATTTAATATTTTGCCCACAGAATCTTTCAATATTGCAATTTGAGGCTTAATTTTTTTCCTCAGTTCTTTCAGCTTGAGAAATGCTGAGTGTGTTCTTCCCTTTTGGTTTTCTAACTCCATGTCTTTGCACATTTCATTATAATAATAGACTTTGTCTTCTTGAGCTGCTCTTTGAAATCTTCGGTTCAACTCTTTTATCTTGTCATTTCTTCCACATGCTTTAGCTACTCTCCGGTCAAGGGCAAGTTTCAGAGTCTCTTCTGACATCCATTTTGGTCTTTTCTTCCTCTTCTGTCTTATTAATGACCTTTTGCTTTCTTTATGGATGATGTTTGCCAAAGAGGCAAGAAGGCCACATCTTCTGACCTCCTCTAACCCCATAAGAGGAAGACAGAATCACCATCAGTAGCCCAAGGCCTAGCCCTGTGAGGCCAGACATGCTGCCTCCCTCCTGTCCTTTCACCAACTGTTCCTCCCACAGCACCCATCAGCTCTCTTTTGGGTTTGATAATTCACTGCAGTGGCCACACAGAACTCACAGATTATGGGGTTTATTAGGGAAGCACCAGGCTACAATTCAAGGTCAGGAACAACGCTGTCTCTCTCAGTCTCTCTCCCAGCAGTGCCTGTCCCTCCGTGTCTCTCTCTCAGCAATGTGTGTCTCTTGGTGTCTCTTTCTCAGCAGCACGTGTCTCTCAGGAACGTGTGTCTCTCAGAAGCACGTATTCCTCAGCCAGCAGTTAGATAGACTCCTTCTGTCTCTAGGAGGGCTCCTTTTGAGCCTGGCAGACTGGCCAAACTAACCAATCATAATATCAGAATTCTAAGCACCTGAGAGAGAGAGTGAACTTCCCAGAACATTGCTTTGTGCCACTTTCAACACAAATACCCCATGTGGATAACTTTAACAACCAAGAGCTCCTCAGTTGACAAATTCCACCTCGGAGATTACAAAGACTAATTGACTAGAAAAGCCATACAAAATAATTTACTACACCACAATGTTCTTGATGTCATCCACAATTCCTCTGGTTTTCATTCACTGATGTTCAATGCATCAAATAAATTCTTTAGATGGTCTTTGAATTCTGCAGTGATATAATCAAGGTCATATGTTGGCTCCTGTGGACTTATTTTGTCTTCAGTGTCAATTTGAACTTGCATATAAGCAGTTGATGGTCTGTTCCACAATCAGCTCCCTGGCCCTGTTTTAACTGAAGATATTGAGCTTCTCCATCATCTTTTGCCACAGATGTAGTCAATCTGATTCCTATGTACTCCATCTGGTGAAGTCCATATGTATAGCTGTCCATTGTGTTGTTGAAAAAGGTGTTTGCAATGTATAAGTTGTTGCTCCTGCAAAATGCTCTCATATGATCTCCAGTGCCATTTCTATCACCCAGGTTATATTTTCCAGCTACCAGTGATTCTTCTTTGTTTCCAACTTTTGCATTCCAATAACCAGTGACAATTAATACATCTTGATTGCATGGTCAGTCAATGTCAGACTGCAGGAGTTGGTAATAATCCTTAATTTCCTCCTCTTTGACTTTGGTGGTTGGTGTATGTATTTGAGTAATAGTAGTATTAACTGGTCTTCCTTGAAGGTGTATGGCTTTTTCCTAGCACTGACAGAAATGTACTTCAGGATAGATCTTGATACATTCTTGTGACAATGACTGTCATGCCATTCCTCTTCAACTTGTCATTCCCAGCATAGTAGATCATATGAACATCTGATTCAAAATGGCCAAAACTAGTCCATTTCAGCTCACTAATTCCTAGGATACTGATTTTTATGTGTTCCATTTCATTTTTACAACTTCCAATTTTCCTAGATTCATACTTCATACTTCCCATGTTCCTATTATTAATGGATGTTGGCAGCTGTTTCTTCTCATCTTGAGACATGCCACATCAACAAATGGAGGTCCTGAAAGCTTTACTCTGTCTTCATCATTAAGGTAAGCTCTACTCTGAGGAGGCAGCTCTTCCTCAGTCATAGTTTGAGTGCCTTCCAACCTGAGGAACTCATCTTCTGACACTATTATCAGACAATGTTTCAGGGCTATTCATAAACTTTTCCAGTAACATATTAGAAAGTGTTTCACTGCTATTCATAAGGTTTCCACTGGCTAATTCTTTGAGAAGTGGATGGCCTCTTCCTTCTTCTCAGTCTGTGTTTGTCTGGAAGTTCCATTGAAATCTTCCCACCATGGGTAACCCTGCTGGCATTTGAAACACCAGTGGCAGAGATTCCAGCCTCAAAACAACATGTAAGCCACCAGAGTACGATAAACTGACAGACAAGTTTGTCTCCCTTTGTTGTTCCTAACCACTCAGCTCACTTCCTTATCTTCCTGTATCTGCTCTAACACCTGCCTTGCCTTCCTTGCTGGCTTGCTCACCCAGCCTGCCCCCAGGTGCTCCCAACCTCCTCCGCAGAGGGTTTAGTACAGAACCCTAAGTATATCAGTCTCTTGTGGGCTGTTTTGGTTACCTAGTGCCTCTCTAACAGAAATACCGGAAATGGGATGGCTTTAACAACAGGAGTTATTCTGTTATGATTTTGGAAGTTAGAAGTCTGAGTCCCAAGTGCCAAGCTCTAGGGGTGGGTGAAAGCCCCTCAACCTTAGGCTTCAGCTCTGCCTCTTGCTTCAGACCCACTGAAACTAGAGGCATCTCTTCAGTCAGGCAGCTGCTGGCTGCGGAGGCTGACAAACCCAAGGTCAACAAGTGAAAAGGTACAGTCCCAATATTACTGAACCTCACGGCAGATCATTCATTCAAGTCCATCAAAAGTCCCAAGATTGGCAGGGCAACATGGCAGGTTGCTGAACAATGACTCAGCTACAGGCAGGGTTCAAGCATGCTAACAGCTGGAGATTTTTCTCAAAGTTGCCTCTTATATACTAGAAGCAGCCTCCATCCCTAAAGCAGCTACTCAGCTGCTCCAGTAGATTCCATCATGGAGTTAATTACCAGTCTCACCATGGGGAATAACTACATCCAGCAACCCAGCCACTCAACCAGGCTCAGCCAAGTTGCCCCACAATCTTAACTACCACATGGGCTCTCTGTGGACTCAGCCCACTGTCAAAGAGTTTGCTCACAGATTGATCTCTTACCTGAGTTATAGGTCTTACTCTGCAGTGTGGCAGGGGCTATGGACAGCAAGAGGACTGCAATCATTGAACTCTTCCACAGAATAAGAGGATGATAAGCCTGTCTCCTTCACTGTGTGTCTAAGTCACATCCTAAAAAGACTACCGCAGTTGCTGCTGAGCCAATTCTGATCGTGGCAACCCCATGTATGTCAGAGCAGAACTGTGCTCCCCATAGGGTTTTCAGTGGTGCAATGTCGAAGGTATTTGCCTGCTAACCAAAGGAATGGCAGAAGGAAGATGAGGGCAATCTACTTCTGTAAAGATTTATCACCTTGGAAACCCAAAGCAGGTCACTGAGTCAGAATCTACTCAATGGCAGTGAGTTAGTTTTTTTTTTTTTTTTTTTGCATTGTTTTGGAAGCAGATCACCAGGCCTTTCATCCTAGGTGTGTCTGGGTGAACTCAAACCTCCAACCTTTCAATCAGCAGCTGAGTTCGTTAACTGTGCCACTGAGGGCCTCCAACATAAATCAGTTATAAATGTCCAATTGTGAATGCCTCTTGCCCTACACCTTTGTCTGCTTCTCAGTCAAATTTGAACTTGAGAGAATAAGATGGCTCTTTATGGGACTGTCCTAAAATCTAAGAATATTCCTTGACTATGAGAGAACAGATACACTAACTAATCTTCCAAAATGATAACCTGTGAAACTATGATATCTTTCACACCTTTTAAAGTCCACATTATAATACATACAAATCTATTCAAATAAAGTTAGTTCAATATCTTCAGCCAAAACCAGGCCAGGAGCTGATTGTGGAACAGACCATCAACTGCTCATATGCAAGTTCAACTTGAAGTTAAAGACAATTAAAAC
>NW_006921770.1:2059967-2090434 GCF_000298275.1 Orycteropus afer afer
GAAGAGTCAATGCTTTTGAGTTGTGGGGCTGGTGAAGAATGCTGAAAGTACCATGGACTGCTAAAAGAACTAACAGATCTGTCCTGGAGGAAGTGCACTTGAAATGCTCCTTGGAAGTGAGAATGGCCAGACTTCGTCTCACCTACTTTGGTCATGTTGTCCAGAAGGGACCATTCCCTGGAGAAGGATATCATGCTTGGTAGGGTGGAGGGTCGATGAAAGAGGAGGAGGCCTTCAATGAGATAGATTGACATGGTGGCTGTGATGATGGGCTCAAGTATAGCAGGGATTGTGGGGCTGGTGCCGGACCAAGCAGTGTTTCGTTCTGCTGTGCATGGGGTCGCTATGAGTTGGAAACAACTCGATGGCATCTAACAACAACAACAACAACATTACTTCAAAATATTCTTCCTTTATTATAAAGTATTCAGGCTACATTAATAGAAATTAGAAGAATGAATGAAATTGGTTTTTATCTTTGCATATTACCTTTTGTCATATTTGCCATACCTTATGGCAAAATATATAAATTTTTATTCAAAATAAAAAAGTGGTAAAAATTCACAATATTTGAGGTGTTAAACAATTTGATAATTTTGCACTCCTTTTTTTTTTTTTTTAGCAGGGATTATACAATGAAGATAAAACTGAGTAAGTATATGTTGCCCTCAAAAATCATAAAGCAGAGCCTGGCAACTTATCTCCACATAGTACATACACAATCAACATTTTCTGAAGGGTTAAAATCTTTTCCCAATGAATAAATGAGATGATTCATCAGTGAATCAAGTAATTTGCCAATAAATGAATAAAGTTGTTTACCATAATGATACTGAGTCTCATTTCTTTTTCTCACTCACGTTAACCTCAAGACATTTAAGGTAAAAGATTGGCACCTTGAGCTTCATCATGGAATCTTGACATAACTTGTCTCCCCGAGCTGCAGAAACCTCATCAATTCCGATCAGTTTGGCCTTGTACCGGACGCCTTCACCTTTAAACCTCTTTATCAAAGTGGCTTCACTGCGATCCTGACCTAAAAACAGAGAAAAGCAGGATTCAGATATGGTGGTGCCCAGTCTCCAAAGGTTTTACGTATCCACAGTTCCAAGATTCACTCTTCAGTTTCATCTATGTTACTGGAAAGTCAAATCACTAGACCCAGCAGGACAGAATGGTAATACTCCTAGGGTATAAATTCTACTTTCATACATTTAAATCTTGAGGCAAATTACTTTACTTCTCTGAACCTCAGCTTTTTCAGGAAGGAAAAAAGAAATTTTAAAATAACTAACCCCAATGTTGTTGTTTGTTGTTGTTTGCCGTCG
Source organism: Orycteropus afer afer (assembly GCF_000298275.1). Taxonomy (NCBI): domain Eukaryota; kingdom Metazoa; phylum Chordata; class Mammalia; order Tubulidentata; family Orycteropodidae; genus Orycteropus; species Orycteropus afer. Next base: position 2,061,296 of record NW_006921770.1, read on the forward strand.
AGTCAGCCCCGACTCATAGCGACCCCTCCTTGGGTTTCCGAGGCAGTATCACTACGGAAGTAGGATTGCCCAACCTTCCTTCCGAGGAGTGGCTGGTGGGTTTGAACCGCCAGCCTTCTGGTTAGCAGTCAAGTGCCTTAGCCACTATGCTACCAGAGCTCCTAACCCCAATGTAGCATTAAGAAAACAGAAACTGGTTACATGTGTAAAGCACCTAATATAGTGTATGATACCCAATATTCAACAAATAATAATCACCCACTGAGAGTTCACATTTGAAATTCTTGTTAGGCTAGAATTAGCATTCAGTCTCTTTTGCAATTCTAGCATTAAATATGACTTTGGCCAGGGTCCAAGACCCTCCTTACACCCAATTCCACGGGCTGTTTTATAGTCTGACTCTAGAGTAATTGCTTTTGTATCAAGTAATGACCCAGGGACAATTATAAAAAAAAAAAAAAAAAAAAAGGTTTTACGATATCTCTTCTGCTAACTCATGTGTGTATAGAAATAGGCTTCCACCTACTTGGTATGGTGTCTCCATACCTTGCAAAGGGCTCTCTCCATAATTACTAACATAATATTTTGCTAAGAGCAATCAGTCAGGAGTTCAAATATACCTACATAAAATCAAGACAGTAGTTACTATGGACTGAGCATGTGCTTCTTGTGAGATATTTTATAAACTTTATCCCCACTCTTCACAATAACCCACCTATTATCTAGATGATAAAGATGAAGGTCACAGAATTCAAGTACCTTGTTCAAGTTCACATAGTCAGCAACTGGAAAAACACATAGGCATTCAAACCCAGCTCTAACCTCAGAATAGTTTGCCTAATTACAGGTCAGGACACTGCATATGTGGTTCTTCAATCCTAGAACACCCTAGCCCTGTGATGCTCATCTCCCAGAATACTGTTAACCTTCAACTCTGAGATACTCCTCCCCAGTGTCTTCCCCCATCGGTCAGAAACCTAGAGCTGAGGACATGAGAAAGAACACATTTCCCTCTATCTGAACGATGTGCAAACTACGGCCTTTCCGTAATGTGGGGTTCAGGATTATCTGAGGACAAATTTAAGCTGGAAGCAACAGTAACAATAGCTGACATTGTATACAGCTCTTCTGTTTCGTGTCATTCATTTATTCATTCAGCCTTGACTGAGCATCTGTTGTTACTCACTGGCAGCAGATGAATAAGACAAAGTCTGTGCCCCTAGCAGCTCAAGTTCTGGTTGAGGGCAGAGACAGTTTTCTGTTACAGCAAATAAAATGGTGCCATGCATGATGCTTGGTGCATGAGAAAGGTACAAGCATTAAAGATAGAACCTCATTTCAAATCACGGCTCCTCACGTGCATGTCAAGTAGACTCTGAACCTGTTCCTTATCTGATAAATGAGGATAAAAGATGTACTTTCCAGAGTTGCTATGAATAGTAACTTAAATGAGATAATAAATGCAAAGAATGTATTTTAATATCTGTCACATGGTAGCATATCTTGTAAATGGCAGTTGTCGCAATAACAGTATTAGCAGCCCAGTATAAGAAACACATAGAAAATACAATGAAGGGGGCATAAAGGAGGGATGTTTGCAGTTCGTGTTTTTTTCTGCTATACCCCTGCTGACACCTAGAACTTTAAAGCCTTTGAATAATATTCATACAACAAAATAACATGATTAGCTAGAAACTATAATTAATGCAAAAATCAAACCTCAAGGTTATGTGAGGGCAGATGTCAGGCTAGAGCTGAGAACAAAAGATCATCTGCCCCAATAGACCTTATATTAACATCTAGCTAAACAGAGCCTGTGGTACTGCAGGTCACCTCTTGCTGTTATTCTGTAATTTTTGGTAAGAGTAGCATATGATTTGGTCTATGGTTTCTTGTGAAGATTATTTTACTCCATCATAGATACTGTTCCTGCATTTTCAACACATGACACTGTTCCATTCACCATTCCTATCATTACTTGGGACTTCCCCAAAATATCAACTATAATGATACCAGATAGCATTTATCATCTCCTATACAAAGTATTTTAGGAGCTCTGGTAGCATAGTGCCTAAGGCATTTGACTGCTAACCAGAAGGCTGGCAGTTCAAACCCACCAGCCACTCCTCAGAAGGAAGATGGGGCAATCTACTTCCATAGTATCACTATGGAAACCCAAGGAAGAGTTGCAATGAGTCAGATCCGACTCGATGACAGTGAGTTTGGTTTGGGTTTTGGTATACAAAACACTTTAAGGAGCTCTGGTGGTGCAGTGGTTAAAGAATTTGGCTGCTGACCGAAAGTTTGGGTGTTCACACATACCAGTCACTCTGTGGGAAAAAGATGCAGTGAGCTTTCATAAAAATTTACAGCCTTGAAAACCATATGGGGCAGTTCTACTCTGTCTTATGGTGTTGCTATAAGTCAGAATTGACTCAGTGGCAGTGGGTTGTACAAAGCATTTTATATATACTGACTCAATTGACCCTGGAAACAATCCCAGAGATAGGTATTATTATTCAAGTTTATAGATGAGGATCTAAATTGAATATTTGAGAGGCCAAGTAATTTGCTCAAATTCTCATAGCTAGGAAATGATGTCTGATGTCAAATATCTGATCTTGAAGCCTATCCTTGTGGTATGCTTGTGTTCTTTTTCTGCAAACCCGTTCTCTCAAGCACTATGATTAATTGCTTCTCATCCAACAGACTTCCCTAAAATATAGCCTTATCCTGACCTTGTACCAAACTCACCTGACTCCAATCTGTTGATACTGAGTACACTGGCAGTATTAAAACTCCACTAAGGGATGGAGATACAGCTTGAAAATGGAACAAATAGCTTCCAGCCATCACGTCATGTCCAAAAAATGTCCATGAGTCAGACACAAAGACAGCCTAAAGAAACATTTGTCAGGGCACCAAACTCTACTGGGGAGGGAGATTCATAAGAGGAGGCAGAGCCAGATCAGGTGAATAAGGGCAGGGATTAATATGAAAATATTAGGCCATTTAGAGGAAAGTAGGGAGCCCAATTTAGATTAGGACCCAGGGCCAAGCTAATTTGTATGAAGGGCACTTATGCAGTAGATAATCCAGTTTCTCATTAAATGCTCCACCATTAAAAGGGTAATTTTTCATAAGCACATCTTGAGCAAGGTCTCAGTTATATTAGTTAAGAAATAAATAACATATCAGAGCCATAAGACTGTAACTCCATCAGAAGCACATGTGATCTGAGGGTATTAAGGAGAGGGTCAGGTTTCATTCATTCTAGGTCTTCGTGAATCCCCAACCTATTTTGCTAAAAGCACCAATGCTTCCATGACTCAGAATGGATAAAGGAAAGGGTATACAATTAAGGAAAATCATCAACATTGTCTCTATTATTGAATATTTACTATACCAGTTACTCTGCCAAGAGTTTTACAGGCAATTTCTTATTCAATCTTCACAACTGCTCTTTCAGCTAAGCTCTGTAATTAGTTAGCCCTATTTTACAGAAGATGACACTGAGGCTCAAAGCCAACAGCAGAGCCTGAAGTTTGTAGTAACAGCTTTATTGTGATGCTATTCACATACCATAAAATTTACCCGTTTACAGTGCACAATTCAGTGGGTTTAGTATATTCAGAGTTGTACAAACATCACCACTAATTTCAGAACATTTTTATCACCCTCACCGAAAACTTGTACCCATCAGCAGTCACTTCCCATTTCCTCTGTGTCAGGCAAACACTAATTTGCTTTCTGTCTCTGTGGACTTGCCTCTTCTGGACATTTTCTAGAAATGGAATCATACTTTTTGTGGCCCTTTCTGATTGGCTTCTTTCACTTAGCATCACATTTTTCCAGATTCATCCTTGTTATGGTAGGCTGTCGTTGTTGTTATGTGCCGTCGAGTCAGACCCGACTCATAGTGACCCCTCCTTGGGTTTCCGAGGCAGTATCACTATAGAAGTAGATTGCCCCATCTTCCTTCCGAGGAGTGGCTGGTGGGTTTGAACCGCCAGCCTTCTGGTTAGCAGTCAAGTGCCTTAGCCACTATGCTACCAGAGCTTTATCTCTTTTTATTGCCAAATAATATTACATTATATAGATACTCCATATCGGTTGAAAGATATTTACGTTGTTTCCACTTTTTGGCTAGTATGAATAATGCTGCTATGAACATTCATGTGCCAGTTTTTGCATGTACATATGTTTTCAATTGTCTTAGGTATATACTTAGTGGAATTACTGGGTCACATGTTTTACCTTTTTAGGGAATTGTCAAACCGTTTTTCCATAGTGGCTGCAATATTTTACAACCCTCCCAGCTATGTATGAGGGTTTGAATTTCTCCAACAGATGTTCTCACCAACATTCATTATCATTTGTCTTTTTTTAATTTCAGCCATCCTAGTGGTATAAGACGGTTCAAACCCACCAGCCACTCCTCAGAAGGAAGATGGGGCAATCTACTTCCGTAGTGATACTGCCTCGGAAACCCAAGGAGGGGTCGCTGTGAGTCGGGTCCGACTCGACGGCACATAACAACAACAACAACAACAGTGGTATAAGAAGCCCTGGTAGTGCAGTGGTTAAAGTACTCTGCTATGCATCAAAACGTTGGTGGTATGAACCCACTAGCTGCTGTGTGGGAGACTGATGCGACAGTCTGCTTCCATAAAGATTACAGCTTTGGAAACCCTTCATCCTATAGGGCTGCTATGAGTCAGAATTAACTTGATGGCAGAGCATTTGGTTTGGGTTTCAGTGAGTGTGAAGTGATATTTCATCTTGGTTTTTATCTGTACTTCTGTAATGACTAATGATGCTGAAAATAATTTTGTGTGTTTATTGACTATCTGCATATCTTGTGAGGAAAAATATCTACTCAAATCCCATAGCCTGAATCTGAATTCAAATTTAATTCTTAGCCCAAATTCATGCTTTAACCATTAGGCTATGGGGAGTACTGTGATGTCACTCTGTACTCTGTTAAGGTATTTCGCACTTTCTACTTTCATCACAGCTATTTGAATAGACATCTTCTGGAGCCTACTATAATTTGGCAGATGTCTTATTCAGTAAGACAAGTACCTCACAAGTACTAATACCATGCCAGATCTTCTCATACATTCCCTCATTTAATCAAATAACTCTGAGAGACAGGCACCATCATTACTCTATGGGTGAAGAAACTAGAGCCAGTAGTAAGGAAAGTTACTTCAAGTTGAGGTGGGATCAGAACCTTACCAACATTAAGGCTCAATTTTTCTACTGACAGGCAATAGGGTTAACTGTAGAACCTATACTCTAGAGTCAGAAGACCTAGTTCAAGTCCTAGCTCTCCCATCCAGTACCCCAGTTGTGTTACCCTGGATAAGTTCATGTCCTTAACATGTCTGCCTCAGTTTTCTCATTATCTGTTAAATGGAGATAATAGCAGTCCCTGCCACACGGGGTCACTGTAAAAGTTAAAGAAGTGATACATAGCACAGAGAATAGCTGACTAATACACAGGAAGAGTTCAAGCAACATTGACCATTGTTATTTGGGTAGTTATACTTCCAGTTTGTCTGGGAGAGCCCAGTTTACACTCTTTGTCCTGACTGTTATTACTGGCATTCTCATTACAAAGTATCCCCGTTTTGATGATAAATTGTGCATTGTGGTAGTTAAGTCATGTGTCAACTTGGCTGGGCTGTGGTTTTGAATGGCTGAGTAGCTGGATGCTGTTATTCCCCATGAAGAGACTGGTAATCAACTCCACAGTGGAATCTATTGGAGCAGCTGAGTGGCTGCTTTAGGGTATATACTTAGTGGAATTACTGGGTCTGCTTCTAGTATATAAGAAGATAGCTTTGAGAAAGGTCTCTGCAGTTTTCAGCACACTTGGATCCTGCATGTAGCCAAGTTGTCATTCAGTAGCCTGCAGTGCCCCTGACAATCTTGGGACTGTTAATGGACTTGCATTAGTGGCCTGCCATGTGGTTCAATAATTTTGAGACTGTGCCATTTTACCTATTGACCTTGGGTTTGTCAGCCTCAGCAATCAGCAGCTGCCTGAGTGAAGAGATGCCTCCAGCTCCAGTAGGCCGAGGAGAGCAAGAGGCAAAGCTGAAGCCCAAGGTCAAAGGCCTTTCACCCAGCCCCTTGAGCTGGCACTTTGAATTTGGACTTCTGAACTCCTAAACAGTAAGAGAATAAATCCCTGTTTGTTAAAGCAACCCCATTTGTGGTATTTTCTGTTAGAGTGGCATGAGAGAACCAAAATCTGCAGTCACCCTAGTTACTACCACCATCATTTCTACACCATGCTGCCCCAGAGTGTTCTCTGCGTCAGACACTATGCTAGCTCCTGGCTCATGGCAAAGCCACACGTTTCAGAGCAGAAGTATATAGGGTTTTCAATGACCATGAGCTTTCAAAAGTAGATAACTAGGTCTTTCTTCTGAGTTGTCTCTAGTTGAATCTGAACTGCCAACCTGTCAGTTAGTAGATGAACACTTAACTATTTGCACTACCTATGGACTCTTGGAGGTGACTAGGGGGGTAAAAAGTGTCTCCTCTCATGTCCAGAGGAGCCATATTTCAGCAGGGGAGAAACACAGGTTAACAAATATATGTTCAAGCTATGATAGTCACACAGAACTAAGGAGAAACTGGACAATTGAGGAGAGAGGTGACATTTGAGGAGAGAGGTGACATCCGTAAAAGGCCTTGGAAGAAAGCAGGGTTTCATCAGGTACAGAAGTAAAGGAAACACTTTCCAGAAGAACAGAAAAATATGTGCTATTTGGAGAATGGTGAGTAGTTGGATGACATAAGTGTTTATCAACCCTACCAGGCTTTGTCTGGCCAGTCTCACCTACTTTGGTCCGACTGCTAGAAGGGACCATTCCATGGAGAAAGATATCATGTTTAGTAAAGAAGAAGGTAAGTGAATTAAGGGAAGACCCTCAATGAGATGGAATGACACAGTGACTGCAACGATGGGCTCAAACACAGCAACGATTGTGAGGATGGTGCAGGACTGGGCAGTGTTTTTGCATATTTTCTTCTGCTGCACATTGGGTCACTATGAGTTGGAGCCAGCTTGATGGCACCTGACAACAACAATAGCTATGTTTTACAATCACCTTGAAAGCTTTTGAAAATACCCACAAATGAGAACAATGTGGAACAAAACTCAAAATCATAAAAAAAAAAGACAAGGTTTGCTGGTTTGATAGAGCCTAGCTAGACCCCTGAGCCTATGGCCCCTACCCACCCTTCAGGTCTGGAATTAAATTCACTGCTGTGGCTTCCAGCCAAACAGCAGACAGGCATATGGGGTAACATTTACATCAGGTAGATATACTACTTGGAGCGATCAATCATGGGAGAACAGAGGGCAGTGTTTGCACAAGGAGACAGCTCAGGGGTGGGAGTGCATGGGAGGGAATGACACAGGAAAGAGGTAACTATGGAGAGGAAGCAGGAAGAAAGCTGTTACACTGCAGGGCATTGCAGTCAATGTCATGAAACAAAATGTATATGAACAGCTGTATGGAAAATGAATTTGCTCTGTAAATTTTCACAATAAAATTTCCAAATCACAATTAAAATGAAAAAATAATAAAGTAAAAAGAAAAGAAAATACCCACACACATCTCTTCCCTTTCCCCAAAAAACATTCTGATTCCATTGGTCTGGGATAAGCCTGAGTCAATTAATGTGTTTGCATAGCAGTGTGCTAGGGTGATGCTGATAAAGTCTGGAGGGGCCTCATCATGAAGGGCCTTGCATGTCAAACTAAAGCTCTGGGGCTTTATTCTTTTGGTCATGGGAGTTATTAAATGATCCAAGGCTGCTATGAAGGTTAGATTACTGGCAAAAGTGTGTCAATATCTAGGGATGTACAAGGCTCTCATTGATTGTCCAATTCATCCACTCATTCACTCACTCATTCATTCACTTATTCAATATTTACTGAGTGCCTACTATATGGCTACTAACCAAAATGTTGGCGGTTTGAATCTACCCAGAGGCACTTCAGAAAAAAGGCCTGGTGACGTACTTCTAAAAGATCACAACTATTAAACACCCTATGGAATACAGATCTACTCTGAAGCATAGGCAGTCCCCAATAGTCAGAAATGACATGCCAGCAACTGATACTATAACTTTTTCAGTACCAGGGATGCAACAGCAAACTAAACATAAATATCCCTGCACTCATTCTAGGAGGCAGATCAATGAATTATAGCAGTTATATTTGTAATGGGAGTGTAGTAAGAATCACTTATCAAAACAAAAAACCAGATTCTTAATTTCTACTATTCTGAACCAGTGGGAGTTGAGTGAGTAGACTGAGAAGAGTCAGATGTCAGTAATCCTTAGAAATCCCAGAAATCTGTTCAATGTGGGGTTAAACAGCAACTTGCTTATGTAGAATATGTTCTGTATGGTGATCATTCTCAAACTGGGATCCTCAAAATGAGAATTCCACAACGAAGTTTTAATTTGGAGTTTTCAAGTAGGTGATAATCTTTTAAACATTTTACCAGTTATGAAGGGGAAAAGAAATTGATTTGTTAATAATAGGTCCCAAATATATTGTCATGGAGTTCAATTGTTGTTGTTGTTGTTGTTGTTGTTATGTACCATCGAGTCGGACCTGACTCATAGTGACCCCTCCTTGGGTTTCCGAGGCAGTATCACTACGGAAGTAGATTGCCCCATCTTCCTTCCGAGGAGTAGCTGGTGGGTTTGAACCACCAGACTTCTGGTTAGCAGTCAAGTGCCTTAGGCACTATGCTACCAGAGCTCCCGGAGTTCAACTATGCTTTTTTTTTTTTTTTAATTGTGATTTGGGTGAAAGTTTACAGAGCAAATTCACTTTCCATACATACAGCAGCTCACATACACTTTGTCTCATGACACTGACTGCAATTTTCCACAATGCAACAGCTCCCCTTCCACTTCCTCCCCATAGTTACCTCTTCCCTGTGTCCTTCCCTCCATGCACCCTGCCCCTTTAGTTGTCTCCCTGTGCATACAGAGTCCTTCTAATCTCCCATGATTGTTCTCTCCAAGAAGTGTATCTACCAAGTATATATGCTCAGCTCATGTATCTGTCTTTTGTTTGGCTGGAAGCCACAGGAGTGGGTTCAATTCCAGCTAGGGCTCTATCAGACCGGCAACTCTAGTCCCTTTTTTTTTTTTCAACTGTGCTTTCTTAAAAGTTTGAGAATTTCATTTAGAATGTTCAAAAGGGCTCTTCTAAGTTTGAAAAACACTGGTGAGTCGGATCTGTGGCTGGCAGGGTGTGTGCACCATGTGTGTGTGAGTGGGGGAGAACACACTACCTCATCAGTGCTTTCCTGCTTAAAGCAGAAGAAAAGAGCCTATTCTAATGGCTTAAAGATTTCTGCCCAGATAGACCTGTTTCACTTAGTTCCAAAAACAAACAGTACTTAACAACTAATAGGGGATGCTTTTTCAGGACTCTTAATCCAAAACTCTCTAAATAATTGGAGAAGAGAATTTTCAACATAACACTGTTTTGAATTCCAAAGGAACAAAATACAGGGTTTATGCAGGATCACACAGTTGCCTGGAAACCAAGTACCTTGGGGAAAAAAAAAGCAGTGATTGTTGTGGAAGTGAGGAGGCCTGGGCTTAGGTATAGTTTCTGTCACTATATGTTCAGCTATATGACTGTATGTAAATCATCTACCCCCCTTGGGGCTCAATCTCACACATGCACAAAGAGGGTTCATAGAGAAGATGGCCTCCAAGGGGTCTCTGAGTCTATGATAGTATTTATATGTAGAAGTAAGAGGATACTGACTATAAGCCTCAACTGTGTGATGCAATCTGTATGTCTCTGTTTATAGTTATGGCGATCTTAGGCAGTTGTTCTCATTTTTTACATCTGGACACAGAGTTTCAGAGAGATGACTTCCTCTAAGGGGCAGAGCCAAGATTCAAACCCAGGTCTGCCCAAGTCCATAGAACAAGGTCTCGAGGCTTTTTTTTTTCTTCCCCAAATCACATACCTCTATCAGATAAATATTTTTGAGCATATGACTCTAAAACAGGTATATTTCTGTATAAATTATATACATGGACTACTAACAATCCATATACTGATATTAGAAAAGCTTACTTTGTTGTTGTTTGTTAGTTGCCATCAAGCTGGTTCCCACTCACTGAGACTTCATGTATAACAAGCACAAAATATTGCCTACTCCTGCACCACTGTCATAACGATTGATATGACCAAGTCCATTGCTATAGCTACTGTGTAGTACATTCCAGTCCACAGGGCTCATTTTCTAGCACTATATCAAAAAATACTGTGTTATGATCCATAAGCTTCCCACTGGCTAATTTTCAGGAGTAGATAGCCAAGTCTTTCTTCCTACTATGTCTTAGTCTGAAAATTCCACTTGAAATCTGTCCATCCTGCTGATGGCATAGTTTCCAGAATCATAAACCAAACCAAATCAAACGTGTTGCCCTCGAGTCAATTGACTCTAGAGGCCCTATAGGACAGAGAAGATGTGCCTCTTAGGGGTTTCAAGACTATGTAATCTTTACAGAAGCAGACTACTATATCTTTCTCCTGAGGAGCAGCTGAGGGATTTGGACCATCCACCTTTTGGTTAGCAGCCAAGCACCTGACTACTGCAACACCAAGGTTCCTTTTCCAGCACAACAGCAACTCTGAAACCTCCATAGTATTACAAATGGGCAGAGTGGTGGTGGTGATCATAAAGCTTATTTGTTCTTAAAACTTTTTAGTTGAAGATCAAGTATAAATAGATGCTTCATATTTTCCCCACAAAATGCCTTGCATACCCTGGGGTACTTGCATCTCACAGTCATATCTTTCAGGTCTCTATGACTAAGCAATAACAACCTCAAACATCCTCAGGGAGTCACAGCAAACCTGCAATTTTAATAAGACATTCGGATTTTCAGGAATCATCCATTTTGATTATTGGGAATCCCAGAAGCTGCTGGCTTTAATACATAGTGGGCCTGAGGTACATACATCACTCAAAAGCATCTACAGACTTCCAGGAATCGTAGTTGATGGACTTCTCTAGGCACCTTCTAATCCATCCTCCACGCTGTCTCCAAAGGGTTCCATTCTAAACACCACCTCAATATTGCACAACTTGACTTAATCATTACCTTCTGCATGGCCTGCTATAAGGTGTCTTCCTTTTACCTCTATTTCATTTATTACCCCCATCACCAGTGCCTTCAACTTTAGTTCTATGGGCCAGGCCGTTCCATGTCCCTGGGTTCTCTGCCCTTGTTATTCTCTCTTCTCTGACTTGCCATGTTTCCTTGACAAACATTTCAAGACCCACTTCAAGCATACCCTCTGCTTTGATATTTTGTTCTAAAACACTTCTTCCTTCCCTACCCATCACCCGCAATCAGTTAAAAGTAACCTCCTTAACATAGCTTACGAAGGCTTCAAAATCTGGTCCAATCTCATTTTGGATAACTCTTCCCTTCATTTCCATAGTTTCCTGATAGTGCCCTTCTTCCAGGTGCTTTAATAAGCATGCTCTATACTAGGCCATCTCTGCAATTTTGCACCTGTTCTTCTTTGTGCCTAGAAGGCATTTCCATCAGTATCTTTTCCCAGCCCTCTGTTCTCTCATCCTTTATTCCTTAACTGGGAAGGTTGTATTCATCCTTGAGGCCTACCATAATACATAGCCTCTTGGAGCTCTTCTCTGATTCCAGAGATTTGGCAGGTCCCTCTGAGATGCTCCCATAGTATTCTTCTGATAATCCTCCCACATGACTCTTTGCATTCGTAATAATCTTCTTAATATTTGGCCTTCTCATTAATCTGTAAGTTCCAGTAAGAACTCTGTCCAATTTCACTACTGTTTCCTCTGCATCTAGTATTTTCCTAACACATATTTTCCTCACCGCATCTGTCACAGGATCTGTGGCACTTCACTGATTTTGTTTTCATATCTGTCTCCTTCTCTAGGCTTGAGCTACACAAGGGTGGGGGCTGGGAGTGTTTCGTCTGTGTCCTCTGAATCTAGCAATGGTGTCAGCATAGAGCAGACCCATACACACTGAACAACTGAATAAATTAAATTATTCATCCAAAAGAAGCCCATGACCTCTAGGAGTCAGGATCCCATGTGGGGAAGCTTAAGGGGTAACAAAAATTCACTTCCATAAAGACTTTGTTTCATTGTTTGATTGACTAAGATTTATTTAGTCTTCAAGGAAGAAAATTGCTAATAGTATAAAGTAAATGACATTCCCATAGTCATTGTAATGTTGGCTTTGCTTTTTGCCATTAGGGAAGAATGTTTCTCAATCTCATCATATCCTGTTCACCTTGTGACCTGATAAATGAGTCTCATCTGAATTTAAATCGAGGCAATCCCAAGGGCATCAAGCAAATCCCCCATTTTGAATGGGCCTCAAAGACACTGTATCTGAGAACACTAAGTCCTTGTCCTGGGTCAGAAGACACTGCCAATGTTGAGGTCCCCACACTGTGAATCACCTTGCAGAACCTTCTACAAAAACAAGCGCCTCTGTGAAGCATCAGAATAGGAAAGCTGAAGGCAATTAACATTTTTTATGACACTGAGTAGAGAGCCTACGAATCCACTGGCATCATAAATGGCCTCCCACTCCAGGCTGTTCACTAAAGATGTTAATGGCCAAATAAAAGGTATTTCATACCCAAGACTGTTCTCTCTTTATCTCCCTCACTTCATACAGATTATGATTAGTAGAGCCACAGAAAGCCACAGAAGTGCCAAGATAAGTTTTTTCCCTAATGTGGTCAGTCTGGCTAGGAATTCTTTTACCTTTTGACAGTTACAATATTTCCTTGTCATTTACAGGTCAACCGCAGTGTAGCTTTTCTCCTGAGTATGCACTTCAGTGTTTTTAAATACTTAAACATCCAGGGAAGGCTAGGATGTGGAAGGATAAGAATGCTGAATGATGCCTAAAAGCAAGCATGTCCATCCTGTTTTCATGCACTCTGTTATTTAAGCTATAACCGTGGAGGCATGGACTACACCACACTCAGGGAATGGAGGAAATGAGGTGCAGAGAAGTGACATCCCTGGTGTAGAGCCACACTGCTCCTGAGAGGCACAGCTGTCTAACCCTGTGCAGTGAGATTGTGCTCTGTGACATCCTATGTGGGAGGGATATTGGGAAAGTTACTTTTGTAAATGTTAAGCTCTCTCCATCTGTAAAACATTATGATTATTTGCACTCCTATCTCGAAGAATTATATGAGATAATCTATATCATTTATGTATATATGTTACATCCCTAAACCCAGTTACTGTCACACTGACTCGAATTTATGACAATCATAGGTCTATATAATAAATGTTAGGCTCTTAGCACTTGCCTGGCACATGACACTCATTCAGTACATATTAACTGCCTTCCTCCTTTCTGAATAATATATTTTACATTAAGTACCAGTGGCCCAAAGCTTACTACTGCCAAGTTGAACTGTATTAGAAGTATCAGTCCCAGCTGTTTGGAATTATTTATTTATTTTTTTGGTTGCTTGGGAATAAGGGTGCAATTAGAATAAGATATTCCATCCTGAAGGCAATAGGGAGATCACCTTATGAATTATTAACACAGTCCCCAAACTGTGAGATCCTCCCTCCTTGTACTATCTATCTGAATCACCAGGCCATCCATCTTGATGATAAGAAAATTTCAAAGAGGGATTTTTTTCTCCCCAGTCTACCCAACATTATTCTGCCTTTTGCTGAAAAAAGCTCTCTTGTCTGCTTAGGATGTCCAATTTAAGAACAGATTGTGGAGGGATTTCAAGGCCCAGCAGCAGAGATAACTTATTTTACTTAGAATTCTTTCTAGTAATTATCCAGGTGTTGACTTGTAATGGATAAATAATTATGTATGCTGGCTGCGTAGGAGAGAATGCTGATCTTGTGTAATTGACTGGTTGGCAGAAAGCAGAATAAGGGGAAAAACACATTTAGGGGGCTGTTAAAATGTCTTTTTATAAACATGGATGCTGTCAATATTGCCAAAAGGTAAACTAAGTAAAGACTAAAATAATACTCACCCTATGATTCATGCATACATTTCCTTAAAAAATGTTTTAAATACTTAAAATACTTTAAGTATTTACTACTTCTGGAAAAGAGCTCTGGATAAAGGGCATCTGGAGTCCATTTGAAACTTTTCTGCATAAAGGAAAGTACTAAGATTTCAGGCCCAACTGTCATTCTATGTAGAAGGCCAAAGAATCTGCATTTTTAAAGTTTAGCCTATGATTCTGAGGCACATCCAGATTCAGAACCATTGAAGGGTAAGGCAGGGCTCCTTAGTGACCTCACCTAAGTGACCCAATTCTTAGGTAACAAAAATTGGTTCTTCTTTCATTTCTCTGACAAAGGTCTACCAGCATTTATTCCTGTATTTGGTTTTGTTTTTTGTTTTCCCTGCTGGGTCTTCTTAAAACTTTAATTTGAAAAGTCTATTGTAAAAACTATATGACATCATTAATAAGCTCTTACTAATAAAACAAAACAATGGCCAGCTACATCCTATCACTCTAAAAAATCTTTAGATCAACGATTTTCTCCTGGTATCCCTTCGAGGAAAATTTCACGTTCCTCTATAGGAAAACTGAAGTGATCATCCTGCCAAATATGCTTCAGACTTCTCTTCAAGATTCACCTAGCACAGGAGAACATGAAAGGTTCTAGAAAGATGCCTGCCTGGGAATCTTCTCTTGCTAGAATGTAAACTCCCTGAGGGCTCAGATTTTCTTCTGTTTTGTTCACTGCTTCGTTCAGATAGCTATTCCAAATCACAGTGGTTGAATGAGCAATGCTGCCTATCTTTCTTTAGCTCATCGTTTCCAGTTTCCAAACTCTCCCCAACAACTAGATCCATTGTGAGGTAGAGAAGGAGCAGGGTGATGAATAGAGAAAGAAGAGGGTCCGGGAGTGACATGAATTTCTTGGCTTGCTTTGTCATTCTCATGCTGCTAGATCTAGAGCAAGTCACTCCATTCTCCTGTAAACAAAGATCATAATATTCATCTTTCAGGATTACTATCAGAACTGTATGTAAGCATGTGTGAAGCATCTGACAGTTGCGCAGCTCCTGGCCAATAATATATGGTCAGAATTTTTCACTTTGCCTATCAACTGCTACACATGGTGCATGTGATACACATGGTAAATTGCCCAGACCACGTTATGAGGTTTACAGACTCATCCCCCAGCTGGCAGGTCAGCTCATGAAAGGTTTCAGGTGAGAGACTCTCAGGGAACTGCTCTCAGCCACAGACAGAGGCCTCACCCAAGCTGATGTCCCCACCCACTCCCCACCTGACCCCATACCCAACCAATAACTAGTTGACGAGGTGGGATTGAGTACAAAGTACAAAGGTTCAGCCTCCAAGCCTCAATTTGGGATACCTCTGAAGAGCAACTTCAGAGCTCCTCACGGAGAAAGTGGGATCAGGTGAAGCCTTGTTGAAACTATTTCATAGTTCAACTCCTTCCTCTGCCCAATCCTACCACCATCACTCCCCACAGGCATGGATTTTGAAGACACTCCCCAAAAGTTTCCTATAGGCAAATCTCCATCCCAGTCTTTGGTTTTCAAGGAACTTGATGGAAGACAGTACAAAGTCAATGCATTTGAGGGAGAATATTCTGAAAGCGAGTGGGTCTTGGTTTGATGACAAGCCAGCAAATTCTTGTACTATGCCAGGAAGGAGGGAAAAAGGTCTCAGTGGCAGCACTGAGTGGTCAGATAGTGTGAACTAATGCTTATGTTTCATGAGGCTAAGTCTAATCAAAAAGGTAAAACCAGAGCTAACACTTTGTCACCTAATGCAAATCAAAGGCCCCTGGCAACACTGTTGAGTGTCTGCCATCCCTCCTGGGCAGCTAAGCTGAGTCTGCAAATGTGACCAGGGTGACCACCCACCCAGGGGCATCTTCACCACCAGAACTGGGAGGTTCAGGTTTGACTTTCCTAAGTTCTCAAGCTATCTCCTTTTGGCAGATGCACATGCTATCAGATACAAGGCAACTACAAAGCTCTGTGAGCTGATTACAAATGAAAATGACCTTGTTTTAAAATGAAACATAATTTAAAACTATTTCCTACTAAAACAAATGTTTTTGTTTTTCTAATTTTAAAGTAAAATGTGTTCAAGAATTAAAATGTGGAAAATGCAGGAGGAAAAAGGGGGAAAGTCACTCAATACCATTACCCAGAGATGATTAGGAGCTGGCATAATGCCTATGCCAGCTAACCAGAAGGTTGGTAGGTTGATGGTTCAAACCCACCAGCCACTCATCAGAAGGAAGATTGGGCAATCTACTTCTGTAGAGATACTGCCTTGGAAACCCAAGGAGGGGTCACTATGAGTTTGTTTGTTTGTTTGTTTTCAGGGATGATTATTGTTGTATTTGAGCATATCCCCTTCCATTTTTTTTCCCTAAGTGTATACATATACAAACACACATTTTTTAAAAATGCCTTCGTATTTTAAATTGTAGCTTGCTTTTTTCATTTGGCAGTAGATTATATATTTTCTCTAATATTGATATTTTGTAAAACATGGCTCTTAGTGGCTGCATAATATCCCACCATATAGATGCACTGTAATTTATCTAACCCATCCTATTATCATTGGACGGTTAAGATGTTTCCAATTAAAACAGTGCAAAGAAATACAATATTGAGAATTACTTCTAACGACAATAAAAAGATGTATTTTCCCTGTGAGAATGACTACGTGGAGACTTTCTGTACTTATCACACTTGATGGTTCATTATGTTCCCCGTCCCTTCTCCCAACTCCAGAAAAATGTGGCTCAAAATAGACAAATGTGTGAAAACAAATGCAAAATATACCTCTCCTGATGTCTTTTTTTTTTTTTTTTAAGCAACATATAAGGGCAAAGGAAGGAAATTTGTATCATTTGGATTACAAAAGGATTCCTATAAACTTTCTATGGGTACAGACTTACAGATAGACCAAAGAAGAAGGAAGCTTTGAGAATGGGATTTATTTTGTAACTCTGAGATCACAGTGCAGGAAAGACCAGCTGAACTGCCAGTTTGGAGTTCTCACTCAATGTGTGTGAACACTCATGTTTGAAAGCCTACTCCTGGACCCAGACAGAGGTTAATTAAACCACAAATGAACAAGTGCTTCTATTTTCACGTGCAGCCTGCCATTGGCCAAGAACTTTCCTCTGCAGCAGCTACAACTTTCATGGGGTCATGGCTATTAGAAAAAAAAAACAAGAGGATTTAATTGGGTGTCTCTGATGCCAACTTGTTTGCAATGTTTTTTAAGAAAGATTATTTTGGTCCTGGCATATTCTGGTGTGAACAAGATACACACTTTTTCTTCCATCTGCCTTCTAAACAAGAGGGTTGCGTATACTATCAACTGATTAAATTATTTCTTTAGAGTACAAAGAAGTATTTGTGATGAAGACAACAGAGAGGACAGATCAATTATTTACTGAGGAGGCTGCAATATAAATTACATTTGATTATACTCAGAGATAAATCTCTGTGATCAAGGGCTTAAGTGGAATGTGCTGGAATAGACAGTGACTAAGTGCCGCCCAACAGTTGCTAGTAATGAACACAAGGGCATGGGCCAGCCCTGAAGCCCCTGGGTTTTTAACATGGCCAGCCTAATATGCATTTATTGCACAGATACATGTCAAATGCCCACTATGTGCCAAACACTATTCCAAGTTCAAGGGTGTACAGTCATGAAGAAGAGAAAGCTGCTGCTTTCTGAGAGTTTTAGGTTTAAAGGGGGCAAGGGAGATAGTAAGTAAATAAATAAATAAACCCACTCTTCAACACCCACTTATCAAGATGGTTAAGTTCCAAAGACCAGGTTGTTAGGTGAAAATTGGCATTATGCAAAAATGTAGGATGACCACATCAGATCACAAAATGGAGGATGACTACATCATTACATAACTGCCAAACCACTGAGAATCATGGCCCAGTGAAGTTGAAACATGATCTTAATCATCACAGACTGTGTTACCCTTGCCTTGCATGCTGGTGTTTGTTATTGCCAGATATACGTCATTAATGCACAAAACAGAGAGATTTTTCACTAGGGTTGTAAATGCAAAATATCAGATAACAAGACAGTAAGTGAGGAGTAAGTGTAATGAACAAGATCATTCCAGATAGTGATATATATTATGAAACATTTTGGTAAAACAGTTTGAGGCAACAAAGTGTGACTGGGACAGAGAGGGGAACAATTAATTTGGATACGTTCATGAAGCTATTTTTGTAGAGATGACACTTGAAAGGAGATGTTAACAATAAGAAAAGAGTCATCTAGATGGGAATGGGTTAGACCTGTTGACCAAGAGGAGAGTGGTCAGCAGGATAACTGAGGGGAAGACAGGAGGGAAATGAAGGTGAAGAGGGAGCAGAGCTCTTTGAGAGGCCACCTTATAGGGCAGAATAAGGAGTGTGGATTTTGTTTTAAGTGCAACAGAAGCCACTGGAGGGCTTTATGCAGGTGTATGACTCACATTTTGTAAAGATGTCTGACGACTCTATGGCAAAAGGGGAAAAAGTAGAAGCAGAGGCTATTGTAATAATACAAATGAGAGATGAGACTGGAATGATGGCTGTTGCTTTGTGACATTTAGTTGATTCTGACTCATAGTGACCCTAATAGGACAATGTAGAACTGCCCCATAGGATTTTCTAGGCTGTAAATCTTTACAGAAGCAGATCACCAGGTCTTTTTTTCCTGGGGAGTGGCTGGTGAGTTTGAACAAGTGCTTAACCATTATGCTACCCAGGGCCCCTTCATGATGACTGCACCCACCCACTGCCATCAAGTCGATTCTGACTCCTGGCAATCCCCACATAGGGTTTCCAAGGGTATAAATCTTTATGGAAGGAGATTGCCCTACCTTCCTCCTGCAGAGCAGCTGGGGAGTTTGAACCACTGACCTTCTGGTTAGCAGCCAAATGCCTTACCCACTGTGCCACTAGAGCTCCTTTGTGATGACTGTAGATGTAGAGAAATACATTGAGTCAAATTATATTTTGGAGATACAGCTGATAGGGCTGATTTACAGATTATCTGTGGAAGAGACAGGAATAGGGAAGAATCAAGTATGACCCCTAGGTTTTGGCTTAGTTGTAAGGCAGGGTCACTTCTTGATACAAAGTCATCCTGATAAGTGATGGAGACAACACCAATGGAACTTGGTGGCTTAATAGTTCATGCATGGCTTTTCAAATGTCAGCTGTGTAGGAAGTATATGGGACTCAGGACCAGAGAGACACAAGTTTTAAATGTTTGCTCTGTCACATGGTTCCAGTCCTGATTAAGTCACTGATTAGAACTGTGACCTTAGGCAGTCATATTCACTTTGGGATTCTTGTCTATTCCTCATTACAAATGAGGAAATAAGACTGACCTAAAGGTTTGTGAATTAAATAAGGATGTGGGAGAGTGACTGGTCTCAGCTGGCATCTAGGTGCCCCATAAATACGAGTTATTTTCCCTCCAGCTTAAATTTAGGACCAGAGTTCAGATTGGGCTATGTCAGTGCTGGAAAACGACAGGTTCTTCTTAGCAAGGATATCATCATGTAAGATCATCTTTTTTTTTTTTTTTTTAACTCTTTTATTGCTTATATCTCACTTTGTAAAAGCAGGACCTTGTCTCCTTCATCAGGAGTAGTCACATTTTTATATCATCTACCCATATCTCAATGATTGAACTCCCAGCTGACCACCCTCTCCCATGCACTGCAGCAGAGACAGAGTGGTCACGTTTATATAACGTGACTTCACTCTCCAAGCTGTTGTGATTGAACCAGATAATTGATCCAAGCTGAAGCAGAGAAAGAGAGGACTCATTCTCCCTTTGGGATGGGATTTGTTATATGTAAACATAGAATGCTGGGTGGCCATCTTTTCTTTTTATTGGCCTGGGTAACATAGAAGGCCAATATTATGAAAAGGCAAAGAGGAGAGATGTTCTAGAAGAAGTGACATCAGACAGAAGTATTTTTGAGGTCTTTACTGATTCCAAACTCCTGAGTCACCTTATTAGAGGCTTGGCTCACACCTGCTCTTCCGTGGTTTTTGTGAGACACCTCTAGTTCCTTATGATATGTCCCCCAATTATATTTAAGTCTATCCAACTTTGTTTCTATTACTTACAACTATGAAATCTTTACAAATACTGGATACTGAATGTCCATATGTTTGGCTCCATGTTCCACTGCCTGGAATCAGGGAGACAGTCAATAAATGTTTGCTACAGGGAATGGATATGGGGAGACACACCCACTTCACTGAGCCAGAGAATCTCCTTTATTCCTTATTCTCTCTCTTTAGCTTTAGCTTCTCCACAGCTAAAAGAGCCATCAAAAGAAAAAGAATTTGGGTTGAGATTATCTTTTTTACGCTCCTATCATCAAGATCACAGAAACTCAAACTAATTGTAGTTTCTACCCTGAGATGGCTTAGTGCTCAGTGAATTTAATATATAAGAGCCAATTATCTCCTAACCAGCATCTTTTTGTCTCCTTTCTGCAAACAAGGTAGAATAGACAGGTCTTTTTGATCAGATAACAAAAGCATGAATACCTACACAGCCTTGATGATTTTGACAAAGCATTTTCCTTCCAAAGAGCTCAATGTAGTCTTCAAGCATGATCTTAATACTTTTAAAACCACTACAGCAAATTGCCAGGGACAAAATTTTAAAAAATTTAAAAAATTTTGTTAATCAGTGATAATAAAACAGATCGATGGAAAATAGAAACAAGTTTTAAATCTGTTTTAGTTTAATTCAGCCAACATTTTGTGAGCATCTTCCATGTGATGGACATTGTGTTGGGAAATGGAGCTGCCGTTTGTTCAAACCCACCAGCCACTCCTTGGAAGGAAGGTTGGGCAATCTACTTCCGTAGTAATATCGCCTCGGAAACCCAAGGAGGGGTCGCTATGAGTTGGGGCCGACTCGACGACACATAACAACAACAACATGTCCCAGATACAGTGATGGACATTTTCACACATGTATCTTTTCATTTAGCCCATGTTATTGTTGGTACTCATTGAGTCAGCCCTCCTCTCATGGCGACCCCAGGGACAATGGGATTGGACCATTGTGATCAACAAGATTTTCATTGGCTGATTTTTAGTTAGATCATCATGCTCTTCTTCCTATTCTGTCTTAATCTGGAAGCTCTGTTGAAACCTATTCAGCATCACAACAACACAGAAGCCTCTACTGACAGATGAGCAGAGGTTGAACATGAGCTACACTGGCCAGGAATCAAAATGAATCTCTGGCATGAGGGTGAGAATTCTACCACTGAGGCACCACTGTCCTCCAGAGTCCATACAACAACTCTAAGAGGTATTAGAATCTCATTCTCTGCAGATGAAGTAGCTCAGGCTTTGTAAGATAAAGAAACATGATTCATCCAGGATTCTTCCCAGCTACGTTTGTCTCCACATCTGCATATGCGCGCCACTCTACTTATGTTATCTGTGGAAATGAGCAAGATACAATTTACTTCCTCCAAGAAGCCTCCAGTCTAATGGAAGAGACTGCACGTGAGAAACAAAATTTAATAAAAGACACATGAAATACCATAAGTGGAGTTGCCATCAATGTGGAAAGGGAGCACAAGGGAAAAGTTACACATTCTGATGGATGGGGCAGGGCTGGCCCCATAGATGAAGAGGCATTTCAATAAGGGCCTAGGGGATGCAATGGATTCCAAACTAAATCTTTTATAAGAATGGTAACAAGTGGAAAACTACTCCAATTTGTTGCACATCTCTGGGGTAAGGCCTAGGGAAGTGGTAATAAACATCAGAACTGAAGACCAATTATATAATGTTTATGTCCCCAAATGACCCTATGAGATAGCTTACGAGTTTCCAGTAAGTCAATTCTGACTCATGGTGACTCCATGTGCTTTACAGAAGAACTGCGTTCTATGAGGTTTTGATGGCTGTGACCTTTTGGAAAAAGATCACCAGGACTTACTTCCAAGGTGCCACTGGGTGGGTTCAAATTGCCAACCTTTTTGTTAGCAGCCCAGCAAATAACCATTTGCACCACCTAGGTACTCCTGAGATGGGTATTACTATTATTCTAATTTTACATAAAAGGAAAATAAAAATTCACAGTGGCTAAGAAATTTCTTCCAAGTCATACAACCCTTTATTTGGGTGCCAACTGACTCAAACTCAGGCCTATTTGACTATAAATAATGTATTTTCCCTACTAGACCATATCTTCCAAAGAACTGAAAGGCAAAAATAAAGAACTACAAATTATAGATGCAATAAAGTAAAAGGCCTTTCTGTACCCACAAAGAGTTTACAATCAGGTAAGGAAGGAAGGGAATACGCTAACTTCTGAAAACTGAAACAAGAAATCAAGATAGAAGAGTAAGTCCAGAACAACAGAAGTCATGGTCCAGGTCAGCTGAGAAATAACGTTGTGTGTTTATGTATATATGTATACTGAATAGCAGCCATAGGGATTCAGAGAAGGGAGATACATCTTTGAACTAGGTCCTCAGATTGCTGTAAGGGAGTTGTTGTTGTTGTTATGTGCCATCGAGTTGGACTCGACTCATAGCGAACCATCCTTGGGTTTCCGAGGCAGTATCACTACCCAAGTAGATTGCCTCATCCGATTGCCTCATCCTCCTTCTGAGGAGTGGCTGGCGGGTTTGAAGCGCCAGGCTTCTGGTCAGCAGTCAAAATGCCTTAGGCACTATGCCAACAGAGCTCCCGTTGTAAGGGGGAGGTAAATTATAGACATCTCTGAAATAACATGCACAATTTACATAAACTGATCAGTTTGGGAGGAAGACCTTTGGCCAGGATTAAAGGCAAAAAAGCAGGGGTGGCAGAGCTGTTGGAAATAAGCCTGAACCTAACCTGCACAGAAAGAACTTGTTATTAGTGAGCATCCCTCATGAGCTAGGAAAGGTACTGAGTACTTTTTGTTACCTAGTGCTCTCTGACAAGACTATACTATAAATGGGATGCTTGAATAAACAGGACTTTATTCTGTTACAGTTTGGAGGCTCTAAGTCCAAGTTCAAAGTGCCAGGCTCTAGGGGCTGGGTGAAGGCCTCTCATCTTTGGGCTTCAGCTCTGCCTCCTTCTCCTGGCCGGCTGAAACTAGAGGCTTTTCTTCATTCAGACAGCTGCTAGCTGCAGAGAATGACAAGCCCAAGGTTGACAAGTAATAAGTTGTCGTTCCGATGTTACCTAATTACACGGCAGGCCATTAATTCAACTCCAATGAAAGTACCAACATCGGCAAAGCATGGCAGGCTGCTGAACAACGACACAGCTACATGCAGGGTTTAAGTGTACCATAAGCTAGAGACCATTCCCCAAGGCTTCTGCTTATACGCAGGAAGCAGACCACATCCTTAAGGCAGCTCCCAGTAGATTCAGATCAGCTGCTCACAGTAGATTCCACCATGGAGTAGTCTCATCATAGGGAATACAACCTCAAGCTGGCCAGTCACTCAACCAGGCCTAGCCAAGTTGACACACAAACTGAACTACCACAGGTATATTATAGATGATGGCCATGTAAGGAAAAGAAAACTCAAGAGAGAAGGCATGAGATGTCCAAGTCAGAGAGCCAGGAAGAGTAGGGTCTGCATTCAAATGTGCCTGCCTGACTCCAGGGTTCTCATTCTTTCAATGACGCTATCTCATCTGCACAGTTTGGGCTGATTTTTGACTCAGATTTTGGAGAGTTCCACATGCCAGCTCAGATTTCCATTCTGAGTGTTATGGATGTCTTTGTTCAGGGACATTACATTGTAACACAGACAGATACATTATGGACAAAGTGTGTAAGTCTGGTTGAAGTAAGGGGACTTTGGGACCAGGAATGTAATTTTTTTATTTCCTCTTTCAGGAAAGGAATCAGTGAGTGAAAAATCTCAAAGGCAATTTGAGAGTCCACTAAAATGAGACAAAGACCACAACTAAAGGCCCCTGGGAGAGCTGATGAGGTGGGATGGTTACACTTTCCTGAAGGTAAAGTCATCAGGGAACTTACTCCTTTTTTCACGCTTACTCTCCTTGGCTGCTCCTTAGAAATGAACATCTTACTGTCATGTCTTGAAAAAGCCACTATTCTATGATTCTGTGACTGTATGGGTTCCCCTTCTCTCTTGGATTATGCTTTGTGTATTTTTTTCTTCCAGATCTTTAATGAAGGTATTCTCTAGCAATCTGTCCATGGTCTCCTTTTTCCACTTGATGATCCACTCCTAGATTACTTCCTAGTCAACATATTTAATCCCAATACCACTCCTGACCTATAGACCCACATTTCCATCTGTCTTCTAAGTACTGATATATGAATTTCTTACAATGGCCAAAATGTAAAATGTTTAAACTGAGCTTATCCTTTTCTTCTTCACCAAAACCCCTTCAGGGACCAGCTCTACTTTACTTCCTCTATAAAGTCTTCTCAGGCTGAGTCAAAGGCATGGTTACAGTAACCTAACAGCTCATTTATAGGGACCTTAGCAGTAGCATTCAGCACACTATGCAGTCATTTGCAGGGCTGGTGTACTGATTATGAAACCTACTGATTATTGAATGTTCAGTGTTCAGAAGTGTCAAATGAATAAATGCCATCAACAATCTCCTTTCCATCTAGGGTAGAAACCTTGAAGAGAATTTGTTGTTTCTCTTTTCCTTACCACATCTTTCAGATAGTGTATTGGTTCTCTAGTGCTGCTATTACATAAATACCACAAGTGGATGACTTTAACAAACAGGGATTACAGTTTAGGAAGATAGAAGTCCGAGTTCAAAGTGCCAGCTCTGGAGACTGGATGAAAGCCCCTTGACCTTGGGCTTCAGCTCTGCCTCTTGTTTCCAGCCCACTGGAGCTAGAGGCATCTCTTAACTCAGGCAGCTGCTGGCAGCTGAGGCTGACAAACACAAGGCCGACAAGTAAAATGATTATCAAGCAACACGGCAGGCCACTAGTTCAAGTCCAGAAATTGTCCCAAGATCAGCAGGCCACATGAAAGGCTACTGAATGAAGAATCAGCTAAACACAGGATCCATGTGTGACAAAAAGCTAGAGACTGTCCCAAAGCTGCTGCTTATATACTGGAAGTACTGGACCACATCCCTAAGGCAGCTACTCAACTGCTCACAGCAAATTCTATCACGGAGTTGATTACCAGTCTCATCATGGGAGAATAACTACAGCCAGTTGCCTAGCTACTCAAAATCAGGCCCAGCCAAGTTGACACACAACCTTACCTACCATAGACAAGTTCTAGCAGTTGGAAATAGGAATTGGTGCCAGGAATGTAGTTTTTTTTTTTTTTTTACCTCTTCTTTCAGAAAAAGAATAAAAGATTGAAAAATGTCACTGGCAATAAGGACTCTAAGAGTCTATTAAAATGAGACAATGGTGACAACTAAAGGCCACTGGGAGAGTTGATGAGGTGGGATACACTCTTCTGAATGTAAAGCCATCAAGGAATTTGTCAAATGTCCTCACTATCACCACACTTAGTATGGCCCTTGTATCTTGCCTAATCAATGCCATGGTCTCCTGGTCTACCTGTTTACACTCTCTCCCTATTCCAATCCACTTGACACAGAACTATAAGATTTCTCTTCACACAGCACAATTCATTCCAATATTTAAGTCTTCAGGATTTCCTCACTTTCCTCCAAAATCAAATAAAACAGAAATATCTCACTCATCAATTCAGTATTTCATCAAACATTTACCGTGCACCTACTTGCTAAGCACTAGAGAGCTAGAGGTGAACCTGAGGTGCATTGACCAGGAATCAAACTCAAGTCATCCACATGGAAGGTGAGAATTCTATGACTGAACCACCAATGCAGTCCGTGAACCTTATCAAAGCCCCTGCACCTCCCTGAAGCTTATCCCTGTTCTCAAGGAGATCACAGTCTGTCCAACTGGAATGAAAACTACCTTCTTTTTCCTCAGTCCCTTTTCCCCAACATATGACCTTTACTTCAGCCAAAATGAAACCCTGGTTCCAGAATACATCTTATACCACTGTACACCTGTACTTCTTCCTACACTATTTCCTCTGCTCAGGACTGAAGCCTTCCTCACCTCATCTGTCGGGTCACCTCTCTACCTGTCACATCCCTGGTCCTGCCTTCTGCCCATCAGTCCCAGTTTTCAGTAGTCTTGCCTCCTAGTTCTCTCTTACATGATAAATTTAGTTCCTCAAAAAATGTTCCTTTTCCCTGAATCTCTCCCCCTCACTCTATTAATCCCAGTCCCAGACATTACCAAATGTCTCTTTTCTCTTTAGTTCACATTGAAAAGTTAAGAAATAAAGACCAACTAAAATAGACAGACACACATTAAAGCACAGAAATAAAATATAACATACCTTTTTCTAACACAACTAAAACCTAGTCACAGATGGAGTTGCCCAGCAGACTCAGAGATACATGTAATCCTTCAGAAATCACAGAGCAAAGCAATTGGCACAAAGTAATAATTCAAGAAATGTGATGGATAATAGATGGGAGAGAGAAATCAGGCTGGCAAACAGACCCATGTGTAAGGCAAATTCATACACACTATTGCATATATCCCAGCAACAAATCTGTCAGGCACTCATAATAATAACCATATTTTACAAAGAAAGAAACTGATAAGCTTCAGGGAGGTGTAGGGGCTTTGATCAAGGTTCACAGGGTGCACTGGTGCTTCAGTGGAAGAATTCTCACCTTCCACGTGGACCACTTGAGTTTGATTCCTGGCCAATGCAGCTCATGCACAGGTACTACCTGTCTGTCAGTAGAGGCTTGTGTGTTGCACTGATGCTGAACAGGTTTCAGAGAAGCTTCCACCCTAAGACAGGTGTGGTAGTTAAGGTTATGTGTCATGTTGGCTGGGCAGCTGGATGTTGCTACTCCCCATGATGAGATTGTAATCACCTCCATGGTAGACTCTGCTGTGAACTGCTAAATAGCTGCCTGCAGAGTGGGGCCTGCTTTCAGTACATAAGGAGAAGTTTTGAGAAAGGTCTTTAGCTTTTTGGCACATCTGGATCCTACATTTGGCCAAGTCTTCATCTCAGCAGCCTGATGTACTGACTGCTGATCTTGGGATTGTTCCTGGACTTAAACCAGTGGTCTGCTGTGTGCGTATTGATCTTAGGATTGTGCCATTCTACTTGCCAACTGTGGGTTCATCGGCCTCAGCAGCCAGCAGCTGCCTGAGTTATGAGAAGCCTCCAGCTCCAGTGGGCCTGGAATAAGAGGCAGAGATGAAGCCCAAGATCCAGGGGCCTTCACCCAGCTTCTAGAGCTGGCACTCTGAATTTGGACTTCTAGCCTCCTAAACTGTAAGAGAATAAATTCCCATTTGTTAAGCCATCCATTTGTGGTATTTGTACTACAGCAGCACTAGAGAGCCAAGACAACAAACTAGGAAGGAAGGCTAGCAATCTACTCTGAAAGTCAGCCAGTGAAAACCCTATAGATCACAATGGTCTGATCCACACTGATAATCAGACTGGCATGGGACCAGGCAGTATTTCACTCTGTTGTGCATGAGGGGATGCCATGAGTTGGGGGCTGGCTCTATTGCAGCTAAGAACAATAACAACAAACTTAGCAGGAACAGGATTTGAACACATGTCTTCTGAGTCCAGCTCCAGTGCATCTCTGATATGGCCTCATCATTTCTTTCTCTCCCCAGCCTATACACACTTTATCTTCTTTGTATTCACGCAATGTCTAAGAAAACAAAAGGGATAACTCAATTCCTCAAAAGGCTGGTATAGATATGAGTTTTAGAGAGGTCAGGGGTTGGGTACTCTTGCTCTCTGTCACCACATGGAAATCACCTACAGGTGTGATCCTTTTAATACTTCAAAAATCCACTCTCTGCAGGAATTTTGCACCCTGCAGTTAGCTTGCTCTGCAGGGTCCTGTTCCCCTTACGTATCTGGAACACTTGAAGAGGAGCTGAGATCCTTGGTCCTCCAATCAAGGTAAAGGGTTCAAAATGGCTCAGCAGAAAAGAGAGAAAGGCTGTATTGTGCAGTATGGCTGGAAAAATCTACTCGAGTCAGTGCTGTTGATTTCTAGAGACTGCATTTCTTTACAATAAAGTTGCTGACAGTAATGAAACTAATGCTACTGTACACCCAGGCAGAGGTTTTTCCAAAAAACTCAAAAGCCAAGCTCTTTGGGTCAACTTTAAGGAAATGCCAGTGAAGTACTGTGGCTCAGCCTTAATCACAAACCCTGAAGGAACTCCCTTTTCAATGTTAAACTTGCTCAATTAATATGAATGACTAAGTGGGGTGGTTTGTACTCACTTAATACAATGCAGATCACTCAGAATGTTTTCAGGGAAGCTGTTCTCCTCTTTACCTCCTGCTGTCTCCTCAACACCTGCTAATATCTTCCCCATTAGAGGAGAAACAGAAGGTCTGGAAGAAAACAGCCTCTCTTTTCCCAACTCTCTGAGATGCTTTACAAAATGTTGTTTCAAAATGACAAGGATGGCAACATGTTTATCTCTGCTGTTCCTTTTCAGGTTGGCCTCAGGAGGCAGTTCTCATTGTCAAATCTTCCGCAGCAGGATGTGTGCAGAAGATTACTGCAGGCACTACCCAGAGGATTAAAACATACATATTACATATCATCGAAAAAGAGGGTAACTCTTTCATGAGCTCTCTGCAAGATCAGAAATGGAATGTGTGGCCCACCTGAGTTTACATCCCCACAGAGGTCTCCTACAGCACACTTATTTGAACATATTTAAAGGAATTCTTAGGAGGAAATAATACGAAGGGGAAGAAAAGGAAGGAGC
Organism: Orycteropus afer afer; assembly: GCF_000298275.1. Classification (NCBI taxonomy): domain Eukaryota; kingdom Metazoa; phylum Chordata; class Mammalia; order Tubulidentata; family Orycteropodidae; genus Orycteropus; species Orycteropus afer. Next base: position 2,090,226 of record NW_006921770.1, read on the forward strand.
TAATGTTAAGTGACAATTTTTTTTTTAATGCATCTTGTTGGGCAATCCTACTTCCGTAGTGATACTGCCTCGGAAACCCAAGGAGGGGTCGCTATGAGTCGGGGCTGACTAGATGGCAAATAACAACAACAACAACAACATTGAAATATAATTTGTTGTTGTTGCTGTTATGTGCTGTCGAGTTGGCTCCAACTCATAGCAACCCCTCC
>NW_006921770.1:2093459-2103416 GCF_000298275.1 Orycteropus afer afer
CCTTAATTTCTGCTTATCTGGAAATGTCCTAATTTCACCATCATATTTGAGGGACAATTTTGCTGGGTACATAATTCTCGGTTGGAATATTTTCTCCTTCAGTGTTTTATATATACCATCCCATTGCCTTCTCGCCTGCATAGTTTCTGTTGAGAAATCCGAGCTTAGTCTTATTGGTTGCCCCTTGTAGGTAACTTTTCGTTTTTCCCATGCTGCGCTTATGATTCCTTCTTTGTCTTTGGTTTTAGTAAGTTTGACGATGATATGTCTGGGTGATTTTCTTTTGGGTTCTATCCTGTTTGGGGTTCGTTGGACTTCCTGAATTAATATATTTTCATCTTTCATCATACCAGGAAAATTCTCTTCCAACAAATCTTTGACAATTTTCTCTGTGGTTTTATTTGTGTCTTCCTATACTGGAATTCTGATTACATTTAGGTTATTCCTTTTGATGGTATCCCACATGAACCTTAGGCTTTCTTCATTTTGTTTTGATCTTTTTTCTGATTTATCCCTTCCCAAATAAGTGTTCAGGTATTTGCCTTCATTCTCCCTAATTCTGTCTTCCATTGATTTAATTCTGCTCCTTCAATGTCTTATGTATTTCTGAAAATTTAGTATTAATCTTCTGGATTTCTGTGTGTAGATTTTGTATCATTTCTGATTTTTCATTTATTTTGTCATTTTGTTGTTGTATTGTCTTTTGACATTGTTCTAGGGTTTCCTCTGTGTTTTCCTTGATCTGTCTCTCAATTCGCTGAAGATATCTAAGTATAATTCTTTTGAATTCCTTATCAGGGAGTTCCAATGCTGTGTCGTCCTCAGGGATGTGTTTTGGGGTCTGTATCCTGGTCCCATGTTTCTCCTGCTTCATCTTGCTTCTTTGTGTTGACTGTAATGCTCTGCTGTTTCTGAGGCATTGTAACACTTTTGTGTTTATATTTAATTGGTGACTGTATGTTGAAGTGACTTGCCCACGATTTTCATTTTCTTTATTTTGTTTGTACGTTATTTATGCAAGCAGGGTACTGTGCTGTGCTCCTCTATTTGCTAGTGTGCAGCATTTATACACTCACCACCTGTCTCCATTCCTGTTGTCAGCCTCTCGTATGTCCCTGCTGCCCTTGGGAAACAGAATCTATTCCTAGGTCTCTGGAATCTGAATGAGGATGCTATCTCTTTAAAATCCAAAATGGTTGCCACTTGTAAACATTCAAAATGGCTGCACTCTCGGTCACTTTAAATATCCAAAATGGCCACCGCTTGTAAACATTCAAAATGGCTACACCCTTGGTCACTTTAAATATCCAAAATGGCCACTGCTTGTGAACATTCAAAATGGCTGCACCCTTGGTCACTTTAAATATCCAAAATGGCCACCGCTTTTAAACATTCAAAATGGCTGCACCCTCCAGACAGCAGAAAGTCAACAGCTCAGGTTGTCTCCCACCTTGCTGTTTCCCTTCCTAGTCATAGGTTACCAGCGCAGTCATCCCTGCAGCCCTTGGTGACCAGGGCTGATCTTTTTTAAGTCAATTCTCAGGTCTTAATACCACTTGGAACTATTCAGGCTGTTGTTCCTGTTGGAGTAGCTGACAGTCCACAGCTCTGACCATCTCTGTACTCACTGTTTTCGTTCAGGTTTTTCCACTAGTTGGTGTCTAATTCACTTCTGTATAGTTCCTTTCAAAGCTCAGGGCTCCAGGATTATCTTCTGTATCTCTGTCAATTGGTTTTTCTTTTCTTTGTTGAAGAGAGCCATGTTACTTGTCTGCCTATTCCTCCATCTTACTGGAAGTCTCAAGTGACACGTGTTTTACCCATCTTAGCTCATTTTATCTTCAAAGCAATTCCATAAGAAAGATGCTATGCTTCCCATTCTACCCAAGATGAAGCAGAAGCTCAGTGATGTGAAGTGATCTGGCCAGATCATATGGGTTGTTAGTGACGAAGTTAATGTCTGAACTTGAATATGATTACTCAGTCTGTGCTCTTTCCACACACAGTGCCAACCCAAGGTATCAAGGCCACAGGTATAAAACACTAAGGTGCTTGGACATCTTGTTACCATTAACGACTGGTCCCAAGTATCAGCCATTCATAATGAGCACCAAGCATCAGAAAAACAGAGCTGTGAGTGACAGGTAGGGTCCCTGAGTAGTACAAATGATTTGCATTTGACCACTAATAGTATAAGGTTGATAGTTTGAATCTACCCAATGCCACTATGGAAGGAAGACCTGGAAATGTACTTCTGTAAGATTACTGTTGTTGTTGTTAGCTGCTGTCAATTCTGAGTCATGGTGATCCCATGTGTTACAGAGTAGTAAGTGTTTCTGTGGGAGCTCTGGTAGTGTAGTGTCTAAGGCATTTGGCCACTAACCAGAAGGCTGGCAGTTCAAACCCACCAGCCACTCCTCAGAAGGAAGGCTGGGCAATCTACTTCCATAATGATACTGCCTCAGAAACCCAGGGAGGGGTCGCTATGAGTTGGTTCTGACTCAACGGCATATAACAACAAGAATGACAACAAGTGTTTCTGTTGTACATAGGATTGTTATGAGTCGGAGCTGACTCTATGGCACCTAACAACAACCACAATGCCAGAAATAACTGAGAGCATCTAATTACCAGATAAGAAAGGAGAATACCTTGTGTCTTACACTAAGTATCTTTCTCAAATTAATGCAAGCTAAAGCAGAAATGGTCTTCCACTAGTTTTTTCATCAAGGCCATTTCTTTTCTTTTGTTACTTGGCATAGGAACAAAACAACATTTTTCTCTTTAGAAAAAGAATTGATTCTTACTCATAGGGTTACTAACATCTAGAGGATGCAGTTTTTCACCAGGAAAAAAGGATTACAATACTTTAAGGGGATCTTGATTGATTCCACACCTGGAATTTCTAAATGAAATCTCTAATGTATCTCTTCTTAGATTTAGGTGTAAAAATAAGGTAAGAAGTTCCCAGGATTGGAATCCTGTTTGAGTCCTCTTATAAGCACCCCCTTATCAGGCAGCAAATTGCTACATAAAAAAAAAAAAAATTATATATATTTATATATATGATAAATTGATCTCAAATGGCAGCAGGATGGACTGAGACTAAAAAGGAAGGAGATCCTCAGATGAGGGCTTGAGAACACTGGTCTGACTTAGAAGTCTTGGCTCCGCAATCCCCATCAGGATCCCCATCATTGGCCTTATGGACTTAAAATTTGTATTGGTCTTTCCAGACTTACCTCTCTGCCTCTCCACACCAAAAACAAAATAAAACAAAAAATGGGTGCTGTTCAGTTGATTTTGACTTGTGACAACCCCATATGTGTCAGAATAGAACTGTGCTCTGGAGAGTGTTTAATAACTGATTTTTCAAAAGCAGATGTCCAGACTTTTCTTCCAAGGTTCCTCTGGCTGGATTCAAACCACCAACATTTGGGTTAGTAGCTGAGCCCATTAACCATTTGTTCTGGTTACCTAGTGCCGCTCTGACAAGAAATATACCACAAATGGGATGGCCTTAACAAACAGGAGTTTATTCTTACAATTTGGAGGCTTTAAGTCCAAGTTCAAAGTGCCAAGCTCTAGGGGCTGGGTGAAAGCCCCTCAACCTTAGGGTCCAGCTCTGCCTCCTGCTCCCGGCCCATTGGAGCTAGAGGTGTTTCCTCACTCAGACAGCAGCTGGCTGCTGAGGCTGAGAAGCAACGTTGACAAGTAAAAAGGCACAGTCCCGATGTTATCAAACCACATGGCATGCCATTAATTCAAGTCCATTGTAAGTTCCAAGGTCGAGAGACCACAGCAGGCTGCTGAGCAACGACATGGCTACATGCAGGGTCCAAGCATGCCACAGGCTAGAAACCAACACCAAGGCTTCTCCTTATATACAGGAAGCAGACCACATCCCAAAGGCAGCTACTCAGCTGCTTATAGTAGATCTCACCATGGAGCTGATTGCCAGTCTCATCATGGTGAATAACTACCACCAGCTGTCCAGCCACTCAACCAGGCCCAGCCAAGTTGACACACAAACATAACCACCACACCATTGCACCACCTTGGGACTCCACCTCTCCATACACTACTCCTTATATCTGCTTCTGCCATCTCAATCCAAGACACTGAACTTGATTTAATGACTTAAAATATATTTTCAGAGGTCCTACTGTGTGCTGAGCAATGTAGGAGAAGGTGAGATGGTCACTGCATGCCCCTTGTCCCCAGGAGAAGAAGCTCTGGTAGCATAGTGCCTAAGGCATTTGACTGCTAACCAGAAGGCTGGTGGTCCCACCAGCCGCTCCTCAGAAGAAAGGTTGGGCAATCTACTTCCGTATTGATACAGCCTCAGAAACCCAAAGAGGGTTTGGTATGAGTTGGATATGACTCTATGGCAGTGGGTTTGTTCCCAGGAAGCTCATAATCAAGCAGGAAAACAGGAGATTTAAATCAATACAATATAATACAGTACAATAAAAGGTAGTGATTGGATTGTTAGAAGTGAAATAGAGAAAAATTAGAGCTACAATTTTCTGAGATCTGACTATGTGCTAGTCACTTTACTATGTCAGTTACTTTTTTAGCTGCTCCGAGAGAAAGATTAGGGAGACTTGTTTCTGTAAAGATTTACAGCTTTGGAAACCCTATGGGGACAGTTCTACTCTGTCTTGTAGGGTCACTGTGACCCAGAATCTACTCAATAGCACTGGGTTTGGTTTTTGGTTTAACAGTAAATCAATTGCCATCAAGTTCATTCTGACTCATGGAGACCCTGTGTGAACCATGCTGCATATTTTTTCTAATAGCTGATTTTGGGGAAGTAGATGATCAGATTTTTCTTCTGAGCACCCCTATATGGACTTGAACCTCAACCTTCTGGTTAGCTGCCAGGCAATTAACCATTTGTACCCACACAGAATCCATGCCTTATATTTAACCAAAAAACAAACCTACTGCCATAGAGTTAATTGTGATGCACAGTGATTCTATAGGACAGAGTAGAACTGCCCACAGTGTTGCCAAATCTATAAGTCTTTATAAAAGCAGACAGCCACATCTTTCTCCCATGGAACAGCTGGTGAGTTTGAACCACTGACCTCTTGTTTAGTAGTTGAGTGCTTAACTACTGCACCATTAAAAAAAAAAAAAAAAAAAACCCAAACTCACTGTCATTGTGTTGACTCTCACTCATAATGACCCTCATTGGGTATCTGAGGCTGTAAATTTTTAGAGAAGGAGACTGCCCCATCTTCCTTCTGCAGAGTGGCTGGTGGCTTTGAACTGCTCACCTTCTGGGTGGCAGCCAATTGCCTTATCCACTGTGCCACCAGAGCACCACTAGGGCTCCTATTTACCTTATCTCAAATCCTTGGAACAACCCTGGTGGAGAAGTATACAAGAAGACCTATTAAACTAGTCCTCCACATAATCAGTACTTTGAGTTGACCAATGGGCTTTCTCGCTACCTAATGCCTGCTCCTCTCAGAAGACTAAAGCCTGACTGGCTAGTAGATTTCTGTTAGATTCTGCAAAGTTATATGTTTAGCAAGAATCACATGCATTTGTCCCTAAACTTGTTATGGCAATAAACTCATTATTTCAAGTACATAACTGTTCAAATAGTACATAACCCAGTGAAACAGGAGTACAGAAGAAAAGGAGTTGTTATTTCTATGGAAATTAAGTTAAATATTTAGAAAGAATCATAAAGGGTAAGCTACTAAAATAAATTGCTGCATTTAAAAAAAATAAAAAAAAGGAATTAAGTGAGAAAGCACAGGGATCCAGAAGGATTCTGCATGTCGGTTAGTTGCAAGCCTTTTAAAATTCTCATTTCACTTTAAAGAAATCCAAAACTAGATGTGTTTTATGGATGGAGACTTTGTTAGAAATTGTATAGAATTCCAATTAGTAAAATCATATTCCAAGGCCAAGAAAAGTTCATATACTGACATTAAAAGATCTGTAAATCAATGTACATTTATTACATATATATTTTTTTTTACATATTTTCAATAGAAATAAAATGTAAAGGAAAGCATGATTTTTTTTTATTTATTTATTTATTTATTTATTTATGATTCAGACTTTAAATGTTTTTTTTTTTTTTGGATTAACTGCCCAACTACAGATTCCAATCTTCTCTGACAGGTACTATTAGGAGGAAGATTTCTATGCTGATTTAACATACTATTAGCTAGAGTAGACTTCCTGCAAAGTAGGTCAATGCCTTGCCATATAATTCTGATTGTGTCAAAGCATTTATTCATGAGCTTGCTAATTCAAGCCACTTCAAATTAAGTCATATTTATATTACTACACAAAGAAAATCACATTCAAATTACAACTATAGCCTTTCCACTTAGCTCTTTCAAGAACACTTAGACAATATTACCAATTTACTGACCATATCACCTCTAAAATAATGTTGCTGCTGTTTGGTTCTGACTTTTAGTGACCTCATGTGACACAACTTCCCCAAAGGGTTTCCTAAACTGTAATCTTTATGGAAGCAGATTGCCAAGTCTTTCTCCCACAGAGCCCATGTGTGGGTTAGAACCACCAACCTTTTGGTTATCAACTGAGCACATAACCTAACCATTGTGCCAGGAGGACTCCTCTATGGAATAGCTCCCCCCTGCCCTGGAAAAAAAAAAAAAAATGATCTGTTGAGGTTGAGTTGATTCTTACTCATAGCAACCCTGTAAGACACAGTAGAACTGCCCCATAGGGTTTCCTAGTCTGTTATCTTTATATAAGCAGATGACTAGATCTTTTCCATAGAGCCATTAAGTGGGTTCAAACTGTCACTCTCTGGTTTAGAAGCAAAGTGCTTAACAACTGCAAAACCAGGGATCCTTTTCTGAAATAACAGGGTCCCTAAAATAATCTATGGCACTCTGGTGGCATAGTGCCTGTTCTATTTGTAGTGCCACTCTAACAGAAATATACCACAAATGGGATGGCCTTAACAAACAGTTTATTCTCTCATAGTTTGGAGGCTTTAAGTCCAAGTTCAAAGTGCTAGGCTCTAGGGACTGTGTGAAAGCCCTTCGACCTTGGGCTTCAGTTCTGCCTCTTGCTCCCGGCCCACTGAAGCTACAGGCATCTCTTCACTCAGGCAGCTACTGTCTGCTGAGGCTAACAAGCCCAAGGTCGACAAATAAAATGGCACAGTCCCAATGCTACCAAACCACACCTCAGGCCATAAATTCAATCCATTGTAAGTCCCAAGATCAGCAGAGCAGGGCAGGCTGCTGAACAATGACAAGGCTCCATGCAGGGTCCAAGCAAGCCATAAGCTAGACACCATTCCCAAAGCAGTTTCTTATATATGGGAAGCAGATCACATACCCAAAGGCAGCTACTCAGCTGCTCACAGTAGATTCTACCATGGAGTTAATTACCAGTCTCATCATGGGGAATACTACATTCAGTTGCCCAGCCACTCAACCAGGCCTAACCAATTTGACACATAGACTTAACTACCACAGTGCCTAAGGCATTTGACTGCTAACCAGAAGGCTGGAAGTTCAAACCCAGTAGCCACTCCTCAGAAGGAAGACTGGCAATCTACTTCTGTAAAGATACCACTTCGGAAACCCAAGGAGGGGTTGCGATGAGTTGGAATTGACTTGATGGCAGTGAGTTTGGTTTTGGAAAATAACCTACCAATAGCCCAACCTAGAAGATGTATCCTCCTGTACAAATTCCATATGGTTCTTTCTTCTAATAAGATCCTTTTAAAAGCTATTACACAATGAGGAGGGCATCACATACCAGACACTAGGTTCAAAACTCATCACAATGACAGCCCCAGTAAAACAGCATTTTAAGGAAAGCCAGCTTCCAGGCTGATATTCTGAGTAGCCTTGCTCTTCCTCCTTGACTATTTTTCTTCCTGACTGGAAAGCATTACAGCATAATATTTAAGAGGAAGATAGACAGTTCCGGATTCAAAAGCACTTTGTGTCATTCTAGTTGTGTGATTTGGGTCAAGTTACTTCATCTTTCTAAGGAGACTCTGGGTTGCACAAATGGTTGAGTGCAGGTTCCAATCCTCCCAGAGGTGCCTTAAAAGAAAAGCCCAGTGATATGTTTCCAAAAGGTCACAGCCTGGAAAACCCTATGAAATGAAGTTCTATTCTGTAACATATGGGGTTGCCATAAGTTAGAACTGGACTTAACATTATAGTTTTCTTTTTTGTTTTTACTTAACCTTTCAACAGCAAAATCTAGACAGTGGTTCAATAATACTACCTACCTCACAGATTTATTGTGAAGATTAAACAAGAGGATGTATGTTGGGATAGAAGCATTCTAGCCTCCCACTTCAAGTCCCTCTCCTTGGAGATCTGGCATTTTAGTTCTTTCAGAATTAACCAATGTTAGAGAAGGGCTATATTATATATTCTTCTGTATTAACCAGAAACTGCACTATCATAGTCTGAACTTTGCTTTAGAATATTATCCATTTTCCTGGTAGGTAATATGCAAAATCTATGTTATTGGAATTATTAATTTGATCTGTCTACACTATCAGGGGATGGTTTGAGGGTTCAGAGGTCTAGTAAAATCTGAAACTTTCTAGTTATGCAAAGAATTGCAAGAGAGCTCACCTGGAGAAGACTTCCTGAGGCAAACATCTCCTAGTGTCAAGGTTATAGGGGCAGGATGAGGAAAGGTGGTTTTATCTTTTTCATGTGAATTTGTTTACAGTATCCATTTAGAACTGAGCAGGAAACATCCTTGTAGCAAAAATAAAAAGTTTTAAGACTCTGCGAACCAAAGCAGCCTTTGCCTTCTCCTCTATCAAACACTATGTATTGAATGAATGAATAATCTGTACTATAAAAATCTGGTCCCTGTGAAATGGTGGCTTTCAACTTCATTAAGGCTTAGGAGCCCTGATGGCACAATGGTTAAGTGCTTGGCTGCTAACTAAAAAGGTCAGCAGTTCAAACCCCCTAGCAGCAATATGGGAGAAAAGACATGGCAATCTGCTCCATAAAGATTACAGCCCAGGAAACCCTATGGAACAGTTCTACTCTGTCTAAAGGGTTGCTATGAGTTGCAGTCAAGTCACCAGCACTTAACAACAGCAACAGTATATCACTCAGATGTCTAAAGCACTAGAGCCAAGGAAATTGGCACCAGTAACATGTTATGAGAACTGCTCAGTATAGTATCTGGTCCTGACTAAGCACTCCATAAAAGGAAGACAGTGGTATATACCATTATTATTAGTAGTATTGTTTTATTTTCATTTTTAACTGTTTATTTTCTTATTCTGATCAAAGTACAGGCCATTGAAAGAATTTTTTTCCCCAGAGCTGTGTACCTCAAAAACAAAATACAAAATTTATCAAATCTTCAGGTCTCACAGATTCTATACTCTCCTTAAATCACAATATAAAGGAAACTCTAGGCATCTGACATTCCTTAACTATTTAGTTTCTCACACAGTCTTTTCTATATTTTTCATTCAGGTTTTATTATCTTTGTTTTTGTGGTATCTTTCTTTAAAAGATGCAGAATAGGTTTTTTTAATCTGTGATACAGGGTCATGATTATTTGCTTTGCAAGAATGTTGTGGGAATATATAGGATCATGAGTGAAAGAAATTTAAAAGTCTGAAAATACAAAGCATTGATATGGGTGTTGACTAACATGAGCTCATGTTGGCAGGACTGGAAACTGAAACAATCACTCTGGGAAAAATTGCTAATATATAATAAAGCTGAAAATTTAGATACCCTATTTAAAATTACTCGGAAGGAAGGTTGGGCAATCCTACTTCCGTAGTGATACTGCCTCGGAAACCCAAGGAGGGGTCGCTATGAGTCAGGGCCAACTTGACGGCAAACAACAACAACAACATTTAAAATTAGGGACCCTTAGTGGCATAACTGTTAAGCATTTGGCTGTTAACCAAAAGATCAGTGTGATAAACCACTCTGT
>NW_006921770.1:2103766-2130894 GCF_000298275.1 Orycteropus afer afer
GAGGGGGAGGGGGAGAAGAACTGCAAATACAGGCAATGATGTGGATGAATTATAAATCGATAAAACTGAGTGAAATGAGACAAATGCAACAAAAATACATGGTGTGCTGTCCTTGCATTAATAAGGTCCAAAACTAGAAAAATTAAGCTACTTATAGACACATAATTTAGAAATAAAACTATAAAGAAAAGCACGGTAGTAAGTATCATAAAAGACAGGAGAATGTCTGTTACAGGGGAAGAAATGACTATGAGTGGGAAGGGGCACATAGGTATAAATAGCACAGTTTCAAACCAGAGGCACTCATAAGATTGATGGGGCTAACACACATTTCTAGGAAATAAAAGGTCACGATGTAAACCATATAGGAAGAATGTGTCAAGATGTAAGCAATTTGTTCCCAGAAAAAAATGTGTTCATTACTACAGTCATGTGTAACCGACTACTATCATGTGTAATCAAACCAGCTGATGCCACTCACCTAGGTGGTAACTCAGTTCTTCCTAGCCAAGTGGCTTTTATATTTCAAAGGACTTCACTCTGAAGAGGATCTTGTCTACAATCAATCATTAACCCCGTACCTTTTATTTCTTCCGCATGTATATAGACCATTCTCTCCATGTGAATGACGGAGTGCTTTGCATTTTTATTTAGCACTGCCCAACTCAAATTTTATTACTTATCAACAAAACATCTTTTCTTTCACTCCTAACAGAGTAGGAGATTTCTTTCTTTAACATTTTTGCTGTCAGAGTGGGTTTTTGAAGGTGCATTATCTTTCATGATCTCTGGGGCATCAAGTACATGGGCACCATACCTGCTGAGCCACATTGGGCTCTCTGCTTTCATGAATTCTCATTTAAAGTAAAAAATTTCTCAAATGCAAGCTCTGCTTACTTGCATTGATACTTCTTCAAGTTTTATTGTGGGTTTGTTCTTCTTGCAAGTAAAAGTTTGTTTCTTTTCATAGTTATTTATAAAATGGGGAATGCAGTATCTAAAGGAGCTTTGTAACCATTTTCTGTGACTTCTGTTCAACACATGAACACACATTATGATCCCTTATTATGCTTGTTCTTGTTGGTCTGGCCGAACGTCACTCAAGACAGTTTAGAAAATCAGTGACCACTTTGGAGTTCTTTTGATCTCTCTAAGTTAATATTCCTGTCCAGTAAATTAGAGAAACAAGGTTCCTAGATTAAATAGTCCTGTTGTTGTTATTATGTGCCGTTGAGTCAGACCTGACTCATAGCGACCCCTCCTTTGGTTTTTGAGGCAGTATCACTACAGAAGTAGATTGCCCCATCTTCCTTCCGAGGAGTGACTGGTGGGTTTGAACTGCCAGCCTAAATAGTCCTAGGGGATGCTTATTTTGACTGGTATATTCAGGCTTCTAAGAGACATCAACACAATAAAATTGCTTCCCTGAAGAACACTGTCTTTACATTAATAAGGCATAATAAAGAATTACAATGCTAAATTTCAGCTCCTACTCTTTTTGCTTCCCTACCAGCTGCTACTCTGTCCACACTTCTTTGGCTTCCTACCCTGCTGATAACATTTTATCTAAACTTCACTTTACGCAGTAAAACCAGCAAATAAACTCTTGCATGAAATATGCTCTAAAGTTCACCTCAGCACTGATGCTGAAGATTCCCCTCATCACTTTTGCTCTGTGGGCACGCTCAGAATTATGTAGCATTGTGAAAGATTTTCCTAAACTTCATGGGAACTACTACAAATTTTCTGAAAATTTTGTTTGTTGAAGGCTACCAGGCTGGGCTCTCCAACTTATATCAGCTTGTTCACATGATTACTGGCCCAAGGGAAGGCCAATTGTAGCTAGAATAGGCAGAATGGACCTCAAAGGCAGTTTTACCCTAAATATTGAAAAAGAGCTACCAAGCTGTTGGAAAACTCTTTGGACATAAATAAAAATTGCTAGAGGCTATCCCAAAGGCCCTTGCAAACAAAATAAAGATGAAATTGTTTCTGATTATCATATTTGACTGCTGCAGAAGTTTTCCCAAAATTCTAGACTCAATTTGACTACACTAGGTGATTTCAATGCTGTTTTCATACCCAGTCTTAAAGCTGAGACCTCAGCCTTACTAAAACAACATTGATTAGACTGGGAGACAGCTGCTATTGTAAAACTACAAACTTAGTTTACAAGCTCAGGAACTCTTGAAACGAAAAGAGTCTCTAAGGCTACTAAATTAATGGTCCATCAGTTACAATGATCACAATCTCCCAGTCAAAAGAAAAAATGCTAATCCCTCCAAAGACACAAGGTGGGCCACTACTGTAACAAAACAAACAAACAAAAAACCTGACCTTTGGAAAAATGAATGCTGTAAGTTAAAAATTAAACTTAGACTGACATGGCATTCATTTAAAAAATTCTGCAATCTGATTCAGAATGAATGTGTTCTGGGAACAAAACAGGACTTTTCCTGCCATGGCTCTTAATCCACAGGAGGAAACATTTTACTGATTAATGGAGAACCTTGCCAATTTCTGATTGACAATGGAGCCACTCTGTCTGCTATTAATCTATCTATTTACAAAAGCCTTGGAACATTAAAACTTCAAAAGTAGAGCGGGTCACCAATGAGGAATAAATTTTGATTCATTCTCAACCTCTTTGTGGTAGTTAACTTTGTGTGTCAACTTGGCTGGGCCTGGTTGAGTGGCTGGGCACTCAATGTAGTATTCCCCATAATGAGACTGGTAATCAATTCCATGGTGGAATCTACTGTGAGCAGCTAGCTGAGTAGCTTGCCTTTGGGTATGTGGTCTGCTTCCTGTATACAAGGAGAAGCCTTGGGGAATGGTCTCCAGCTTATGGCACACTTGAACCCTGCATGTAGCTGTGTCATTGTTCAGCACCTGCCATGCTCTGCTGACCTTGGGACTTTCAGTGGACTTCAGTTAATGGCCTGTTGTGTGGTTTGGTAACATAGGGAATGTGCCCATTTTATTTGTCGACCTTGGGCTTGTTAGCCTCAGCAGCCAGTAGCTGCCTGAGTGAAGAGATACCTGTAGCTTCAGTGGTCCAGGAGCAAGAGGCAGAGCTGAAGCCCAAGGTTGAGGGCTTGTTTGAAAACACAGCCCCCTAGAGGCTGGCACCTGGAACTCAGACTTCTAGCCTCCAGAACTGTAAGAGAATTAACTCCTGTTTGTTAAGGCCATACCATTTGTGGTATATTCTTGTCAGAGTGGCACTAACTAACCATAACACTGTCCTGCATATCTCAATCCTGTTAAAGATTTATACCTTTTTTTTTTTTACTCAGTTCTGATACCCTTGTCAATCAGTTGAGATCTTTTATTCAACTGGAATTGCCACCTACAATTTAATGGAAAAGGGAAATGTTATTGAGTCTACATGGTATCTCTAAGGAGCTCTGGTGGCATAGTGGATAAGACATCTGGCTGCTAATCAGAGGGTCAGAGGTTCAAACCCACCAGCCACTCTGTGGCAGGAAGACGGGCGATCTATTTCTGTAAAGATTTATTAGCCTGAAACCCAATGAGGGTCACTATGTGTCAGAATCGACTCAGTAGCAGTGAGTGTCATTTTTTTGTTTTAGTCTGATATCTCTAAGTCGAGAGAGACAGGGTGTGAATTACACAATACTGAGGCAGAAGGAGCCATTTGTGATAGGCAAGCATTTGTTGTTTCTTTCTAAAATTCAACTCATCCTAGTACTCTCTTTTCTGACATCTTTACCCTAGTTTCTGAAACCTTACATGCTGCCACATTCATAGATGCAGATTGAGTTTTACCAGTTGAGCCACTTAAAACTAAAATAGATATATCTAAACCTCTGCCAAAAATTCCCTAGTATCCACTCAAATAAGAAGCAAAAGAAGGACTAGCTGTCATCATATAAGATTTCCTTTCTAAAGGTTTAAATGCCCCACGTAACAGCCCTTGTAATAGTCCTATTCTTCCAGACAAAAACCCAAATAATTACATCTGAGGATTTGTTCAAGATTTGCATACAATCAACCATATTGTTATTTTTATATTTTCGACAGTCACAAATCCTCATTTAGTACTTTCCAATGTCCTTTCAGAAGCCATTCATTTTTATGGTTGTGGATCTCTACACCACCTTTTTCACTATTCCTGTACATTCTAGAAGAAGATTTTTGTTGCTTTTACCTGGGGGAAAAAATCAGCAATTTACCTGGATTGTTACCTGGACTGTAATGCCACAGATATTTTCAGACTTGCCCATCTATTTTTCTCAGATTATATTTGTGGAGTTGCAGCCCACATAGTTTACAAACAAAGCCATGTTGCTCAATACAATGGTGATGTGCTAGTTTGCTCAACCTCCCAGCAAGTCTTCTTTAAGAACCAAACCAGACCAAACTCACTGAAACTAAGTTGATTAGGACTCATAGAAACCCTATAGGATAGAGTAGGACTCCCTGATATGGTTTCCAAAGGTTCCAAGGGTGTAAACCTTTACAGAAGACTGTCATCATCCTTATTCCACAGAGAGGATGGTGGGTTTGAACTGCTGCTCTTTTGGCAACCAGCAAAATGTGTTAAACACTATACCATGAGATCACCACCCACTCTTGCACCATCCTCATAATCTTTGCTATGTTTGAGCTAATTGTTGCAACTACTCTGTCAATTCCTCTCATTGAGAGTCTTCCTATTTTTCACTGACCCTCTACTTTACCAAGCATGATGCCCTTCATTGGGGACTAGTCCCTTCTGATAATATGTCCAAAGTATGTGAGACAAAATCTTTCCATCATCATTTCTAAGAAGCATTCCAATAGCACTTCTTCTAAGACAGATTTGTTCCTTCTTCTAGCAATCCATGGTATATTCAATATTCCTTATCAACACCATAATTTAAATGCATCAATTCTTTCTGTCTTCCTTATTCATTGTACAGCTTTCACACACATATGAAGCAACTGAAAATGCCATGTCTTGGATCAGGCACACGTTAGTCCTCAATATGACATCTTTGCTTTTTAACACATTAAAGAGCTTTTTGCAGATTTGCCCAATGCAATATGTCCTTTGATTTCTTGACTGCTGCTTCCATGGTCTTTGATTGTGGATCCAAATAAAATTAAATCCTTGACAACTTCAATCTTTTCTTCTTTTATCATGATGTTGCTTACAGATTTCATTGTGAGGGTTTGCATTTTTTTATGTTGAGATGTAATCCATGCCAAAGGCTGTGGTCTTATGTTGAGATATAATCTATGCTGAAGGCTGTAGTTTTTTATATTCATCAGTAAATGCTTCAAGTCCTCTTTTGTTTCAGCAAGCAAGACTCTGTCTTCTTCTATCACAGATTACTAATGAGTTATCCTCCAATCCTGATGCTGCATTTTTTTTTTCGCACACTCTAGCTTCTTGGGTTTTTTGATCAGCACACAGATTGAATAAGTATGATGAAAGGATACAACTTTAACACATACTTTTCTCAATTTAAACCATGGAATACCCCCTTGTTCTGTTCAAACAACTGCCTCCTGGACTAGTTTCAGAAGAGCACAACTCAGTCATTGGAACTTTCCATTCTTCACAATGTTGACCAAACATGTAATCAAGATGCATTGATAATGACTGGAGATTGGAATGCAAAAGTTGGAGACAAAGAAGATGGAACAGTAACCAGCAAATATGGTTTTGGTGATAGAAGTGATGCCAGATGTTATATGCTAGAATTTTGTTAAGATCTATAACCTATTCATTGAAAATGTCTTTTTTTTCAACAATATGAATGGTGACTATATACACAGACCTCACCTGATATAATTACAAAGGAATAAAACTGACTACCATTTGTGGAAAGAGATAAGAGAAGCTCAATATCATCAGTCAGAATAGGCTAGGGGCAAACTGTGGAAAAGACCACCAATTGCTCATATGCAAGTTGCAAAAAAAACCAAAACCAAACTCACAGCTGTCTGTGACCAAAGTCACATCTGACTCATAGCGACCCCTCCCTGGGTTTTCAAGATGGTATCACTGAGATATTTGATTGCTAATCAGAAGCCTGTGGTTCAAATCCACCAGCCACTCCTCCAAAGGAAGATTGGGCAATCTACTTCCATAGGGGTCTCTATGAGTTGGATCTGACTCCAGGGCAGTGAGGCATGTTTTTGTTTTGTTTTGTGTTTTGTTTTTTTAAGCACTATGGATGAAGATTGCCAAACCTCCTTTCTGAGGAGTGGCTAGTGGGTTTGAACAGCTAACCTTCTGATTAGCAGTCAAATGCAGCTGAAGAAAATTAAAACACATCCATAAGAGTCAAAGTACAACTTTGAGCATAACTTACCTGAATTTAAAGACTATCTTAGGAATAGATGGGACACATTGAGGACTAATGACCAAAGAGCAGACCAGTTGTGGTATGACATCATAATGAAGAAAACAAAGGTCATTAAAAAGAACAGAAGGAAAGAGAACACCGAAATAGATGTCAGGAGAGACTCTGAAACTTGCTTTTGAACACAGAGTAGTTAATGTAAATGAAAAAAATGAGTGTAAGAGATGAACAGAAGATTTCATAGGGACACTCGAGAAGACAAAGCAAAGTAAAATGAACTGTGCTTTGTTTTTAGGTGCCTTCAAGTCAGCTCCGACTCATAGTGACCTTACGTACAAGAGAACAAAACACTGCCCAGTCTTGTGCCAGCCTCACAATCCTTGCTATACATTAGCCCATTGGTGCAGTGTGTCAGCCCATCTCTTTGAGGGCCTTTTTGTGGACCTTTCACATTACCAAGCATGACATCCTTCTACAGGTAACAGTCCCTTCTGAAAACATGACCACAGTAGATGAGATGAAGTCTAGCCATTCTCACTTCCAAGGAGCATCCTAGGTGCACTTCTTCCAGGACAGATTTGTTCATTCTTTTCACAGTCCATAGTACTTTCAGTATTCTTCACCAACATCACAACTCAAAAGCTCCAACTCTTCTTCAATCTTTCTTACTCATTGTCCAGTTCTCACATGCATATGAGGTGATTGAAAATATCATGGCTTGGGTTAGGCACACCTTAGTCTTCAGAGGAACAATCTCTGATCTTCAGTACTGTAAAGAGGTCTTTTTCCAGAAGAATTACCCAGTGCAATACATCATCTGATGTCTTGACTGCTGTTTCCAAGGTTGTTGATTGTGGAACCAAGTAATATGAAATCTTTGATGACTTAAATCTTTCCACCATCTATCATGATGCTGTTTGTTGGTCCAGTTGTGAGGATTTTTGTTTTCTCTATATTAAGATGTAATCTTCACTGAAAACTGAAGTCTTTAATCATCACAATAAGTGCTTCAAGTCCTCCTTATTTTGAGCAAAGTTGTGTTGTCTGAATACTGCAGGGTGTTAATGAGTCTTCCTCCAATCCTGATGTCACACTCTTCTCAATATAATCTAGCTTCTCATATTATGTGCTCAGTATACAGACTGAATAAGGATGGTGACAGCATACAACCCTGACGTACTCCCCTTCTGATTTTAAACCATGCAATATCCCTTTGCTCTGATTGAAAGACAGCCTCCTGGTCTATGTACATGTTCCTCATGAGAATTAACTATTCTGGAATTCCCATTCTTCTAAATGTATCCACAATTTGTACGATCCACACAATCAAATGCCTTTACATAGTCAATAAGTAAACATATTTCTGGTATTCTTTGCTTTGAGCCAAAATCTATCTGACATCAGCTATGATATCCCTTGCTCCACGTCCTCTTTTGAATCCAGCTTGCATTTCTGGAAGTTCTTTATCAATATACTGCTGCAACCATTTTCTAAATATCTTCAGTAAGATTTTATTTGCATGTGATATTAATGATATTGTTCGATAATTTCCACATTGTGTGGGATCACCTTTCTTTGGAATGGGTGCAAACATGGATCTCTTCCAGTCAGTTGGGCAGGTAGCTGTCTTCCAAATTTCTTGGCATAGATAGATGAATGAATGCCTCCAGTGCAGCATCCGTTTGTTGAAACATCTCGTTGGGTATTCCATCAATTCCTGAATCCTTGTTCTTCACTAATTCCTTCAGGGCAGCTTTGATTTCTTCCCTCACTACCACTGGTTCTTCATCATATGCCAACTCCTGAAATAGATGAACATCAACCAATTCTTTTTGGTACAGTGACTCTATGTATTCCTTCCATCTTGTTTTGATGTTTCCTGTGTCATTCAATATTTTGCCCCTAGAATCTTTCAATATTGCAACTCGAGGCTTAATTTTTTTCTTCTATTCTTTCAGTTTGAGAAATCCTGAGCATGTTCTTTCCTTTTGTTTTTCTAACTCCAGGTCTTGGCACATTTCATTATAATAATTAACTCTGTCTGTTCAAGCTGTTCTTTGAAATCTTCTGTTCAGCTCTTTTATTTGTCAATTCTTCCATTTGCTTTAGCTACTCTCTGTTCAAGGGCAAGTTTCTGAGTCTCTTCTGACATCCATTTTTGTCTTTTCTTCCTTTCTTATCTTTTTAATGACCTTCTGCTTCCCTCATGCATGATGTTCTTGATGTCATCCCACAATTCCTCTGGTTGTCGGTCACTGGTGTTCAATCCATCAAATCTATTCTTTGGACAGTCTCTAAATTCGGGAGGGGACCTCTCGTAGCATAGTGCCTAGGGCACTTGACTGCTAACCAGAAGGCTAGTGGTTCAAACCCACCAGTCAGTTCTCAGAAGGAAGGTTGGGCAATCCTATTCCTGTAGTGATAACACCTCGGAAACCCAAGGAGGGGTTGCTACGAGTCAGGGCCAACTCAATGGCACATAACAACAGCAACAACATAACCAAGGTCACATTGTGGCTCTTGTGGACTTCTTTTAATTGTCTTCAGTTTTAATTGGAACTTGGATATGAGCAGTTAATGGTTTGTTCCAGTCAGCCCCTGGCTTTGTTTTGCCTGAAGATATTGAGCTTCACTATTGCCTCTTTCCACAAATGTAGTCAATATGATTCCTGTGTACTCCATCCGGTGAAGTCCACATGGATAGTGGCCGTTTATGTTGTTGATAAAAGGTATTTGCAATGATTAAGTCATTGGTCTTGCAAAATTCTATCATGCGATCTCCTGCATCATTTCTACCACCAAGGCTTTAGTTTCCAACTACTGGTGATTCTTCTTTGCATCCAACTTTTGTATTGCAATCACCAGTGATAATCAACACATCTTGATTGCATGTTTGGTCAATTTCAGACTGCAGAAGTTGGTAAAAAAATCTTCAATTTCCTCATCTTTGGCTTTGGTGGTTGGTGCCTAAATTTGAGTAATAGTAGTATTAACTGCTCTTTCTTTTACACATATGGATATTATACTATCAGTGATAGCACTGTACTTCAGGATATATCTTGAAACATTCTTTGTGATGATGAATGCCACATGCTTTAGGTGCACTAAATCAAAACCACTAAGGACAAAAAGACCTATAGGTTATCATAGCCTACAGCTTGATCCTGTAGCCATGGTGACCCTCCTGGTCTTAGGGCTGTGGCTGGTACTGCCAAACTAGTGGAACTAACAGCACATCTTGTGC
This sequence comes from Orycteropus afer afer, assembly GCF_000298275.1. Taxonomy (NCBI): domain Eukaryota; kingdom Metazoa; phylum Chordata; class Mammalia; order Tubulidentata; family Orycteropodidae; genus Orycteropus; species Orycteropus afer. The sequence continues at coordinate 2,113,331 of NW_006921770.1, forward strand.
TGGATAAATTTTTAAATGTCTGTGTGCCTCATGGTGTATCTGTTTTACTTAATTCTGCTTTATACATCTTTCTGCAAGCAGGCTTACCTTCTATGATGTTCCCCTCCTGGCTAAGAATAACATTAGTCTACATTCCATGGCCTGTTTAAGTTCAGCTACTCTTCTCTTCACAACTAATGAGAACAATTATCTTGCACATGGTTGTACAGATTTGACTGAGCAACTTTCACCCCCTCCAAAAGACTTAAAAGAGACCCTTTAACTAATTCTGATTTACTATTATTTAAATAGGATCGTTCCTATTTAAAGCATAATCCTACTAGTCCTCATTAGCAAGCTCGATATGCTGTTATGATTTCTATTGAAGTACCCAAAAGTCAGGCTCTCCCCAAAGCCACTTCAGCCCAACAAGCTGAATTAATTGCCCTCACTAGAGCTTGTAGAAATGTTTCAGGAAAATCTGGTAATATATCCACAGACAGCAGATATGATTTTGAAATTGTATTTAATTTTTGCATATTATGGAAACAAAGAGGATTTTTAACACCATCTAGAAATGCCATAAAAAAATAAAGCTTTAGTAGCAGACCTTCTAGATACTCTATTAATCCCCTCCAAAACTGCTGTGATAAAAATACAAACTTATCAACCAAAAACAGCAACCCAAACTGCAGAAATTAGAGAAAATAATCTTGCTGATATGGCAGTCAAATATGTTGCCTCTGAAGTTATTCCTACACTTATGATAAATAAAGGGAATCCCCAAATTTGTCTACTGATAACTCCAACCTTCATGAATTAACTTTAGAAAAACTGTTGAAACACCAACAATTAGCTCTAACAGATCAAATTAAGGCATGGAAAAAAGCAGGTTGTTATCAAGATTCAACCACTAAATTGTGGACTGGGTCGAATAAGAAAACTGTCTTACCTAATTTTCGGTATGTTCTTATGATTTGAGCCTTACATGAAAGCTCCCACATGGGACAAGATAAAATGATTGAGACTTTTAAAAAATATTGTTGGGAAATTTTTTTGAGTCTGCTGTTGCTACTCATTGCCTATTTGCCTTCACTCTAGTCCTGGAAAACACCTTACACTCCTACCTGGATAAAATCCTTTGCCTCTGGGCCTATGCTTGCACAGCAGCTAGATTTTATTCAGCTTCTACCCCCATATGGTTATAAGTATGTATTTGTAATGATTTTGTAGATTTTTATATTGAGTAGACACCTTCCCCTAACATGCTGCTGCAGTGTTTGTACCTAAGAAATTTGTTCAAATCAGACCTCCCTTGAGAGCACCTAAAACTCTTTGCAGTCATCAGGGAATTTATTTCAATTGTCAATTCATCTAAAGAACTGTGTCAAGTCTTTCCATTTATCAAAGACTGCATTGTCCCTATCATCCTCAGTCCTCTGGTCTAGTAGAGAGAACTAATGGGATGAAAAAGAGGCAGAGAGCAAAGCTTTATGAAACTGAATTCATCCTGGACTAAGGTCGTTCCCTTAGTTCTTTTAAATCTAAGAGCCACACTATTTGGATTTCACAAACTTACCCCCTATGAAATAATTACTAGGAGAGTCATGTCTTTTTTGTATTGTACCTGCACTGACCCTACAGCTCCCTGGCCAACTGACTGGAAGAGATCTATATTTGTACCCATTCCAAAGAAAGGTGATTCCACACAATGTGGAAATTATCGAACAATATCATTAATATCGTATGCAAGCAAGATCTTACTGAACATAATTCAAAAACGGTTGTAGCAGTATATTGATAGAGAACTTCCAGAGGTGCAAGCTGGATTCAGAACAGGATGTGGAACAAGGGATATCATAGCTGCTGTCAGATGGATCTTGGCTCAAGGCAAAGAATACCAGAAAGATGTTTACTTGTGCTGTATTGACTATGCAAAGGCATTTGATTGTGTGGATCATGACAAATTATGGATAGCATTGAGAAGAATGGGAATTCCTGAACACTTGATTGTACTCATGAGGAACCTGTACCTTGACCAGGACGCTGCTGTTCAAACGGAACAAGGGGACACTGCATGGTTTATAATGAGGAAGGGAGTATGTCAGGGTTGTATACTTTCCTCATACTTATTCAATCTATATGCGAAGCAAATACTCCGAGAAGCTAGACTATATAAAGAAAAACATGGCATCAGGATCGGAGGACGTATCATTAACAACTTGAGATATGCTGATACATCTTTTCTTGCTGAAAGTGAGGATGACTTGAGGCACTTATTGATGAAGATTGAGGAACACAGTCTGCAGTACGGATTGCGTCTCAATATAAAGAAAACAAAAATCCTCACGACTGGACCAATAAGCAGCATCACAATAAATGGAGAAAAGACTGAGACTGTCAAAGAATTCACGTTGCTTGGTTCTACAGTCAATGCCAATGGAAGCAGCAGTCAGGACATTAGAGGACATGCAGCACTGGGTAGGCCAGCTGCGAAGGAACTCTTTCAAGTGCCGAGGAGCAAGGATGTCTCCTTGAGGACTAAGGTGTGCCTGACACAGGCCATGATATTTCCAATTGCCTCATATGCATGTGAGAGCTGGACAATGAATAAGGAAGACCAAAGAAGAGGTGATGCTTTTGAGTTGTGGTGCTGGTGAAGAATGCTGAAAGTACCATGGACTGCCAAAAGAACTAACAGATCTGTCCTGGAAGAAGTGCAGCCAAGATGCTCCTTGGAAGCGAGGATGGCCAGACTTAGGTCATGTTGTCAAAGGGGACTATTCCCTGGAAAAGGATGTCATGCTTGGTAAGGTGGAGGGTCAATGAAAGAGGGGAATGCCTTCAACGAGATGGATTGACACGGTGGCTGTGACAATGGGCTCAAGTATAGCAAGGATCATGGATATGGCATGGGATCAGGGGGTGTATCATTCTGCTGTGCATGGGGTCACTATGAGTTGGAAGCAACTTGATGGCACCTAACAACAACAACAACACCTGCACTGACCCTAGTATCCTAGCATTGTTCAACCTGAATTATTGAATTATTACCAGTTTTTAATTCAATATTATAAAGAACATATTTCCCAGGTTAGAGAAGCTTTGACAAACAGAAACTAGACTCCTAAAGTCCACTTAAGATCATTGTAGGAGAATATTTATTTTGGAAGACACATCAAATAAAAGACTTATTAGAATCTCATTTGAAGGGTCCACATTTAGTTTTCCTAACAACCATGTGCAGCAAAATTAGAGAATGAAATCTTGGATCCCTTTACCACAGTTAAAAAAGCTAAAATTCTTCTCTTACCACTTGTCTGTCATATTGTCATACCGTGGTGTCTTACATGCTGCTGTGAGGCTGGAAACTATGCCACCGATATTTCAAATATCAGTAGGGTCACCCATGGTAGACAAGTTTTAGCAGAGCTTCCAGACTAAGACAGATTTGGAAGAAGGAAGGGACAATCCACTTCTCAAACAACTGGCCAGTGAAAACCTTATGAATAACAGTGAAACACTGTCTGACACATTACTGGAAAACTTATGAATAGCCCTGAAACAATCTCTGATACACTGTTGGAAGATGAGCCCCTCAGGTCAGAAGGCACTCAAAATATGATTGCGGAAGAGTTGCCTTTTCAAAATAGAGTCGATATTAATGATGTGGAGGGAGTAAAGCTTTTGGGACATCCATCTACTGATGTGGCATGACTCAAAATGGGAAGAAACAGCTGCAAACATCCATTAATAATGGGAACATGGAATGTACAAAATATGAGTCTAGGAAAATTGGAAGTCGTCAAAAATGAAATGGAACACATAAAGGTCAATATCCTAGGCATCAGTGAGATGAAATGGAATGGTTTTGAATCAGACAACCATAGGATCTACCATGCCAAGAGTGACAAACTGAAGAGGAATGGCATAGCATTCACTGTCATGAATAATGTTTCAAGATCTGTCCTGAAGTATAATGCTCTCAGTGATAGGATAATATCCAAATACTCCTCCAAGGAAGACCAGTTAATAACACTATTATTCAAATTTATACACTAACCACCAAAGCCAAAGATGAAGAAATTGAAAATTTTTGCTAATTTTTACAGTCTGAAATTAACCAAAAATGCAAACAAGATACATTGATTATTACTGGTGATCGGAATGTGTGGTGGTTAAGTTTGTGTGTTCACTTGGCTGGGCCTCGTTGAATGGCTGGGCAGTTGAATGTCGTTATTCCCTAAGGTGAGATTGGTAATTAACTCCATGGTGGAATCTATTGGAACAGCTGAGTAGGTGCTTTAGGTATGTGGTCTGCTTCCCATATGTGAGAAACAGGTTTGGGAATAGTTTCCATTTCATCGCATGCTTGAACCCTGCATATAGCTGTGTCATTGTTCAGCAGCCTGCCATGCTCTGCTAACCTTGGGACTTTCAATGGACTTGAATGAATGGCCTGTTGTGTGGTTTGGTAACATTGGGACTGTGCCATTTTATTTGTCGACCTTGGGCTTGTTGGCCTCAGCAGCCAGTAGCTGCCTGAGTGAAGAGATGCCCCTAACTTCAGTGGGCCAGAAGCACGAGGCAGAGCTAGCCCAAGGTCGAGAGGGTTTCACAAAGAATACTGACAGTACCATGAACTGCCAGAAGAAATAACAAATCTGTTCTGGAAGAAATGCAGCCAGAATTCTCCTTGGAAGCAAGAATGACCAGACTTCGTCTCACCTACTTTGGTCATGTTTTTTGAAGGGACAATTCTCTGGAGGAGGATATCATGCTTGATAAAGTGCAGGGCCAACGAAAGAGGGGAAGGCCCTCAACGAGATGGATTGACACAGTGGCTGCAATGATGGGCTCATGTATAGCAAGGATTATGAAGCTGGCACAGAACAGGGCAGTATTTCTTTCTTTTGTACCTAGGGTCACTATGAGTCAGAGCTGACTTGACGGCACCTAACAACAAGAAGACTCTTCTCTGCATTAGCTAACTCACCAGAGAATTGAAGGTTACATTTATCCTTTCTGTGGCCAGAAGCAGAGAATATCTGAAGCACATGGTTGACCCAATATCCTGGACCAGACTTGACAATGTACCTCTTTATCTTTTTTCTTTCTACCTTTGGTACAATGATTCCTCTACTAATGTTATCCTAAATCAGGCAGATGCTTATGTTCGCTATTTAAAAAGGTTTAATTGTTGGATATGTGGTCCCCTTCCAAACTCCAGTCTGGCGTTCCCTGGTGCGCATCTCTATTACAGCGATCTGGTTGCTCTTGATCTATGGATATGAGAATAATGCAGAAATAATTCATTACTTCAGGAAATCACTATTATTAGAGTTACCACTGATAAATGGCCTCTTTTCAGATCTCAATGAAACCCAGGCCACACTTAACATTTAGTCTTAACACAACCCTTATTTTACTAAATAAACTCACCCAAGAAGAGACAGCTAAAATATCATCCAAACCTGCAAAGAGTACTGTTCGTACAGTAGGTCCATATTAGCAATGTGGAATGGATTCATCTGGTTAACTCCCCAAGCAGAGAGGCTAAGTCAAGTTGCTCTCCTTTCTGGGAACAACTTAACTATGTTGTTGTTGTTGTTATGTGCCGTTGAGTCGGCCCCGACTCATAGCGACCCCTCCTTGGGTTTCCGAGGCAGTATCACTATGGAAGTAGGATTGCCCAACCTTCCTTCTGAGGAGTGGCTGGTGGGTTTGAACCACCAGCCGTCTGGTTAGCAGGCAAGTGTCTTAGCCACTATGCTACCAGAGCTCCTAACTTAACTATACTCATATGAATAACCTAGCCATCATCAGACCTATAGGATGGCTTCCAATGTCTGCATGCCCTTTAGTTATAACCTTACAAGCTACTGATAGGTTCATCCCTGACTAGCTATAACACTTGGGTATCCATTGCGTGGCCCCTAATGTGGATACATCCTTTAGCCCTGGCTCCCACCAGGCTAGGCTGGAAGATTCACTTTTGCCCTGAGCTGATACAAGGATGTATTTTAACTGAACTCCCTCTACCAGCTAATGTACCCATAGTAAGAGCTTGATGATCCTGATCAGTGTTTCATTGGCTGGATTAGTGGCAGTATTAGCACCTCAGATAGGACTTGAAGATTTTATGGAACATGTAGAAATATTAAACAAATACATATAAAATGTCCTAATGACAGTGCCCATAGGCTTCATGAGATCAATACCAAAATAGAAATGATGAAAAAAATTGTACTCCAAAATAGAACGGCCCCTGGCATTCTTAGTGCAGCCCAATGAGGTACCTGTGTCATAATAAAATCTGATTACTGTGTCTATATTTCAGACAATAGTGCCAGTGTTATATTCTATGTTAATCATACACAACGTATAATATCTCATATTAATGATCCTGTTCCTTCCTTAACTGAAATGATAAGTAATTACTTTTCCTCCTGAGGCAGATCCTGGAAAAAACTGCTACTTTATTTTGGAATCTTTATATTCCTCTTCATTTCTATTATTGTAATTATAAAATGCTATTTTACTTTAGTTCGACATATTTCATTCAGGAAATGCTGTACTTCAAAACCATTTGATGCTTCACAAGAACTCATGCTGGTATGGGGGATTAGAAGGGCAGTATTTGCACAGGGAGAGAACTCAGAGGGCAGGAATGTATAGGAAAAAGGACACAGGGAAAAGACAGCCACTGGGGGCAATCTGGGAGAAGGCTGTTACATTGGGGGACTGCAATCAATTTTCATGAAACAAAAGTGTATGAGCCGTTGTATGGAAAATTAATTTCCTCTGTAAATTTCACCCAAATCACAATTAAAAAAAAAAAAAAAACACGCTGGTCTCACAAGCTTTCACCAACGATCATGTTTAATCACCTCCTTTTGTGTCCTAAGGAGCTCTGGTGGCATAGTTCAATCTACTTCTGTAAAGATTTACTGCCTCGGAAACCCAAAAGGGGTTGCTATGAGTTGGAATCGACTCGATGGCAGTGAGTTTGGTTTGGTTTGTTTTTCGTCTCCCTGGGTATGTTTCATCTTGACCTCTATCATTCTTTCCTGAGTAGATAAGTTCCTTGAATGTGGTATTGTCCATTAAGGTGTCTGCAATAAAACCTACTCACCCCGAAGATGAGGCCAATTAGCTTGGCAGAAGGAACAAAATAATATTTATTAACCAATAATAACCGCAAGAAAACGAGAAAAGTTCTTGCAGAAGAAAGGCTACTCCATGGTGAGTGATCAGTACCCTCAAGTGAAGGCTTGATCAAAAGGAGGTAAATAGAAAAGTTTCAAAATGGAGGCATTCATGTCAGATATAATAATTGTGAGGGCAATATGCATTCCCAAGAAACAAAAGGTTGGGATGTGAACAATTTAGGAAGAAATGTGTTATGATGTAAGCAATTTGCTCCTGGAAAAATATATGTTCCTGACTGCAATCACATATAACCAACTATAATCATGTATAATGGAAATTTCCAGGTGGTAATTCACTCTTTCCTTGACGAGTGGCCTATTTTTATATTTCAAAAGACTTCAAGCTTAAGTTGATCTTATCTATAATCAATCATTAACCCTCTACCTTTCCTTTGTTTTCTGTGTATATAGACCCTTCCTTTTGCTTGCAAGATACAGTGCTTTGTAATTTTACTTCTCACTGTCTAACTTGAAATACAGTATTCCACAATAAAACTCCTTTCCTTTCACTCCTTACAGAGCAAGAGATTTTCTTCTTTGACATAGGAAAATTTTGGGGTGTTGACCAGGCTCTAACGTCTTGATTTGGGTGAGTATTGTATGCATGTTCATTTTACAATCATTCATTGTAGGCTGTTTATTTAGGTTTTACTCAATTTTCTATACTTTTATTATAATGCTTAATATAAAACATATAATCATTTATATGTTGTTCATATAATTTGTATAATAACGTTAGCACTTATTAGGTACTAACAAAAAGGGATAGCATCTCCCTGCCCCTAAAATCTGCAGATGTAAGAATAGATGAGATTGAGGCACAAAATACAACATTTTAAAGGCTTTTCTGTAACTGAGCAGAATTAACTCACTTAAGTTGCTTTTAATGGAGGAAAAATGGACATATTTTTATTTGGGAGGGAGAACCTAAGACAACTAGCTCACTGAGGAAATTCAACTTGCATGTGATCCTCAGATTCCAAACAGTCTTTCAACCTTGTTTAGAAATCTTGAAATTCACTATTCAGGCTCCATTCAGCAAATGGGCACTAGGGTTTGGGGCAGATTAGGAGAGGCCAAGACACTCTGATTAATGATGTGGAGCTACTTTTCCAGGCTGTTGCATTCAAAGAGGCCTCTGCTGCTTTTATGTAAAGAAGATCCTAGTGCCCCAGGTGTATGGTGGATCAGGGCCTCACAGGGCAATCTGCTAAACATCTCTGGGACTGGGGAAAGGACCAAAAACCAAACCAAACTCACTGCTGTCAAGTTGGATCCGACTGATAGCAACCCCTCCTTGGGTTTCCGAGATGGTATCTCTATGGAGGTAGATTGCCCAGTCTTCCTTCTGAGGAGTGGCTGGTGGGTTTGAACTGCCAGCCTTCTGGTTAGCAGTCAAATGCCTTAGGAACTGTGCCACCTCCTTTCACCTGCAGCTATTAATGACTTCTACAGGAGCAGAGCTCTGGTAGGACCCACAATAGGTGAGAAGTAGATTTAATTTTCATTCTGGCATATTCTTAACATGATTCTATGAGAATTTATGTTAGATGCAAATTGTATATTTATCCCTGATTTCAATGGCAGATATAGTCTCCATTTCAGGTTGATTCTTGGACCTTTAAATGAATTTAATGAAAAGTGGCTGTATTCACTATGAACCAATTTTCCCCTTGAGTTTTATTACTGAAATCATCAAAATAAATCACCTTGAATCATCAATCTTACCTGCTTTCATAGCTAAGGGGGAAAAACGGTGAAATCTTCAAATAAAAAGAAAGAAACTTGAAATGTTGTTATGCTCTTGAGACAGCAATTAGCTATTCAATTGGATCTCCCCCCTCACTCTTTGGTGCATGTGGGGGTGGGCAGTAGAAGTTTTGGTTTCCTGCAAGTTTATATAATCTACAATGGCATGTTTTTACATGTAGTAAGGGAAAGTACTATTTAAACAAGAAAAACATTGAGACAGCTGGGGAACACTGACCCTTAGGATATTAATCTGCCAACCAAAGGATTACAGCAATGCGCCAATTTTCACAATACCATTCTGGTGTTTTAGAACTCATGTTTCTTTTCTGTATTCATTTTGTCCTGGTTTTGCAGAGGAGGGAGGACAGAAAACAGAGGGGAAAAAAAAAGCTACCTTGCAAGAGCCTCTTCTTTAACACACACTATTCATACCCCAGCTGAAGTGTTCATCCCTCTAACCAAGCTGTAAATCTTCATTTCTGCTATTCTCTAGACTCCAAGAACAACTGTGTTTGCAAACACAGTTTGGAAATAATTGTTACTGTTGTTAGCTGCTGTCGAGTCACCCCTGAGTCAAGGTGACCCTACGCACAACAAATAAAATGCTACTGGGTCCTGTAACATCCCATGATGGAGTGCAGAGTGGTACACTCTAATCACGTGATTCTCAAGGGCTGACTTTTGGAAATCATTCACCAGATCTTTCTTCCTAGTCTGTCTTAATCTGGAAGGTCTGATGAAACCTATTCAGCATCACAGCAACACGCAAGCCTGCACTCACAGACAGGTGGTGGCTGAGTATGAGGTGCACTGGCCAGGAACAGAACCAGGCTCTCCTGCATGGAGGGCAAGATTTTACCTTGCTCCTTCTCTAAAGACCTCCTAACTCCATTTTCTCAACTAAGTTTTAACACAGACCTTATTTTGGCTAATGACAGTCTTCACGCTGAACCCTCTCTCCTCCAATTCTGATATGTCTCTAGGGGTGTATGCCCTGAAGGTTAACACAGCTGCATTAATCACATTACATGTTAATATTTAATGTTTTAATGTGTCAGCAACCCAGGATTTTTTTTTTTTTTTTTTAATCTTATTTTAGCTGAGAGCATCTGCTTAAACCAAAAGATGAAGTGCTGTTAGTGAGATCTGAGGTTTTTTGAACAGTATAGTAAAGATTTTCTGAAGTCATTTTGTGGGACCCCTGGATGCTTCCATGTAGGCCAAGGTCTCCTCTGCTAACTTTAGTCCTGAGTAACAATGACACAATGCCCCTCAGCTCCCTACATCCACTTTCACTGATATGTAGACAGAGGTACTCCTACATGCTCACCTGCTCTCTTGCTCTTCACTCAGAATCCATAAACCTGCAGGCATGATTCTGACTTATTCACCTGGAAAAGAAAAGCTGGCCCTGTCCTCTACCTGACTAACATCTGTTCATCTTTTAGGACCTAGTTCAAATGCCAACTTCTCTTAATTAACACCGTCTCTCTCACCCACCTCACTTTTCTGCAAAATTGTTGTTGTTATGTGCCATCGAGTCAGACCCGACTCATAGCTACCCCTCTTTGGGTTTCTGAGGCAGTATCACTATGGAAGTAAATTGCCCAACCTTCCTTCCAAGGAGTAGCTGGTGGGTTTGAACCGCCAGCCTCCTAGTTAGCAGTCAAGTGCCTTAGGCACTATGCTACTTGTCCCCCTACTCAAATGTTGAGCCCTATGTTCATGGCTGCTGTCTTTCTAGAGCACATAACCCAGTGTTATGCATGTAACTAGCCACTCAATGTAAGTAGTTCTGGTGGCGTGGTGCTTAAGGCATTTGACTGCTAACCAGAAGGTTGGCAGTTCAAAACCCCCAGCCACTCCATGGAAGGAAGACTGGGCAATCTACTTCCATAAAGATTTAACACCTCAGAAACCCAAAAGTTGGAATCGACTTGATGGCAGTGAGTTTGGTTTTGGTTTAGTTTAGCCACTCAATTAAAGTGGCAGGGGAGGAAAGTGATAATCAGGAAACCAAAAGAAGCTGTAGAGGAAGGAATCCAATGGTGCCAATAGAAAGGTCCAGAATCCAGACTGTGGTCCAGATTGTGCAAAAGCAAGACAGATGAGTGACGTGAGGCTGCTGACCTGACAGTCTGATGAATTGCCTTCAAAACTTAAGTGTGAGTGTTGTCCTCCAAGGATAAGACCTGAGCAAGCCATTCTGCTTCACACAGACCTGATGATCAATGAGACTCCTGAGAAGCAGCTGATCAATGCACTTCACAACACTATCATTGAATACTTATCTTGAAAATGCCCATGACAATCTATTATGCAACCTAATTGAGAGAATGGATTAAATGTTTCCTTATCTCTTTACCTACAAACTGCAAACAGGGAATGGAAATACTGTACAAGGAAGGCAATACACTATCTCCCAAATCAACAAGTTCAGGAGAATACTGCTTGTTGTATGGGAAGTATTTCCCCTCGTGATCTGCTGTGTTAATTGAATATATGTGTGTTGTTACCTGGACTTAAGTGCAAACACAGGAGCAATTAGTACTGAAGAAGTCTAGAGAGGGTGAAGACCATGAGCTTTGCATCCAGGAAAAGTTGGGTTTGAATCCCAGCTAAGCCACTTCCTAGTTGTGGCATATAACTTCAAACATCAAATGGAGATAGTGATAACTATCTTATTAGTGTTATTGTAAAACATAATTGTCACATTGCAAATCAGGTATTTAACAAACTGCCTAGCATTAAAGTATTTAAGGAATTATAGTGGTAGAGGCTCAAGCATTTACAGAACATCTAAGAAGAGTTGGATCATTTACTGAGTGCCTACCATGTATCAGGGACTTGATATATATCAGTAATCTTCAAAATTCCTTGAGCAATGAAGAAGTTATAATGCCCCATCCACAGGTGAGCAATCTGAGACTTAGCCAGGTAGACTTGGCCAAAGCTGCATAGTTGGTATGTAGCCGAGGGGAGCTAGAACACAGAACTATCTGCCCGCTTTACTATAAGACCCCTGCTGTGTGTGGCCAGACAAGTACTGTGCTATATTCTTTGGATATCAGGATGAAAGGTTTAGCCCTCACTCTGAAGGCCCTTATTTTCTAATGGGAGAGATGGAAGTAAAAACACAGTGGCAAGAGACAGTACAATAAAATGTAAAATTCTAAAGAGTTCCATGGTGGTAGGCAACTGCAAAAGGGCAAGGAGGCCACATGTTCTGATCTCTTCTAATCCCACAAGAGGAAGATAGAATCACCATCAATAGTCCAAGGCCTATTCCTGCCAGGCCAGACATGCTGCTTCCCTCCAGCCCTTTCTCCAACCGTTCCTCCCAAAGCACCCACCATCTCTCCCCTGGGTTCAATAATTCACTGCAGTGGTCACACAGAACAGGTTTATTAGGGAAGCACCAGGCTACAATTCAAGTTCAGGAAAAATGCTCAGTCTCTCTCCCAGCCCACCATCTCTCAGCCAAGTCTCCCACAGTCTCTCCCCCAGCAGTGCATGTCCCTCGGTGTCTTACTCAGCAATGCGTGTCTCTTGTGTCTCTTTCCCAGCAGCACGTGTCTCTTTCAGTAGTGCGTGTCTCTTTCAGCAGCATGTCTTCCTCAACCAGCAGTCAGAGAGAGTTCTGCCTCTAGGAGGCCTCCTTTTGAGCCCGGCAGAGTGGTCGAACTAGCCAATCATAGCATCAGAACTCTAAGCAACTGAGAGAGAGTGGGAACCTCCCAGAACATTGTTTTGTGCCACTCTCAACAGAAATACTCCAGGTGGACAACTTTAGCAATCAGGAGCTCCTCAGTTGCTCATAGCAAATCCCACCTTGGAGTTTACAAAGACTTATGGGTAGAAAAGCCACACTAAGTAATTTATTACACTGCAGCAACACAAGACTGAAGTGGCATCAAATTCAATCTCAGGGTCAAGAAGTGGCATCAAATTCAATCTCAGGGTCAGGAAAGGTGTTGTAGAACAGGAGGTCGACATGATGATTCTTACAGGACCAATAGGAGTTTTCTTAGGAAAGAATATAGGGATGAGTGTTCCAGAGAGTGAGAACTAGAGCCAAGGCAGAGAGGTATAGGATAGCACAGTAAATTCAAGGACTAGAATTATGGTGTCTAGTATGGTAAACACCAGCTACATATAGCTTTCTAAATTTAAATTGAATAAATTAAATTCAAAATGTGGGTCCTAAGATACACTAGGCATTTGAAATCCTAATAGTAGCATGTGGCTAGTGATGACCATATGGGACAGCAGTGATATAGAACATTTTCATCATCACAGCAAGTTCTATGGGACAGCACTGGAGGTATTTAATTTTGAATTATAAAATGAAAAATGGTAGACTACAAATAGAAGAGCTTGGAGATGGGGTAAGGGCCTGATCATGAAGAGCCCAAAGATGATGGGGAGCTACTGAGGGTTCTAAGCAGAAGGTTTTTGAAAGATCATCCAGGCTGCATTGTGGAGACTACATTGAAAGGTGGGAAAAAAATGTGTTCTTTTGTGAGAAACAAAGAACATTAAACTGAGGCAATAACTTGCAGAGATGGAGAGGCAGGAATGCAGAGAAACACATAGGAGGTGGAATCAAGGATCAACACTGGGTGTGATAAGAGAGGAAGAATCAGAAACAATTCCCAGGATGCTGGGCTGGGGGAATGTGTATGTACAGGTGTGTTGTTACCAAAGATGTGACACAGAGAAGGGAGGAGGCGATCTGAAAAGGGGCAGAAGGGTTGATGAGTTCAGACTTGGGCATTTTTAACCTGTGCCATCTCCCAATGGAGATGTCTGGTAGGCAACTGGATGAAGGGATCCCAAGAACATATCATTAAATTATAGAGGTTTCTAATAACTTGTGAGCATTAAACCACTTTGATTCATTCAATGAACATTTGTTGTTGTTGTTGTTGTTATATGCCATTGAGTCGGACCCAACTCATAGCGACCCCTTCTTGGGTTTCCAAGGCAGTATCACTACGGAAGTAGATTGCCCCATCTTCCTTCCGGGGAGTGGCTGGTGGGTTTGAACCGCCAGCCTTCTGGTTAGCAGTCAAGTGCCTTAGCCACTATGCTACCAGAGCTCCCAATGAACATTTACTAAGCCCGTCTAAGCACCAAGCAGTGTATGGGAAAAGAACTAGAAAAATGAGTAACTAATCCCTATCCTCAGAGCACTCATATTTGCAAAGGAGATGGGCAGTACTCTCATAGTATAGCCCATTCTGTGATTAGGTAGACAAACGCAGATCAACAGAGGGCTGGGAGAAGACAGATGACGGTGAGAAAGGGAGAGTCAGGAGAGGTTTCCTAGGGGAGGCCCTGTTGGCTCTGAGTCTAGAAGCATGCAGAGGATATCATTAGACCAGACTGATGGTGGGGAAAGGATCTATCTAATAGCAAATTAATTTTCCCTTCTGCTCTTTGCTTTTTCTTTTTGTTATTAAATAAAAGAAGACAAATTTTCCATAAAGCTCAAAGGGCCTACTGCATAAACGAAAGCAGAGGTAGTGGTAGAAACCCTGCTTTCCTCACATCTGGCCATCAACTTGACTCCGATTTATGGAGACTTCATGTGTGTCAGGGTACAACTGCACTCCATGAGGTTTTCAGCAGATGATTTTTTAGTAGATAACCAGGTTTTTCTTCTGAAGCACATCTGGGTGGACCCAAACCTCAAACCTTGGTCAGTAGCTAAGTACATTAATCATCTTCAGCACTCAGGGACATCAGTACTCTCCTCTCTACCCACTGATGTTAACTGGAGGGGCTCAGTGCTAGGGGAGATTGGTCCCTTCAGTCCAAATTAGGAGAATGTGGGAGGAAAGCCCTTTGTGTGTACTTCAAGTGTTCCAGGCAGGACACATTACAATCGTCTGATTCAGGTAGAAGCTTAAAACATATTTTGGAGAGAGAGGATTCCTTGATTAGATGGGAGGGAAAACAGGTTACAGTTTGTTCTGGTTACCTAGTGCTACTCTGACAAGAATATACCACAAATGGGATGGCCTTAACAAACAGTAGTTTATTCTCTTACAGTTTGGAGGTTTTAAGTCAAAGTTCAAAGTGCCAGGCTCTAGGGGCTGGGTGAAAGCCCCTCAACCTTGGGGTCCAGCTCTGCCTCCTGCTCCCGGCCCACTGGAGCTAGATGTATCTTCACTCAGACAGCTGCTGGCTGCTGAGGCTGAGAAGCCCCAAGGTTGACAAGTAAAAAGGCACAGTCCCGATGTTACCAAACCACACAGCAGGCCATTAATTTAAGTCCATTGTAAGTCCCAAGGTCAGCAGAGCATGGCAGGCTGCTGAACAAAGACACGGCTACATATAAGGTCCAAGTGTGCTATAAGCTCGAGACTATCCCCAAGGCTTCTCCTTATATACAGGAAGTAGACCACATCCCAAAGACAGCTACTCAGCTGCTTGTGGTAGATCCCGCCATGGAGCTGATTGCCAGTCTCATCATGGGGGAATAACTACCACCAGCTGCCCAGCCACTCAACCAGGCCCAGCCAAGGTGACATACAAATGTAACCACATATTGCATACCTTTTTGCCTTCTGATTCATTCTTCCCTCAGTAGCTAAAACATAGTTTTGAAATTCTTAATTGCACCACCAGAGTTCCTAAGTTGATCATAGCCCCACTTCATCACTGCTTAAAATCCATCTATGGCTTCCCCTTTCTGTTATGATAAAGCCCTGAACCCTTAATGTGGTCTATACGGCTTCATGCTCTGGCCATACTCACGTCCTTTCATTCTCTAGGTAACTGCCATACAGTCTTCTTTTAGTTATTTTAATGCTCCACAACACCTATGCATAAGCTAGTCCTCTATTATGGACCACCACCCTCTGCCACATCCTCCCTTCACCTAGTTAACTTACATTCACTTTATCTATCTATCTACCTATCCATCCATCTATTCATCCATTGATCCATCTATCTCTATTACCCTTTTTACCAACCAACCAGTTGCCATGGAGTCAATTCCTTCTCATGATAACCCCGTATGTGTCAGGGTAGAACTGTGCTCTACAGGGCTCACTCGGGGACTATTTCTAAAATAATCCCCATTTCACAAATAAGAAAATCTAGACTCTTAGAGTTACATTTAACCACTCACTCTCCCCCTTCAGAGCGCAACCTAGTATCTTCTTCCTCAGAAAACCATTCCTGACCCTCAGCATGCACTCTAATTACCTTGTCATATGCTCTACAGCATCCTGATCCTGGTCTCCTTCAGAGTCCTTTTCCTAGTTAGGGTTTTATTCTATTTTTTTGTGTGATCATTTCATTTATGTCTGTCTTCCCTGCTAGACTGTACACTTGATGAAAGTAGGAACCACTTCTAGTTCACCATTGCATCCCTAGTCCCTAACTGAGTAGCTGGAACAAAGTACTCTCTCAGTAAGTAATGGTTGAGCAAATCAAAGGAGGAGATTGCACTGCACTGGAAACATACCACATACCACTAAGTAATACAGCTCCATGATACAGAGGGAAACCTGAGGACCACTGTCCCAGGAACATCAGCTGGTTTTGAGAAGCAAAAGCTCTTTTAACTTCTAGCCCCTAATGGAAGAGTTCTGACCCTTCGTCTTTCCCCACAGGCAACATTCCTGACCTCAGGGGCCTCCAGCTGCCTCTTGCACTGATAATGGCCTCTTGACATTATTTAAAGGTTGGCATGCTTTTTGGGCTTTGGTTCACCATAACTCCCCAAAACAGGCCTGCTTGTTCTGTAAGCTAAAACAGCCTTGAAGTTACATTATCCCTGTGACTCTCATGTTCTGATTTAACAACCATCAGACCCTTGGTAATCACAGGTTTCAGAGCAAAGAATGCAAGGTGACCAAAAATAAGCCAGGCCAGGCTAGCTGACTCTGTAGGTGAGGGAGGACATTTGTTTCTCCTTAGCAGCATCCGTAGTTTCACGCATTTTGAAGTCCTGCTCTCCACCTCTGAGGAGGTGGTTTCGGCCCTACACAGCCTCACAGAGCACCTGCATCACGCGCTCCCTTTCCTCCCTCCACTTGGAATTGTGGTGTGCTTCCGGTGCCTG
Organism: Orycteropus afer afer; assembly: GCF_000298275.1. Lineage (NCBI taxonomy): Eukaryota > Metazoa > Chordata > Mammalia > Tubulidentata > Orycteropodidae > Orycteropus > Orycteropus afer. The sequence goes on from NW_006921770.1 coordinate 2,130,353, forward strand.
GTGCCACTTTCACATCACATGCACATGCACGTATACACACCACCCATCTTTCTTCATGGCCCACTTCCGGCACCATCTACTCAAGCATAACTCCTTTCCCCAAGTCAACCAGTTGTGACCTCAGCAACTGAGCCCTAAGAGTATGATAATTCCACAAATTCAACTAAGTGCACAGACTGTACTGGGCACTGACAGCACAGAGACAGATAAGCAGGGGTCACTATATTCACAAGCTCGCTGGTGTTCCTCCAGAGATTGTTCCAGCATCACCTCCTACTCCAGGATCCTGCTTTTCTGAACCTTTTGAGCCCATTGAGCTCTAGCTCACCTCTGGACCTTTGCTCATACTGTTCCTTCTGCCCCAAACGCTTTTCCTGTGTTCTGTGCCAGACTAACTTCAACTAAGTCTTCAGACCTCTGCTGAGATGTCATTTCTTTTTTTTTTTTTTTTGATTGGTAGTTTTCATGTTTTTTTTTTTAGGATTTGGGTGAAGATTTACAGAGTAAATTCACTTTTCATACAGCAGTTCACATATACTTTG
>NW_006921770.1:2131394-2141104 GCF_000298275.1 Orycteropus afer afer
CTTGACGAGGAGAGACCCGTTGTTGCATCTAGATGGCAGCTTCCTAGCTTTTAAGGTCCCAGTCGCTACTTGCCAAAGTAGTAGATGGAACAATGTTTTGTATAGTATGTTATGCCAGTTGAGCTTGATGTCCCCTGCGACCATGGTCCCAAGCCTGCAGGATCAACTACTCGGTCCCTCTGGATAGCTGGCTGTGTGAGATGTCATTTCTTCTAGGAAGTCTTCTAAGACCCAATGTACCCCACTTCAGGTGGGTTTGGTACTTCCTTGGTATTCTCAAAGCACACTGGGACTTATCAAGCTGCTTTGTAACTTCATTTTAGGACAACTGAATGGGCTGCAAAGGAGAATCTGGAGAACAGACAAACTGGAGTCCTGAAGAGCACTTATCAGTTGGCGGATGACGGCCAAATTTGGCCACTGTTCAGGTTAGCATGCTTCTGGTTTGGATACCCTGGCTCAGAGAAGCAGATTCTCAGAGAGAAAAGAAGAAACTCCAATTTATAGGAGAAGAATGTACAGAAGGAAAGAAAAGAAGATGGGATCTGAGGGGAGGTAGGGGATGAGAATGGAAACGAACCTTAATGAAAAACCTACCACATAAAAGGCCCTTCACAATGCAATCTCACTAAATTTTTTCACAGTTGTTTTGAGAAGAATTATTATCGCATGTTTACCAATGAGTAAGCTTAAGCTTGGAAATATTAAGTAACATAGCTAGTAGGTGGCATTCAGGATCTGAACTCATGATACTATCTCCTATGTAAGCAATTCCAAAATTCAGGATAAAAGAAGATTTCTCATTTTTCTCGACAGAGCAAAGTTAATTTCCCATCACCTCACAGTCAGGAAGAATCGAAACCCAAACCTGTATTTCAAGTTTCATCTTGAGACCTTTGCTCTGAGTCAAAGCTGCCTTAACAACTCCCAGAGATGAGATTCCAGAACAAGAATCATGAAGGATGGTTATCCTTGGAGAGCCTAGTGGGGAGCTGGTACTCATAGCTCATAGCTATTACATCACTTCTTATGGACTGCTTGTTTCCCTGAGAGCCTAAATTAGTGATCTTCAGTCAGCTGCACAGTAGTAGCAGCTGGCACACTTAAAAAAATACTGATGCCTAGGCTCAACCCTAGGCCAAGTACCCCAAAGTCTCTGGAGAAGGGACCCATGCACTGGTATTTTGAGTGTTCTATGTGGTCAGTGCCTAAGGCACTTGACTGCTAACCAGAAGGCTGGCGGTTCAAACCCACCAGCCACTCCTCAGAAGGAAGATGGGGCAATCTACTTCCATAGTGATACTGCCTCAGAAACCCAAGGAGGGGTCGTTATGAGTCAAACTTGACTTGATGGCAGTGAGTGTGGTTTGTTTTTGGTCTGTGCTCAGAAGGAGCTCCTGGTTTTGCAAACGGTTAATGTGCTCAACTGCTAACCAAAACGCTGGAGGTTCAAGTCCACCCAGAGGTGCCTGGAAAGCAAGGGCTGGTGATCTCCTTCTGAAAAATCAATCAATGAAGACCCTAGAGAGCCCAGTTCTACTCTGACACACATGGGGGCTCCAGGAGTCAGTCAATTTGATGGCAACTTTTTTTTTTTCCAAATGTCCTCAGAATCACTAGACTAATCAAATCTCCTCACTGACAGACTACATTAGAATACAAATTATTTCCAATGTATGTCGCTGTTTCTCTAACAATAGCCCGAATTCTCAAGTCCAGGATTACTGTAAGAGAAATAGGGGGATAAAAAAGCAAAATCCCACACACAATGTCCAGCTTCACCATTTGACAGAAGTGCTGTCTCCAGTCGATCAGTGTGAGGTGTGCTTATTTATTCTTATTCCTTTCCCAGATAAGGATTATAGGGATATAAAAGAAGAGTGCATTGTAAAATGTTATTTATTAGTGGGCCAATGGATTTTCATGTGAATCAGGTTTTACACGTTTCATTTTCCACTGAAACAATGGAATGCTACATGGCTAATAATAAGGCATGGGCCTTGATTAAATACCCAATCCATAATTCAATAAAGAGGTTGTGCTGACATAATCAGCAAAGAGAGACCCTTATGAATACCCAAATAAGCCAAAACCTGAAATGCACAAGTCAGCATTCACCCCACAGAGGCATATTATTTGTAAAGTGTGCAAAACATTTTCCTCCAGTCCCCAACTTCAGGAATTTTGTAATTAGCAAAGTTTCGTTAGCAGAATAGAGATTCATTGTATTCTATGTGAAAGCTTGCCGGAGCCTCAGGACGTTTTGCTGGGGAATTAACAGTCCATTGCAATTAAGTAAGGGATAATATATGTTCTTTAATTGAATAACAGGCTATTTGTCAATTGGAGAGGTCTTGAAAATTCCTAGAAGCTCAATTCAGGCTTCATTAGAAATGAAGAATCACACAGATGGTGGCTGATTGATTTCCATTTTCTGTAGTGGCATGTCAAATTTTGATGGCTACTGTCACCCTCCCCCTGAAAACAAAGATGGGATTAAAAGACCCCAGATGTAAACTCTCTACTTTTTAAGTTACAATACCACAAAACACTCATACTGTACATACAATTTTAAAACAAACAGATTTTAAATGAAGCACATGGTCTCTGAGGTTATAGACACTGAGCCTTAAAACTGGTCATGCTTATCTTTTTCCTTTGACCACTCAGAAGCTCAGAACTGAATCTGCAGCTCATACCTAGCAAGCAGCAGGACCTCATTGCATGATTTTATTTATCACCTATCTCCCTGCTTTTATCTCAGTTAATTAAAATTTCATATAATGTAGACCTATCTGTAACCCACCTCACATCATCTTTGTAACAAGTTTGGGTGTAAAGAAACACAGTACCTTACTAGATGGTTCTTGTTGTTAGGTGCTATGTAGTCAATTTTGACTCATAGCAACCCCACATCACAGAGCATAATGGTCCTATAGAATTTTCTAGGCTGCAATCTTTACAGGAGCAAATTGTCAGGTCTTTCTCCTGGGGAGCTGCTGAGTAGGTTCAAACCACCAGCCTTTCAGTCAACAGCCAAGCCATAACCACTGTGACAGGAAGGCATCACTATCTGATTACTTTATGCAGCAAGTTGCATGTGGTTCTGATAACCAAAGATGTAAATGTGCTTGAGGAGCCCACAGAACATGATATTGAAAACTGGGAACTCTCTAAGAAATCCTCGGCATATCCAGGCTTGGTTTTGGTTTGTCCAAGGCTAGGATAGCGTACCTCTCCCTGTCTGACAAAGTTCATTAAAAAAAAAAAAAAAAACCTCACTGCCATCGAGTCAATTTGACTCATAGCAACCCCTCCTTTGGTTTCCGAGGCCGTTATCTCTATGGAAGTACATCGCCCTATCTTCCTTCCCAGGAGTGGTTGGTGGGTTTGAACTGCCAGCCTTCTGGTAAGCAGTCAAATGTCTTAGGCTCTATACCACCAGAGCTCCTGACAAAGTTCATAGTGGTTTCTTATCTTGTCCTTTCACATCTCCAACCCAAGTCTCAGCAATCTATATACACTCACAAAGAAGAAAACCTAGTAGAGGAAAGAAAAACATTAATTTATGTGGATTAGAAGTACCAAACCATGTTTGGAAAGAAAATTAAAAAAAGGTCCTCTTCCATTAATCCAGGTACATGAGTTTGAGAAAACAAATTAACAACCTTACCAAATTGATTATGTTTATCTCTGAAGAAAGAGGTGGGTCTTGGGTCTCTAAGTTAGCAGGTATCTTGTCCCCTTAGGTTGAGCAAGCAATCCTAGACCATGTGTGAATACATCAACTTAGTCCCTGCAATCAATACAGAAGTGGTAAAGAGTATTGGCAGGAAAATCAATGCAGATAAATCAGAAGAGCAAACTCAAAGAGAGCAATCAGGAGAGGCAGCATGGAGCACAAGGAATGTGGGCTGTGGCGTCATGCCAGCAGAGGCCAAATCTCAGCTCCTCTGCCTGATTATGGAGACTTGGACCTGTCTAGCTGAGCCTCATCTGTTTCATCAGCTGTGGAAGTCCTGACTATATACCTCCAGGGATGCCACAGACATGAAAGTGCTTGAGAAACAACAAAGTCCACTGACAATGAGTTGATTCTGACTCATAGCAACCCTATACGATAGAGTATAACTATCTCATAGAGTTCCCAAGTCTATAAATTTAATAAAGTACTCAATAAATTCAAAGAAGTACTATTAGTAAAATTCTGTCTGGAAAAAAAAACCCAAACCCCAACTCACTGCTGTCGAGTCCTGTTGGCTCACCGTGACCCCCCCCCCCCCTTGGGTTTCCAAGGCAGTATCTCTACAGAAGTAGACTGCCCAATCTTCCTTCTGAGGAGTAGCTGGTGGGTTTGAACCATCAGCCTTCTGGTTAGCAGTCAAATACCTAGGCACTATGCCACCAGAGTAGAGGAGGAATTTTTCTTGAGACTATAAATGACAAATAGGCATGTGTAAAGAAGGGTAAGATAATTCTTCAAGGACATACCATTCAACTCAATTCAGCTAATGTTAATTGTGCATATACTATGTCTTGGACACTCCAAAAGGAGCTAGGGATACAGTGATAAAGAACATTTACACAGATACCCTCTCTGATAGATTGAAGATGCACTGTTGTTAGATACCATCAAGTTGGCGCCAACTCAGAGAGACCTTATGTATAAAAGAATGAAATGCTGCCTGGTCCTACATTATAGGGCAGATGCCTAAACAGTTCTAAGACAATGTGTGAAACCTTATGATAAGGACAACCTAGGGTGCTGTGAGACTACACCTACAGGAGGCATACCCAATCCAGGCTTAGGAAGTCAAGGAATACTTTGAAAAATATGTGACACATCTATGTTCTTATCTTCATTTTAGAGTACAGGAAATTAAGGCTCAAAGAAGTTAAATAACCTGCCAAAAAATTACTTCTCCAATAAGTAGTACAGCTAGGATTCCACCCAACGTCTGTCTTGCTCTTTACATAAGGAAGGAAAAAAAAAAAAGAAGAAGAAGAAGAAGAAGAAGAGAACAAACCCACTACCATACAGTGGATTTCAACTCATAGAGACACCATAGGACACAGTAGAACTATACCACAGGATTTCCAAGGCTATAAATTTTTTATTTTATTAATTTTTATTGTGATTTGGATAAAAGTTTACAAAGCAAAATTCATTTTCCATACAGCAGTTCATATCCATTTTGTTTCATGATGTTGACTGCAATCCCCCAAAATGTAACAGCTCTCTTCCCACTTCCTCCCTGTAGTTACCTCTTACCTGTATCCTTCCCTCCTATGCACTTCTGCCTCCCTGCCCCACTGTCTCCCTGTACAAACACTACCTTTCTGTTCTCCCACAACTGATAGTTCCAAGGAGTGTATCTACTTGATGTAAATGTTCACCCTATATGTCTGTCTATTGTTTGGCTGGAAACCACGCGAGTGAGTTCAATTCCAGACCTGAAAGGGAACTAGAGGCCATAGTCTCAGGAGTCTCACCAGGCTCTATCAGACCGTAAACCTGGTCTTTTTTTTTTTTTTTTTTGAGTTTTGTTCCACATTGTTCTCCCACTCTATCCAGGATCTCCTGAACCAATCCCCCTCCAAGTTGTTGACAGTGGTAGCTGGGCACCATCTAGTTCTTCTGGTCTCATGGTCATATAGGCTGAGGATCACATGGTCTACCAGTCCCTTGGACTAATTGCCTCCATGCATCTCTGACTTTCTTCATTCTTCTTTGCTCTGGATGAGGAGAGACCCATTGTTGCATCTAGATGGTTGTATGCAAGCTTTTAAGACCCAGTCACTACTCACCAAAGTAAGATGTAGAACATGTTTTTGCATACTAGGCTATAAATCTTTACAGAAACAGACTGCCTCATCTTCCGCCCAGAGTAGCTGATGGGTTTGAACCACCAACCTTTTGCTTAGCAGCTGAATGCTTTAAACAGTGCACTACCAGAGCTCCTTAAGGAGGCTAAAGGAAAAGGTTTATTTATACCACTTTAGAAAAATATTAGCAGCCCTCATGGCACAAAAGTTAAGCACTCAGTTGCTACTCTACCCAGCCACTCTGTGGGAGAATGACCTAGTGATCTGCTTCCATAAAGATTACAGTCAAGAAAACCCTGTGAGGCAGTTCTACTCTATCACATGGCATTGCTTTGAGTTGGAATCTATTCAATGTTACCTAACAATAACAATAGAAAAAATATTTAACCTTGATGCATCTTCTGCCTAGACTTCATCTCACCTACTTTGGTCAGAAGGGACTATTCCTTGGAGGAGGATATGATGCTTGATAAAGTGGAGGGTCAGCAAAAAAGGATAAAATCCTAAACAAAATGGACTGATACAGTAGCTGCAACGATGGGCTCATGTATAGCAAGCCTTGTGAGCCTGGTGCAGGACTGGGCAGTGTTTCGTTCTGTTGTACATGAGTCATTATGAGTCGAAGCCAATTTGAGGGCACTTAACAACAACAACAAGACGCATCTTCTAGGCTATTTTGTATCCAGTTAACAAACTCCAAACCAAAAACATCAAATTGCTCATCTGATCTGTCAGCATTATTTCTTCCCTATGTGTAAGAGACATACAGATACACACACAGACATGAACACATAAGTTCAAAGAGAGAGAGGTTCCCTTCAGATGTAATAATCTCCTACCCATGCCAAACTGCGCAGGTGGCCCTGTTCCTAGCAAAGCCTATCAGAGGTATATCTTGTACCCTGCCTGATTAAGATGCTGGGACCTTTCCAAGTAAATGGACCCACTGATAATCCACCACATACGTTAAATGAATTGACTAATTCAGCTCTGAACTGGCAATCTTCATCATGAGTATTAACTAGGTGATACTACCTCAGTGTGTAGTCTTTAAGAGAAGGCTGGAGGGGAAAAGGAAGAAATTTTAAATGAAGCTTTGGGGAGAAAACACTGACTCAGACAAATGAAAATATAAGTAAGATCAGAAATAGGCTCATAGCTAACAGGAGAGTCTCTCATAATGATCCAGAGAAAAGGCACTAAGAGTTGTCCTTTGGATACTCTCACACTTCATTGATCTGATGCTGTCGTCTAAGAAGAGAAAGAGAAAGAGAGAGATATCTAAAGCAATAGACAGCCAAATTCCAACAATCAATGGGGTATATGATCTGACTGCTTTCCCTTCTCATCTCCATTGCTTCTCCTTGCTACTTTCTGGTCTTTGGGTTTTCTTCAATTTTGTTTCCCTCACTACCAAAATCAGTTCCATTAAACAGTGACTCAAAGAAGAAACATGGGGCATAGTCCTAGGTTTACCCTATCTCACCACCCCATTACACCAACTCACTACCACTAACTACTTTGATAAAAAATAATTACAGCTAACATTTGAGCCTTTACTGTGCACCAAGCCTTTTCCTAAATTGTTGTTGTTTGTTGTTATGTGCCATCAAGTCGGACCCGACTCATAGTGAACCCTCCTTGGGTTTCCAAGGCAGTATCACTATGGAAGTAGATTGCCCAACCTTCCTTCCAAGGAGTGGCTGGTGGGTTTGAACCGCCAGCCTCCTGCCTAGCAGTCAAGTGTTTTAGGCACTATGTTACCAGAGCTCCCTTTGCTAAATTAGATCCTCTTAAAAACAATTGCTCACTAGGAGCTCCAGTAGCATAGTGCCTAAGGCACTTTAGTGTTAACCAGAAGGCTGGCGGTTCAAACCCACCAGCCACTCCTTGGAAGGTAAGTTAGGCAATCTGCTTCCCTAGTCCAACTCAAGTAGATTGCCTAATTTACCTTCCGAGGAGTGGCTGGTGGGTTTGAACTGCCAGCCTTCTGGTTAACAGTAAAGTGCCTCTACTTCCCTAGTCCAACTCAAAGGAGCTCTGGTAGCATAGTGCCTAAGGCACTTGACTGCTCACCAGAAGGCTGGCGGTTCACACCCACCAGCCACTCCTCAGAAGGAAGGTTGGGCAATCCTACTTCCATAGTGATACTGCCTGGGAAACCCAAGGAGGGGTCGCTATGAGTCGGGGCCGACTCAGTGGCAAACAACAACAGTCCAACTCAAAGACAAATAACACCACCACCACTTAATCTTCATAGTGATGCCCTAAAGACATTTATTTTTCCCCAGCTTAGAAATCAGTAACCGGGCATCAAAGGAAGGGTGGGGGTGGTGGGATAAAGAGATTCAAATCAAGGCCTATTGGACTCCACTTGACCACCTCACACTACCACTTAAATCAAGGTCCTCTGTCTTAGTGTCTTAGTAACAGATACCAAAAGTGGGTGGATTTAATGAACAGAAACATATTTTCACACAGTTTGGCTAGAAGTCTGAACTTAAGGCACCAGCTCTAGGGGAAGGGCATCTCTCTCCACAGGCTCTGGGGAAGGTCCTGGTCTCTTCAGCTTCTACTCCTCAGCTGCTTGGTGATTTTCATGTGGTGTGTTATCTATCTTCCCTGATCTGTGCTTGCTTCCCTCTGTGCCTAAGCTGCTCTTTTTAAAAATATATTTATATATATTGTGATTTGGGTGAAAGATTACAGAGCAAATTTATCTTCCATACAGCAGTTCATACACACTTTGTCTCATGACATTGACTGCAATCTCCCACAACACAACAGTCTTCTTCCTACTTCCTCCCCCATAGCCACCTCTCTCCTGAGTCCTTCCCTCGCATGCACTCCTGGCCCCGAGCTGTCTCCCTGTGCACACACAGCCCTTCTATTCTCCCAAGACTTCTGTAAGGAGTATAGCTACCTCATGTAAATGTTCACTAAGCTGCTCTTTTAATGACTGGTTTAAGACGTAGTCTATAAGGATGGGGCCTCATTAACATAATAAAGAAAATACTATGCACAAGTGGCATTGCATCCATGCTATGGAGATTAGGATGTCAACACATACTTCTAGGGAACACAATTCAATCCACAACTTTCTCCTTATCTCTTGTCTGGGTGATTGATCTAAATATAAGTAAACCCCTAATTATTATTAGTCTTTTGACTTCCTCTCTCAACTCTTGGAATTTATTCTGTCCACCATAAGGAGAGGCTGATGCCACAGGAACATCATCTTTCACGTGGTTCCCACAAGATACAATATCTGACATTTGGAAAATCATATAAATGTAGTCTTTAACAATATTTATTAGAGAAAAATAAGTACATGGCTTCCTTTCAGTCAAACTTGCTGAAATCTTGGTCTCAGAGAGTCTCCATTTCCCCAGGGAGTGTAGCAACCTAGTTATCCACTCATTATTCTGACCTTCCAAGGCCAAGTCCTGTTAGCTCTTCCTAATCCAAAAATAATTACTGGATAACAGACCCTGGATTGTTGAGACAAAGAGTTATTTCTAGAGAATCTCCTGGCTAGAGCAAATGGTTTTTTGCAGGAGTCACTAACCCTAATAGATGCTCCTGAACTCTTGCCACCTGCTTTCCTGAGCCCTCTTGTTGTCTCTGAAAGCAAAAGGGCAGGCAGGTCATGAAGTTTAGCATCATATACAAGCTGCCATCCACATTGTCACTGATGAGGGAAATCAAGCCTATCCACCAACCATCTGGAGAGGAGACTGGATGGGCACATGTGCTCCAAGGAAGCAAACAGGAGGATCGATTAAGAAGACAAGTTGACTTCCCCAAAACTGGGGTATTTGGCCAGCTCTGAGAAGTATTTTAACATCCATTGGCAGAAAACAGCTAACCAAAAAAAAAAAAAA
>NW_006921770.1:2141204-2143123 GCF_000298275.1 Orycteropus afer afer
TATGGCCCAAGGGATCCTACAGGATATCCTGGAGTGCACGCCAGCTGATGCTACGGATGTACAGAACTTGGTGTTACCAGGAAAGACAGTGTTCACATCAGTATTCATCCCAAACACTAGCTGGAAACAGGAACAGACCCCTCAAAGGGAGGCTTTTTTACAACACTGGTTCTCAAACTTTAGCAAGTTTCAGGATTACTGCAGGACTTGTACACCCCTACAGATCCAGTCAGTAGATCTGGCTTGAGGGTCTCAAAATTTGCATTTCCTAGGTGAGGCTGCTGCTGCTGCTGCTGCTGTTCTTGGGAGCACACTTTCAGAACCACTCTTTTAGATAGGAAGGAGCTCTGGTGGTGTAGTGCCTAAGGCATTTGACTGCTAACCAGAAGGCTGGTGGTTCAAACTCACCAGCCACTCTGTGGAACAAAGACTGGGCGGTCTACTTCAGTAAAGATTTACCACCTCAGAAACCAAAGGCGGTCGATATGAGTTGGAATCGACTCGATGGCAGGGAGTTTGTTTTTCGTGTGTTTTAGACAGGAGAAAAGAGAGTTCACAAGAAAGGAAATTAGGGAAGACGTTAACGCCAGCTTTAACCATCCCAGAAAGATGGTCTCATTCAATCCTCCCAATGTGGCTTTATAAATCACAGTCTATAAATGAGGAAACTGAAGTACAGAGAGGAGAAGTAACGAGGTCAAGGGCACACAGATAGTAAAATACAGAAACAAGGTAAGAATCTAGGTTTTCAAGATCCAGTCCTGTAGAACTGCCCTATTTGTTATCAAGAAAAAGCTGTAGGATTTTTTTCTGGGTGAATTGCAGGAGTATACATTAGCTCCTGAGCCTACTCTGTCTTCTTCTAAAGAACTTTCCCCCAGTGGGGAACAGTTCAACCCACTTTCACCAACCTTAAATGGCCAAATTCAATAAATTACAATAAAAATATTAAATACATGAAGGAATGTAGACCTACCACTCAGAGATCATCCAAAGGGGAGGATGACAAGGCAGAACAACATGCAGTTCAAAGTTTGTCTCCCTGTTGAGGGTGTCCAGGGGTGATGTGCTATATTGCTGACTGGGGGACTCCAATGACTTCACTGTCTTAAGTGTATATAGATCATCAAATGCTTACAGGGAAGTTCAAGTTGAAGCTGAAGAAAATTTTTAAAAGTCCACAAGAGGGATAGATGGGTGGACAGGCTGAACAATTAGGTATGTCTATGAAATGGGGAGTGTATTCAAGAACATGTATAGGGTTGGCAGACAATGGTTCTATAAGTTTAAGTGAACGATCAGAATTCCCAGGTGTATAGTAAAGCTGACAAGGGGCAAGGTTGTGGTCACTGCTTGGTCACAGCCAGCTACCCAGAGGGACCGAGTAGTTGGGCTTGGGACCATAGTCGCAGGGGACATCAAGCTCAATTGGCATAACACACTATACAAACATTGTTCCACCTCCTACTTTGGTGAGTAGCGACTGAGATCTTAAAAGCTAGCAAGCTGCCATCTAGATGCAACGATGGGTCTCTTCTCATCCAGAGCAAAGAAGAATGAAGAAAACCAAAATTCATGGAAACATTTAGTCCCAGCGACTGGTACACCACTAGATCTGCAGCCTATATGACTATGAGACCAGTTGAACTAGATGGTGCCTGCCTACCATAGATCTTGGAAGGGGATCTATGTAGAAGATCATTGATAGAGAGGGAGAACAATGTGGAACAAAACTCAAAATCATTTGGAGAAAAAAAAAGGAGGGGGGGACCAGGTTTGCTGGTCCGATAGAGTCTGGTGGTGCAACTGAGACTATGGTCCCTAGCTGCCCTTCAGGTCTGGAATTGAACCCACACCTGTGGTTTCCAGCCAAACAAAAGACAGGCATATGAGTTGAACATTTACCTCAGGTAGATACA
>NW_006921770.1:2143223-2151714 GCF_000298275.1 Orycteropus afer afer
CAGGTCTGGAATTGAACCCACACCTGTGGTTTCCAGCCAAACAAAAGACAGGCATATGAGTTGAACATTTACCTCAGGTAGATACACTCCTTGGAGAGAATAATCATGGGAGAAAGAAGGGCTGCTTATGCACAGGGAGACAGCTCAAGGGACAGGAGTGCATGGAGGGATGGACACTGGGAAGAGGTAACTATGGGCAGGAAGTGGGAGGGGAGCTCTTGCATTGTGGTAAACTGTGGTCAATGTCATGAGACAAAGTGTATGTGAACTGCTGTATGGAAAATGAATTTGCTCTGCAAATCTTCACCAAAATCACAATAAAAAAAAAAATAATAATAAAAAGTCCACAAGAGCCAAAGTACAACCTTGAGTATATCACACTTGAATTTAGAGACTATCTCAAGAATAGACTTGATGCACTGAACATCCATGAGCAAAGACCAGACAAATTGTGGGATGACATCAAGGACATCATACATGAAGAAAGCAAACCAAACCAAAACCAAACTCACTACCATTAAGTCGGATCCAACTCATAGTGACCCTTCCTTGAGTTTCCAAGGCAGTATCACTATGGAAGTAGGTTGCCCAACCTTCCTTCCAAAAAAAAAAGCAAAGAAATAAAGACCAAAATGGATATCAGAAGAGACTATGAAACTTGCTCTGGAACGCAGAGTAGCTAAAGTGAATGGAAGAAATGATAACATAAAAGAGATGAACAGAAGATTCCAAAGGGTAGCTTGAGAAGACCAAATAAAGGATTATAACGAAATGTGAAAAGACCTGAAGTTAGAAAACCATAAGAGAAGAATATACTTGGCATTTCTCAAGCTAAAAGAACTGAAGAAAAAAAGTCAAGCTTAGAGTTGCTATATTAAAGGATTCTATGGGCAAAATGGGAGCTCTGGTAGCATAGTGGCTAAGGCACTTGACTGCTAACCAGAAGGCTGATGGTTCAAGCCCACCAGCCACTCCTTGGAAGGAAGATGGGGCAACTACTTCCATAGTGATACTATCCTCGGAAACCCAAGGAGGGATCTCTATGAGTTGGGTCCGACTTGATGGCACATACCAACAACAACAACAACAACAACATGGGCAAAATACTGAATGATGAAGGAAGCAGTGGATGACTTTAACAAGCACCAAAATTTAGGGGGCTAAAGGAATGCCAGCTCTAGAACAAGACTTTCTTTCTCTGCTGCCTCTGGAAGAAGGTCTTTGTCTCCTTTCAACATCTGTGAGCCTGGCATTCCTTGGAGATCTACATCTGTCTTGGCATCAATCTTCTTTCTCGTGGGTCTAGGAGGTTCTCAGTGCAAGGACTCCAGGTCCAGAGGACATGCTCTGCTCCTGGCTCTTCTGTCTTGGTAGTAGTCAGGTCCCTCTATCTCTGTTTTCTTGTTTAATCTGCTTTATATCACAAAAGAGACAGACTCAATATACAACCTAACCCTGTAGATTGCATCCTGCCTCATTAACATAGATGCCTCTAATCCTTCCTCATTCACATCACAGAGATTAGGATTTACAACACATAGGATAATTACATCAGATCACAAAATGGATGATAATTACATAATACAAAGACTCATGGCCTAGCCAAGTTGACACATATTTGTGGTGAACACAATTCAATCTGTAACAGTGTACTATGAAAAACACATGGCATCAGGATTGGAGGAAGACTTATTAACTACCTAAGATACAAAGGTGACACAACCTTTCTTGCTGAAAGCACAGAGAACTTGAAGTACTAACTGATGAACATCAAAGATTATAGCCTTCAACATAAAACACCATAAAACATGGATTACACCTCAATATAAAACAAAAGTCCTCACATTAGGACTAATAAATAATAACATGATAAATGGAGAAAATATTGAAGTTGTCAAGGATTTCATCTTACTTGGATCCACAATCAAAGTCCATGAAATCAGCAGTCAAGAAATCAAACAATGTATTTCACTGGGCAAATAATCTTCTGCAAAAGATCTTAAAGTGTTAGAAAGAAAAGATGTCACTTTGAAGACTAAAGTGCACTTAACCCAAGCCATCGAATTTTCAACAGCCTCATAAGACTGGACAATCTACTTCTGTAAAGATACCGCCTCAGGAACCCAAGGAGGGGTCGCTCGGAGTCAGAACTGACTTGATGGCAGTGAATTTGGTTTGGTTTAGTTTCATATGTATGACAAAGTTGAACAATGAATAAGGAAGAACAAAGAAGAATGGATATATTTGAATTATGGTGTTGGCAAAGAATATTGAATAGTCATTGACTGTCAGAAGAATGAACAAATCTGTCTTGGAAAAAGTACAGCCAGAATGCACCTTTGAAGCAAGGATGGGGCATCTTCTCATGTACTTTGGACATGTTATCAGGAGGTACCAGTCCCTGGAGAAGGTCAACTCAATAGGTAAAGCAGAGAGTCAGCAAAAAACAGGAAGACCTCAACGAGACAGACGACACAGTGGCTGCAACAGTGGCCTCGAAGATAGCAATGACTGTGAGGAAGGCACAGGACCGGTCAGTGTTTTGTTCAGTTGTGTATCAAATCACTAGGAGTCAGAACCAACTTGATGGCACCTAACAACAAAAACAACAACATAGATTTGCTGAGTTGTCAGCTGCCATAACAATACAAAGAAGTGTAACTCATGAGTCATGCATGGTAAATGCAGGGTAATGAGAAAGGCACTTGAAAATAGGGTTCTTCTTCTGATCCTGGCTTCTCTACTTTGTGATTTTATATTTTATCAAAAATCATTCGCTTCTCAGTTATGGTGCATTTGTCTGAAATATGGAGATGCTTATACATGTCAGCTCTCACAATACAGTTTTGTTCTCAGCCTTTTTGTACTTGTGACACATTTTCAGAGAGTAGAATTTGTGGAAACATGTTTGAATGGATTTAAAGACTTAAAACAAAATAAATCAGCAACAATTAAAGCCCAATCACTATTATAGTCTATTGAGGTCTTGTTTTTCATTAGCTCTCCCTATACTACTGTCTCATTTCTTGAGAACTGCTCAGAATGTACCCTCTTAGGTGCACCTGAATCAAGGCTTTGTCAATGGCATAACATTATCCTACCCTCTTCCTCCTTGCTCCTAGTAAGTTAAATGTTCTCCACCTTACCATACAATGAACATCATCTAAAATTCTGTGACACCACATATCTCCTTGTCAGTGAATGGTGTCTCAGATGGGAAACTAATTATCCATCTTGAGCAAAAGGTTGCAGCACACTTATGAAAGCTTCACAGTGTATCTCAGTATCTGGGCAATGGTAAGAACAGGACTTCCAACCAGTTCATTATGGTTTGATCCCCTAGTGCCTAAGGCATTTGACTACTAACCAGAAGGCTGGAGGTTAAAACGCACCAGCCACTCCTCAGAAGGATGGTTGGACAATCTACTTCCATAGTGACACCGCTTCGGAAACCCAAGGAGGGGTCGCTATGAGTAGGATCCGACTCAATGGCAATGAGTGTTTGTTTTGTTTTTTTAATCTCAGGTATACTGGATCAGAATCAACAGTTTACCAAGATCTTATGTATACATAAGAATCACTTGGGGATCTGTAAGAATCACTTGGGGATTGTTAAAATGTAGATTCTGATTCAGTATATCTGGGGCATAAATTAAAATTCTCAACAGGTGGTTGAACAGCAATGAACCATTTCAAAGCTCTGGAGCAGTGTAATGGCACAGGAAATTGCCTAGGTCACTGTTGTTGTTGTTATGTGCCGTTGAGTTGGACCCCACTCATAGCAACCTCTTCTTGGGTTTCTGAGGCAGTATCACTACGGAAGTAGATTGCCCAACCTTCCGAGGAGTGGCTGTGGGTTTGAACCGCCAGCCTTCTGGTTAGCAGTCAAGTGCCTTAGGCACTACGATACCAGAGCTCCTCTAGGTCACTGAGTCACAGCTAATTTGTATTATGTGGCTGGGGGTTAGTAATGGTTCACAGTGGCAGAATTCTCATTCTCCATGTGGGAGACCTGGGTTTGATTCCCACAGAATTCACCTTGTGCCTAGCCACCTACCCTTCTATCAGTGGAGACTTGTATGATGATTCCAGAGCAAGAAGGACTAGGAAGAAAGACCTGGTCATCTATTTTCAAAAATCAACCAATGAAGAACCTATGACTCACCATCCATTATGCATGGGGTCACTGTGACTTGGGGGCACCTTGACGACAGCTAACAGCAGCAAATAGATGTCTGATAATGCCTCATCCTACTGATTTTCCAGGGCTACTATGAAAATCAAAAGAAAAGATGGATGTAAAATTGAAGAAAGAACCATACTATAATAATAGGATAGCACTGAAAGTCAAATACCATAAAAATAATAACTACTCTTAGGTAGCATAGGAGCTCTGGTGGCGTAGTGCCTAAGGTATATGATTGCTAACCAGAAGGCTGGTGGTTCAAACCCACCAGCCACTCTTTGGAAGGAAGAAGGAAGATTAGGCAATCTACTTCTGTAGTGATACCGCCTTGGAAACTCAAGGAGGGGTCACTATGAGTCAGATCTGACTTCAAGGCAGTGCACTGAGTTGTGTTTTTTTGCTTAGGTAGCACAACACACAAGTTGAAAATATATTGCTTAAAATATGGGCACTGGACTTAGATATGTGGTTTCAAATCCCAGCTCTTCCACTTAGCTCTTCCACATAGTAGTTGTGTATGAGTTAAAACTGAGAAAGCATCAAGAATAGGGCCTGGCACATTGTATGGGCTCAGTAAGGGTGAGCTTCTATTATTATCACTATCAGCATCACCCTTACTCTGTTCTGAGCACATTTCTTCCCTATTGTATTACTGTGATCCTTATGGTCCATGGTCTCCATGTGTACTATGGCAGTATGCTTACTGCTACCGTCCTGTCCTCCACTGACATGCTCCAGAGTGATGACAATGATATGTGGGCAGGGCAGAGTAGCCTTCCCTTGTTAAATCTTTAGATGTACTTTTGAACGAGGCACCTGACTTTTTCATATGGACTTTAGAAATATTTCTGAATGCCCTCCTTTAATTAATCAATTTTATTCAAAAATAAATTTATTTGAATGAGAAACATTACAGTGTAGAGTAAGAACACTATCCCTTGGGCCAGTCTGTTTGGCTTGAATTCTAGATCCAGCAGTTATTAGCCATATGGTCTTGCACCAGTGACTTTAACCTTTCTATGCTTCTGTTTCCTCATCTGAAAAATGGGTATGCTAATTCTTAGTTCCCAGGAACCCTGGTGGCACAAACAGTTAAACGCTTGGCTGCTTACTAAAAGGTTGGTGTTCAAACCCACCCAGTAGCTCCATGGGAGAAAAACCTGGTGCTCTGCTCCCATAAAGATTATAGCCTAAGAAACCCTATGGGGAAGTTCTACTGTGTCATACAGGATTGCTAGAGGTCCATATCAACTCAACGGCACCTAATAATAACAACAGGTTTGTTGTGAGCAGTAAAGAAGTTATTTCATGTAGACAGCTTAGAACAGTTCCTGGCATCTGTTAGCTATTTTATCATTCAAAGTTTTTCCTTGTGTTGCTAAGACAGTGATTAAAGTATCTGAAGGCTGTTTCAGGAAGAAAGGGCAATTCTGGGCTCTGAGGGCCAAAGATGGTTCTTCCTCTAACATGATGTATCACTAATGAAAAGTCCCTTTCCCTCTTTCAGTATTTCTTTTTATTATTTTTTAAATAAAGTTCACTGGCGTCTTCAGAAAGAACTCTGGTGGTATAGTACCTAAGGCATTTGACTGTTAACCAGAAGATTGGCAGTTCAAACCCACCAGCCACTCCGTGAAAGGAAGATGGGGCAATCTATTTCCATGAAGATTTACCGCCCTGAAAACCCAATTGGGGTCACTATGAGTCAGGATCAACTTGATAGCAGTGAGTTGATTTTGGCTTTTTAGCATTTTAGGTGAACACGATTCTTTCCTCTCACCACTATTTTTTTTTTTTTTTCGTTCTCCTTGCCATCACCTTTTGCCATCTCCAAGTCTCTGTGTCATATTGAGATTTTCATACCCACTGAAATCCACAGCCTGTGTGGTAGTAGCAGCTGTGAACCATCTAGAGACCCTGATTCTATAGGAAATTAGGTAGAAAAACATTTCTAGCCAGTCCTCTGGGAACCATGGAACCCAGATACACCCATTGTGGGGTTATAAATTGTCCATTCAGAATGTAATCAACATAAAATACTGGGGCTTTGCTTACAGAGTTATGGTAGGACAAAAAAGTGCTTGTCATCACACAGGAGCCATATGCCTATCTGTATGTGTGGTAATTAGTAACTGTGGAAAGCAGAATAACTTTTGCATCTTAGACTACTGACTAGAAAATGACTCTCCAAGTTCTACAGTCAATGGGATGTGTGGATATAATATACTCTTGCATGATTCAGGCATTTTTCTCTCTCTGAATCACATTGATGATACTGTTAACATAGCACACTCCTTCCTTCATCCATCCATCATTTATTCATCCCACATTTACTGAGTATAGTAGAAATCAGGGAATGTTTTGCTGGGTTAAACCAGAAACATCCTGTTCAACATGACTTTATATTCTCTTTTCCTTGCTATCACCATTTAGAACAGTCCTCATCACAGAGTGTCTTTTATGCTGTCCATCATTATCTCAAAGGTGCCTTTTTCTGCCTTTTTTTTCAACATACATTTATTAAGGGGACACAACGCATTAGTAGTAATATTAGTATCTAGCATTCATTGAGTACTTGAGATGTGCAAAACCCTACTGAGCACTTAAATGTACTTTCATTTATTTCTCTTAAGAACACATTGGCTATATATTATTTTATTCCCATTTCATGCTGAAGAAACTAAGACATAAAGCAGGTAAGTAACTTGTGCAAAGTCTCACTGCTAGGGATGAACCAGACCAGAGTTTGAACTGTCTCCTGCCAATAGTAAGTATTGAAAGTACTTAGAAAGTAGAAAGGCGGAAGATTTTTCAGTCAGATGGACCTGTGTCTCAGTCCTCTAGTCCTGCTATAACAGAAATGCCACAAATGGATGGCTTTAACAAGCAGGATTTATTCTTTTTCAATTTAGGAGGCTAGAAGTCCAAGTTCAAAGTGCCGGCTCTAGGGGCTAGGTGAAGGCCCCCTGACTTTGAGCTTCAGCTCTGACTCCTGTTTCAGGCCCACTAGAGCTGGAGGCTTTTTCAGACTCACACAGATGCTGGCTGCTGAGGCTGATGAATCCAAGATCAACAAGTAAAATGACCTAGTCCCAAGATTACCAGACAACATGGAAGACCACTGGTTCAAATCCAGAAACAGTCCCAAATCAGTAGGCAGGCCACTAAGATAAACACTTGACCAAATGCAGAATCAAGATGTGCCAAAAGCTAGCCATCTTTCTCAAAGCCTCTCCTTATATACTGGAAGCAGGCCATGCCCAAAGGCAGCTACTCAGCTGTTCACAGCAGATTCTACCATGGAGCTGATTATCAATCTCATCATGGGGAATAACTACATTCAGCTGCTCAGCTACTCAACCAGGCCCAGCCAAGCTGACACACAACTTCAACTACTACAACCTGGGTTAGAAAATCTAACATGTGACTTTGGGCAACTTCCTTTAGCTTCTGTTTCCTCAGTCATAAAATGGCCATAAAGAAGTAGATTGCTATAATGATTTAAAGAGATGTAAGCATAGAATTCCCATGAGTAGCAGGCACTGATAACTGGTTATTACTGGAAATAGTTTTCTAAATCTATGATTTTGTAGGTAAGCAGTTTGTCATAAAATGTCCCTTAAAAAGATAAGTATACTAAGCCAAATAAATCAGATTAAAAAAAAAAAGTTCATATATACATATATATATATATACATATATATACGTATGTATATATACACACACACATATATTTAAAACATTCTAGAAAGTGAAACTAGTATACAGTGACAAAAAGTAGATGAACTGCGGCTACCTGAGGACAGAAGGAAGGAGGAAGGGTGGGAGGGAGGGCTTACGAAGGGTCACAAGGAAACTTTTGGAAGTAATGAGTATGTTTGTTACCTTGACTGTGAAAATGGTTCCACAGGTATTCCAGTTGCTGTCAACTCAACTCTGACTCACAGAGACTCCATGTGTGTCAGAATAGAACCGCACTCCATAGGGTTTTCATTTACTGATTTTTAAAGAAATAGCTTGCCAGGCCTTTCTTCTGAGGTGCCTCTGGGTGGACTCAAGCCTACAATCTTTTGGTTAGCAGCCAAGCACATTTGCACCACCAAAGAACAACTCACAGGTACAGATATGTCAAAATGTGTTAAACTGTGCACTTTAAATAGGTACAATTCATTGTGTATCAATTATTCCTCAATAAAGCCTTTTATTTGAAGAATTGGCCAGGGAAAACCTTATGAATAGCAAAGAAACACTGTTTGGTACATTACCGTGCAACTTTAGGAATAGTCCGTTTAGGCTAAAAGGCTC
>NW_006921770.1:2154295-2156474 GCF_000298275.1 Orycteropus afer afer
AGGCAGTGTTTCGTTCTGCTGTGCATGGGGTCGCTATGAGTCGGAAACGACTCGACGGCACTTAACAACAACAACAACAACAAAGCCTTTTATAAACAAAGCATTCTGGCACAGAAGTATGTACTCTTTGTTTGAGAAAAGGCCACTTGGAGCCATGCTAGCTCAGTGTCACCATCCTCATCACAGTACAACGCCGTGAGCTGAAGCTGAGGTCCCGCATCCACTGAGCAAATCTCTCCTCTCTTTCTTGGTTCATCATGTGGCAGGAGGAGGATGACTGGGTAGTGACAGTGAGAAACAGGTGAGTATCTGGCAAGCCAGGGAACTTAGCAAACATTATTTGACCACTTGATCAAGTCCTAGACAACATAATGCAGAGAAGCTTTTGTAATGAAAGGGCTTTAATAATTCTCGGTCTTAGCCCAAAATTGATCTAGACGGTTCTGTTTAATTAAGGTAGTTTTCGTCATTTGAGTCATTGGGCACTTTTCAGTGGGGTCGACCAAGCTAATAGGCAATAGAGATTCCAGAATATAATCGTTACTACCACACAAAGGTAATTGTTCAGATAAATCAGAAATTAAAAATATTTCAGACTTGCAGGCACATCACATTAAGGGAAGAATCAATAATATCTGAGATAGTGCTTTTTTGCTTGGGCAACTCAAACCTTAGCCTTGATGTCTGAAATTCATTTTTATTGGCCCTCTGAAAGCAGGGAACAACCATACATGATACTAGCTGACATCAGTAATAATAGAAGCTAGCATTTACTGAGGATTTACCACATGCTAAGCATTCTCCTAAGCACTTCATGTGCATTGTTTCATTTGATCTGCACAACAAACCAGTAGATAGACCTCTACCATTATCCTCATTTCAGAGATGAGAAAACAGAGTCACAGAGATGTTCAATAATTTGATTGAGGTCATACAGCAAGAAATGGCATTTTAACTAATAAGAACAGCTACCATTTATTTTGGAGCTCTAGTGGCACAGTGCCCAAGGCATCTGACTGCTAACCAGAAGGCTGGTGGTTCAAACCCACTGGCTGCTCCATGGAAGGAAGATGGTGCAACTTCCCTAATGGGGGTCACTATGAGTCAGAATTGACTCCACGGCAGTGAGTTTATCCCCCCCCACACACCATTTATTTAAAGAGTCCTGGTGGTGCAATGTGCAAGCTCTTGGCTGCTAACTGAAAGGTCAGTGCTTCAAATGCACCAGAGGCTCTGCAGGAGAAGGATCTAGTGATCTGCTCCACAAAGATGAGATCAAAAAAACCACTGCCACTGAGTAGGTCTCAACTCATGCTGACCGTGTAGGACAGAGCAGAACTGGTTCACAGGAGTTCCAAGGTTGCAATGTTTATGGAAGCAGACTGTCACATCTTTCTCCTGCAGAGAACCTGGTGGTTGCAAACGGCCAAATTTCTGGTGGTCACTGAGTGCTTTAACTACTATACCACCAAGGATCCTTCATACAGATTACAGCCTTGGAAACCCTATGGGGCAGTTCTACTCTTATGTAGGGTTGCTACAAATCAGAATCAGCTCAATGGCACACAACAAAAACCACCACCACTTCTTTAGCACCAACTATGTGCTCATAAGGAAGGTTGAGCAATCTACTTCTGTAGAGATACCGCCTTGGAAACCCAAGGAGGGGTCGCTATGAGTCAGGGCCGATTTGACAGCAGATAACAACAACAACAACATGTGCTCGAACTAAGTCAAGCACTTTATGTATTTTCTTTTCTAAAAATTATGTCAAACATAATAAAGGGCATTTATGCCAACATTATTCTCAATGGAGAGAGATTGAAACCATTCCTCTTGAGAACAGGAACCAGACAAGGATGCCCGCTATCACCACTTCTATTAAACATTGTACTGAAGTCCCAGCCAGGGCCATAAGGCAAGAAAGGGAAATCAAAGGCATCCAATTTGGTAAGAAAGAAGTCAAACTATCCCTATTTGCTGATGATACGATCCTTACCTAGAAAACCCAAGAGACTCAGTCAAAAATCTACTGGACCTAATTGAGAGATTTAGCATCATGGCAGGATGTAAGATCAACATCCAAAAATCAGTTGGATTCCTCTATACCAGCAAAGAGATTGCTGAAGAAGGAATAAGGAATTCAATACCATTTACAATAGCTAACAAAAAAAAAAAA
>NW_006921770.1:2159039-2190035 GCF_000298275.1 Orycteropus afer afer
GTGCATGGAAGGATGGGCACTGGGAAGAGGTAACTATGGGGAGGAAGTGGGAGGGGAGCTGTTGCATTGTCGTAAACTGTAGTCAATGTCATGAGACAAAGTGTATGTGAACTGCTGTATGAAAAGTGAATTTGCTCTGTAAATCTTCACCCAAATCACAATAATAATAATAATAATAATGTTAAAACCATAGCATAAACAATTATCTCTATCTCACAAACAGGGAAACTGAAGCTTTAAAATATCAAGTAATTCGCCCAAGGTCTCCCACCGATAATTAGCAGTAGGGCCAGATTTTAAAATCAGATTCATATGAACGTAAATCCAGATACTCAGGATAGCACAAGGACTTACAGCCCTTTGGATAGCCTCTTCTCCTCAAGTTACCTGGCTTCATTTCTCAGATGTGAGAGGCCGACAGACGTACAGACACCAAAAGACTGAAGATGACAAAACACCAGCTTAAGTTCACTTGTATGGTTTAGTGACCATTATTTTTAAAACCCAAGGACCATAATTCTATTCATAGGAAATGTTTCAGGAAGCAAAAATGTGAATTAAGTTAAACTATGGTTTGACGGCAATGATTTAGCTAACTGCAGTAGAGTTACTAAAAGTGAAATAGAAGATCTCTTTGCATATTATCTCCCTAAAGAGTATCTCATAAGAAATGCTCTTTATGCATAAAATAATGAGAATATAGTAGATATAATAAACATAAACTAAAATAATTGAAAATTTGGTTCTTCCATAAACTCTATCTGTCGCATAGCCACCTAAACCAATTAGGTGAAATGATTTTCATATCAGTGGGAAGAAAGGAGAGGGATCAGAGGATCTACCAGTTGGCTTGGATTTGAAAACAAAACTAAGCTCATTAACATATCCCTCCCTGCACATTCACTAAAGGCCCACCATATAGCAGAGGAAGGGATATAGGGAGAAAAGGAGTGCTCTTGCCTTCCAAAGATTCACAGTCCAGTAGGGAAGACAGAAATGGTCTTCAAGCAATATAACTATACAGAGTATAATGAAGCCTCTGAACACCTTCACGTTTTATTTAGAATAAAATCCAAAATCCTGAGCATGGTCCCCAGGTTCTAAGACTAGAGACTCCTGTTCCAGAACTCTACCTACACACCCACCACATTAAAATTCTCTCAACCTCTCAGGCACCCCAAACTCTTTCCCCTCTGCAGTCACTGTTCTCTGATTCCCCCTCCATTTACATTCTGCCTAAACACACACACACAATTCCTAGGAGAATGAAGGAAAGATTTCCAGAGGAAGTGACATGTAAGATGACCCCTGAAGGAGGACCTGAGGTTTTTCAAAGTAAAGAAGAAAGGAAAGGCAAAACAGAAAGACGTGGTAGGGTGGAGGTACCGACTTAGGAAAAAGCAAGGTGTACTTGGAGAATGGAAAGAGGTCTGAGATGCTGGAGTGTGCAGAGAGGGTGGAATAAGACAATAATGCTGCTTGAGGCCCAGTTCCCAAGGGTCTGCCTGTCAAGGCCAATATCCTGCACTGGGTTGTATGGGTCAAGAGTACCTGGCATAAGAACATTTCTTTTGAAAGTCGCTGGGTGGCACTGATGGTTAACATGCTTGGCTACTAACCAAGACTAATGGGTAGAGTCCACCCACAGACACCTCAGAAGAAAGGTCTGGGTCTACTTCCAAAGAGTCAGCCATTGAAAATCCTAAGGAGCACGGCTCTACTTTGACACACAGCAAGGACGGGTGAGTGGGGTCCACCATGAGTCAAGAGTCTACTCAACAGCAACTGGTTTGGTTTGGTTGTTCTTTTTATTTAATTATTTTTTCTTTGAACGTAAAGATTGCTGGCACCTAGAATTTCTCAACTAAGAAAACTGAGGTTAGGGGAGAAGAAAACACTTGCCTAAAGTTAAAACCAAGGATGGTTGGTGCCTAGATCTAAAGGCACACAGTTTGTGACTCACATGCCCCATATTTAAGCTTCTAGTTAGCTGATTTGTTTAAAAAAAAAAAAAAAGAAGTGCTCTCTGCAATGGAAACAAAATCATAGGGCTCCTGCCACCTTTAGTAAGTTCTGTTACTAAAAGGGCAGCTCAAAACTTCTGTTGGCAAAGTAAAAATTTTAAGCAACATTTTTCAAAGGGAGGATTAACCAATGCACTCCTATAAAAAATCCAAATAGGGCCCTTCAGCAACCAGTAGAGCAGCAGAAATTGCCTCTCACAGACACCTGGAGGGAAGTGGTTCTTTGTCACCTTCACTTAAAGGACTTGAAGGGAGGTGACAGCTGGCTCACCTCTTGATGGCCCAGCAGCCACCACTATGGAAAACTAGATCACAAGGAGGACATTTAACCACAGTCATGACAGGTGTGAGTAGGGAAGAGGACTGTGGGTTACATATGGACCATTTTTTCCAAGTCTTCTTGTCTGAGAACCACTATGACTATCGTGAGATCCTGGTCAGTGACAAGGCAATGCAGATGTCTGGGGAATGAAATGGTTGCTACCAAAGATCCAGCCCTGTCAGGGACATAGCTCGGGGGCAGGAGAGCATGGAGGGAAGGACACAGGGAAAAGGTACCTATGGGGAAGAAGTATGAGGGGAGCTGTTGTATTGCGGTAAATTGCAGTCAATGTCATGAGACAGTGTGTGTGAACTGCTGTATGGAAAGCAAATTTGCTCTGTAAAAACTTTTACACAAATCACAATTAAAAAAAAAGAAAGAAAAAGAATTTGGAACAACAACAACAAAAAAGATCCAGCTCTATAAAAAGAAAAGCTGGTGCGAATTGGGAG
Organism: Orycteropus afer afer; assembly: GCF_000298275.1. Taxonomy (NCBI): domain Eukaryota; kingdom Metazoa; phylum Chordata; class Mammalia; order Tubulidentata; family Orycteropodidae; genus Orycteropus; species Orycteropus afer. The sequence continues at coordinate 2,161,838 of NW_006921770.1, forward strand.
TCAGAATTCAGAGCCCATTTGCAGCTCTATGGCCAGCTCTGAGACCTTGGGCCAGTTATTTCCACTTCTCTGAGTCCCTGTTTTCCTGTCTGTAAAATGAGGAGAGTGACAATCACTTCAGAGGACAGTTTTGAGGAATAAGGGACATAAATCACATGAAAAGTGTCTAGCATTGTATGGAGCAGTCCTAGTAAGTAGCAGCATATTGAGGGGCTCACACTAGTCCAAAGTGCCACATAGAATCCCATAGGCCTTCTGGGATGAGTCCAGGGTATATGTGAGGGGGATCCGGTCAGGTTGAGTGTCAGGGTTCAATAAGTGAAAAGAAACAGATTCAGGGAAAGTCCACTCATCTAGAGAGTATCTAGGAGAGGGAAATTAACATGTCATTCAATGACTCATTCCAACAAACATATATTAGGTATCCAGTGTGTTCCACATACTGAAAATAACTCTGAATTCATAGACGAATCGAGAATTAACCTTCCCTCAAAAAAATTTACAACAGATATTATCAGAAAGCAAGCATCACATGGTATGGGAAGAAAGAAGTGAGAGTATTGGCTCAAAAGTATGGGGAGAGGAACTCAAGGATGTCTCCTGAGAGGAGGTGATACCTAAGCTGAGTTTTATAATCTGAACAGGAGTTGGTAAAGACTGGAGAGGCCAGAAGTAAGAGACAGCATGGTAATGAGGAACATGGGGTCAGGAGGCGGCTACAAAGAGCATACATAGCAGGTGATGAGCAGGAGTAAGAATCTGCAGCACTTTGCCATGCTGTGAATGTGGAAATCTTCCTTTGGGACCTAAGCAGCCAGCACAGGGGTTTAAAGCAGGAGAAGATGATGCCTGCTCCAGTTCAACAAGGATCCACCCCATCTCAGGTAAGTGACAAATGAGGACTAGAATAAGATGCCCTGGTCTTGTGTCTTGCTCTCCTATCAGTCCCCATGTTAATTACATGATCTCCAGATCAAATCAAAGTCTGAAAACTGGGAAAGAGTATGAGCATAAGTCAAAACTGCAGTTCTAAAACTACTGAGCAGGATAGACCATCATGTTAGCCATGGACAGAACACCCACATTCATGGAGTCTTTGTACACATCTCTAATGTAAGGGCACTGAACAAAGTGATCTTTAGCTCCCTTCCAGCTTTGGTCCTCAGTGATCATCACTGACAATATTATAGTTTTAAGAGAACTATGTGAATCAAACCCACATTTCATTTAACCAAGTTCCTATTTCAAATTACTTTATTAAAATGAATTTAGGACAGTACTCAACCTCGTCCAGAATGTTGTGCCCTATCAGATCTGAAATTCCTGGTAACTCTGACCCCTTCCTCTAGGATTCTTTGTCTTTTCTCAGTTGAGGATCTATTGCATTCCAGCCTGAGACAAATTTGTTTGTATCAAGTAGTTTGCTTAAGCAGCTAGAAAGGATTCATCCAACACATATTTATTGAGCACATACTACATACTCAGCATTATTCTGTTGTTGTTGTTGTTCGGTGCTGTCGAGTTGGCTCCAAATCAATAGCGACTGCATGTACAATAGAATGAAACATCACCTGGTCCTGTGCCACCCGCAAAATCCTTGCTATACTTGAGCCCACTGCTGTAGCCCTATGTCAATCTATCTTATTGAGGGTCTTCCCCTTTTTTGCTGACCCTCTACTTTATCCAGCATGATATATGTGATAGTTGGAGCTGTGTGTCAACTTGGCTAGACCACAATTCTGTGTGGTTTAAGCAATTGTGATGTGGGTTGTTCCAATGATGGGATCAGATGTATATGTTTTGAGCAGCTAATCCTTTGAAAGGGAGTTTCCCTTGAGGTGTGGCCTGCTTTCAGTATATTTATGGACATCGTGGGAAAAGAGAATCTCTTCTGTGCATCGGGATTCTGTTGTGTTGCCTACAACTGTCCATGAGCGAACAATCCACCATTCAGCCTGGAGATCTTGGATTCGTCATTCATTGGAGTCAACAGCCAGTATACTGACTGCCAACCTTTAGCTCCTCAGCCCCTGCAGCTGCGAGAGTCAGGAAAAGCCTCCAGCTTGATGTTTGATCCAAGAACTTTGGACTTGCCAGCTTCTATAAGTGTGTGAGCCATTTTCCTATGATAAATTTCCCTTTCTCTCTCTATATATAAGCTTTACTGGTTTTGTTTCTCTAGAGAACACAGTCTAACACAATATCCTTCTCCAGGGAATGGTCCCTTCTGACAATATGACCAAAGTAGGTGAGATGAAGTCTGACCATTCTCACTTCCAAGGAGTATTCCTGCTGTACTTCTTCCAGGTCAGATTTGTTTGTTCTTCTGGCAGTCCATGGTGTTTTCAGTATTCTTCACCAGCACCACAATTCAAAGGCTTCAACTCTTCTGCTATCTTCCTTATTCACTGCTACCTTTCACATGCATATGAGGCAACTGAAAATACAGTGGCTTGGATTAGATGCACCTTAGTCTTCAAAGTGACAAAGTTGCTTATTAGTACATTAAGGAGGTCTTTTGCAGCACATTTTCCCAGTGCAATACGACATCTAATTTCCTGACTACTGCTTCTACGGGCATTGACTGTGGATCCAAGTAAAACAAAATCGCTGACAATTCTCAATCTTTCCTCCACTTATCGACATGTTGTTTATTGGTCTGGTTGTCAGGAATTTCATGTTGCAGTGTAATCCATACTGAAGATTGTAATCTTTGATCTTCATCAATAAGTACTGTAAGTCATCTTCACTTTCAGCAAGCAAGGTTGTATAATCTGCATATCACAAGCTGTTAATTAGTGTTCCTCCAATTCTGATGACACATTTGCCTTCATATAGCCCAGCTTCTCTCATTATTTGCTCAGCATTCAGATTGAATAAATATGGTGAAAGGATATCTGACATATACCTTTCCTGATTTTAAACCATGTAGTATCCCCTTGTTCTGTTTGAACAACAGCCTCTTGGTCTATGTATAAGTTCCTCATGGGCACAATTAAGTGTTCTAGGATTCCTATTTTTCACAATGTTATCCATAATGTGCTATGATCCACCCAGTCAAATGCCATTGCATAGTCAATAAAATGCAGCTAAACATCTTCTCCTATTCTTTGCTTTCAGCCAAGATCCATGTGACATTAGCAATGATATTCCTCATTCCATGTTCTCTTCTGAATCCAGCTTGCATTTCTGGAAGTTCCCTCTTAATACACTGCTGCAACCATTTTTGAATTATCTTCAGCAAAATTTTACCTGCATGTGATATTAATGATATTGTTCAATAATTCTGTTAGATCACCTTTTTTGGGGATGGGCACAAATTTCCATTTTTTTTCCAATCCATTGGCCAGGTAGCTGCCTTCCAAAATCTCTTGGCATAAACAAGTAAGCGTCTCGAGTGCTGCATCCATTGGCAGAAACATCTCAATGGATATTCCATCAATTCCTGGATCCTTGCTTTTTACCAATTCCTTTAGTGCAGCTTCAACTTCTTCCTTCAGTACCACTGGTTCTTGATCATATGCTACATCCTGAAATAGGTGAACGTTAACCAATTATTTTTGGTGCAGTGACTCTGTGTATTCCTTCCATCTTCTTTTGATGCTTCCTGCATCTTTCAATATTTTGCCCATAGAATCCTTTAATACTGAAAATTGAGGCTTGAATTTTTCTTCACTTCTTTCAGCTTGAGAAATGCCAGATATACTCTTCTCTTTTTGTTTTCTAATTCCAGGTCATTGCACATTTTGTTATAACACTCTAATTTGTCTTCTCAAGCTGTCCTGTGAAATTTTCTGTTCAGCTCTTGTGTTTCGTCATTTCTTCCATTCACTTTAGTTATTCTCCATTCAAAAGCAAGTTTCAGAGTCTCTTCTGACATCCATTTTGGTCTTTTCTTCCTTTCTTGTCTTTTTAATGACCTTTTGCTTTCTTCATGGATGATGTTCTTAATGTCAACACACAACTTGTCTGTGGTCATTGGCATTCAGTGAGTCAAATCCATTCAGATGGTCTCTAAATTCAAGTGGGATACAATCAAAGTCATAATTTGCTTCTCAGAGACTTGTTTTAATTTTCTTCAGCTTCAACTTAAACTTGCATATGAGCAACTGATGGTCTGTTCCACAAGTCCTGGCCTTATTTTGACTGGTGATACTGAGCTTCTCCATCACCTCTTTCCACAGATATAGTGAATTTGATTCCTGTGTATTCTATCTGGTGAGGTCTATGTGTATATTCACCATTTATGTTTTTGAAAAAGGTATTTGCAATGAATAAGTCATTGGTCTTGTAAAATTCTATCAAGTGATCTTCAGTTTCATTTCTATTACCAAGGCCACATTTTCCAAATATTGATGATTCGTCTTCTTTTCCAACTTTCGCATTCCAATCACCAATAATAATCAATACATCTTGATTACATGTTTGGTACATTTCAGACTGCAGAAGTACCATTCTAGGAATGTGTAAAAACCAGACATGGCCTTGCCCTCATATAACATGCAATCTAGCATGTGTACAATTGTGAAGATGGTGCAGGATCGGGCAGTGTTTTGTTCTGTTGTACAGAGTCATTATGTGTTGGAAACAATTCGATGGCACCTAATAACACCAACAACTAGCATGCCTGTGTGTATCTGGAGAGAGGGGAAATAAACAATTATTAACCTCACAAAGAAATGAAAATATTGTCTTGGTCATATATATTATACAGTGTAGTGTTTCAGATGTCTGGAGGCAAAGTTCCAGGTTCAAGTCTGAGTCTGACACTTTCCAGGTGTGCAATTTGGGAAAATTGCATAATTTAATCCTTCTTTGCCACAATCTCCTCTGAGGAGTGTAGTAAGGGCTATTACATACAAAACCCTTCGAACGGTGCATGGAACATGGTAAGAACTAAAATAAACACTTCCTAAAATTTTAAAAATTACATTTGACGAGCCCCTCCAGTGATTCCCCTTGTAATTTTGTAAGCTGATGCTTGAAGGTGATGATCAATAAATAGGCAAGGTTGTAGAATAAAAACAACTCATGTTTATACATCACTTTCCAATTTACAAAACATTTTCATGCACATTCTCACTTGATAATCAAAACAAGCTACCTCAAGAAGACAGGCAAGTCAAGCAAATTGTCTTAGTATCTTAATTCATTACAGGATCCTTAGTACTTAGCCAAAGGCCAGCAACATACTAAGAATGAAATGAATGTTTGTTATATGAATAAATGCAGATGAGGGTATTGAGGTAGCATTTACTATATGACAGCCACTGTGACTGACACATAACTTAAATTTAATTCAGAGAAGTTAGGTAACTTACTCAAGGTCACATAGCTAAGAAATGGTGAGGACTATCTCCTGAACCAGAAGCTACTGTGTCTTTGGCAAAGACACTGTGGGTGTGGTTAAAAAAAAAAAAAAAAACTGCAGAAGCTCACTTACTGTAAGGATTTCTGTACCTTTGTCATTAAGACCCCCTTCACAGTATCCAAACCAAACCAGCTGTTATGGAGTTGCTTCTGACTCATGATGACCCCTGTGTGTCAGAGTAGGACTATGTTCCATGGGGTCTCAATGGCTGATTTTTTGGAAGTAGATAAACAAGCCCTTTCTTCTAAAGTATCTCTGAGCGGACTTAGATATCCAAGCTTTTGGTTACCAGCTGAATGTTTGCACTGCTCACTGACTAGGGTCTGCTGGCACACAGTAGGCACTCTATAACATTCATTCATTCATACATTCATTCACTCATTCATTCACCATTAGCCAGAATCATTTAGTATGTACCTACCACGCTCTCCTGGAAGTTAAGTGTGCCTATAGTCTTTGCTCAATGACTGAATCCACCAAAGTCCAAATTCTTTCCAGGAATCAGTTCTTTAAGACCAGGATAGTCCTGGTACTACTGCCCTGAGATAATCTTTAAACCTTAAACTAAAAATATCCCCTAATGTCTTAAATCAAATAATACCCACAACCATTGAGTCGGATCCAACTCATAGCGACCCCTCCTTGGGTTTCCAAGGCGGTATCACTATGGAAGTAGACTGCCCAATCTTCCTTCCGAGGAGTGGCTGGTGGGTTTGAATCACCAGCCTTCTGGTTAGCAGTCAAGTGCCTTAGGCACTATGCCACCAGAGCTCCCACAAATCAAATAATAGTTTACCTTAATTAGTAAAATATGCCTGCTTTGAGTATTATTCTTTTTCACAAATTATATATATGGGATCAAACTGACAACAGCAACTTGAAAGATTAGATACGAACTTTAAGGGGAAAAGTGAGTTTGTGTAAATGAAGGAGGAACAACTCAGAAAAGTAGGGTGAGAATGGTAGCACAACTGAAAGAATGGAATCAGTGCCACTGAATTGTAATGTAGAAACCAATGAATTGGTCTATGTTTTGCTGCATATATTCTCAACAACAATAAAAGGCCCAGTGCACATGATGCCACCCACCCAGCAAAGTTTTCTGCATTTCATCAGCAGGACTGTCCCAGATTAGAACCCTTTCAGCAGTTCTGTATGTTGGCTGTCACCTTCAAAATGCCACACAGCCTAGTCCTTGCCTGCATCTCCAGACCCACGCTTTAGTTTTCCTCAACACTCCAGCCTTCTCTCAAAGTCCCAGGGCACAGAACTCTATTTGCTGTAAGAACTTTCCATAAGCTGTTCCTCTTCTAGACACTATCCATTCCCCACACTGGCCCACTCTTAAGCAATTCTATTCTTGGTCAGTTTTCAGGTCTCAGCTTAAATATCACTTCCCTAGGAGGAGCTCTGGTAGCATAGTGCCTAAAGCACTTGACTGCTCACCAGAAGGCTGACGGTTCAAACCCACCAGCCACTCCTCGGAAGGAAGGTTGGGCAATCCTACTTCCATAGTGATACTGCCTTGGAAACCCAAGGAGCGGTCGCTAAGAGTCAGGGCCGACTCTCCGGCAAACAACAACAGGAAAGTTCAGTTTCCTGGGCTGTACCTGCTATGTTACAGCCCTCTTGACAGATGCTTTGATAATGCGCTCTACATGTCAAAAGTCATGCAAAAATACATGCCAGGAATGTTCTGGGTGCTGGGAATTTAGCATGACTAAAACAGAGGAAACAGCCTGCCCTGGGGGAAAGTCCCTTCTGGCAAAAGGTAGCATTTTCTCCCAGAGTGGATATCACAACTGTAATTAATTATTTGAATAATTATTAGTTGAGCATTGTTCACATTAAGGAGCACTGGTGGTACAGTGGTTAAAGCGCTCATCTGCCAACCTAAAAGTTAGCGGTTCAAACATGCCAGACGCTCTGTGGGAAAAAGATGTGGCAGTCTCCTTCCAAAGATTCACTGCAGTTCTACTCAAACAGGGACACTGAGTCAGAATCAACTTAAGGACAGTGAGCTCTATTGCTTATACTAAATTGGAAGACCTACAAGTAGGAAACCTTTCTTTATGTTCATCGTTATATACCCATACCCTGAAACCTGGCAGGTGGCTCACTAAGTTAGCTCAAGCAAAGTTCAGAAAAAAAGATGAATGGATGAATTTTTAATCTCCACAGCATCTGACATAATAATTTTAGAAATGGTGAAGGAAAAGGAAGGCATTCAAGTTGCCATTGTCACAAAAATCAAGCAATGTCCCATCTTTAAGGATTCCCTTCAATCCCTGATGTGCAGCACACATATTTCTGCCAAGAAGAGGTATTTCAGAAGAAGCTGCAAGTAGTAATTATCTCTCCCAATGTCCCTATAAATAGTTTTAGGCAGCCCTCTACCCTGCTCCTGTTTCATTTCTGGGTTTCTGAGCTGAATTTATTGATTTTAGCCTTGACAACTTGGAGGTTCACAGAGACTATACTTACAGAGACTGTACTTGCAGGTGTGGGAAAAAAAGAAATACATTTTGCATGTACAAAAAATGCAAGGGGGTCAGGCTGAACTCCTTTGAAAATGTGGTCTTACATCTTTTTATTTTAGTTTTCTGAATTTTTGATGAGGACAGATTCTGTTGGTGGGCTGCCCATTTTAATAACACATTGGAATTTGGCAGTTCCACTTGGAAACCACTGAAATGCAAACAGAGGCCAGGTCCTTAACTAGGATCTCTTTACCTGCATTCACTCTGGAAGAAGAGAAAATGTAAAATGGCGTTAACCATTAAATTACCAGTTGAAACAGGATTAGAAACTGGAGGGGGGATTCATTTACCTGAATACTAGTTTTGAACAGCAGTCGCTGAAAAAGACGATAAAGCATCTACACCCTCCATTTGGAAAAAGCACTTTTCAACTCATTGTTGTTATTGTTGTTATGTGCCATTGAGCTGGACCTGACTCACAGCAACCCCTCCTTGGGTTTCCCAGGCAGTATCACTATGGAAGTAGATTGACCAACCTTCCTTCCAAGGAGTGCTGGAGGGTTTGAACCACCAGCCTTCTGACTAGCAGTCAAGTACCTTAGGCAAGGTTATTTTTATATCCATTCAGATATTTTATTTCATCCTCAATGAAACCTTGCAATTATGTTATCATATTGGTATCAATTATCTATCTTCTGTACAAATAAAAATCATGTCACTCCTCTACTTCGTGGGTTCAGAGGGACCCAGTTGCTTTCAGAATGAAGTCCACAGTCAAGGCATACCATAATGTGAACTTAACCCACTTCTTCAGCTTTGTGTTCTATCATTCACTTATTCTCTGGTAATGAACATACAAGCATAGTCCTTCTTTAAAAAGAGCTTGTAGTCCAGCAAGGGAAGGCTGACAATAAATCTGAGTGGATAAGCATTAGGTCATATCATCACAGGGACTTCTGAAGGAAAGGACGTTTAAGTTGGCATGTGCTCCTTGAGCTCTGAGTTAGGCAAATATAATGTGGAGAAGCAGGGGGGTTGTTAATGCAGAGAGGAATTCAGGCAGAAGAATCAGTGGATACAAAGGACTAAGGGACAAGAATGAGTATCATTCCCCATAGCCGAAGCCATACAGAATAATGTCCCCCCCCCCCCCAGTCATTCTCACCTCCACACATGTTGGACAATCTACCAGAAAGATTCCTTCATCACTTCACTACTAAAAATAAGTTCTTATTAATCTTACATATCCCTCTTACACATCATTTCCCTCTCAGCTTTCTCTATTCTCCATCAAGCTTTGTTTGAACATCCATCTCTTGTGACTAGCCTATAAGCTCCCTAAGGGCAAGGAAAGTAAAGGAAGGGACTCATATACACAGTGGGTGAGCTGAGTAGGGACACACCACCCCCCACAGTGAATGGGAAGCCTTAATGAGGTGCAACCCAGTCGCCCACAAGACTGACTGCCCTCATATTGCCCAAGCTGCTGCTCTCAACAATGGCTTCTGCAGTAGTGGCTATGAACTCAAAGACAAATGGGTCAGCCTTTAAGTTAAACTGATAAAGAACAAGTTGACCAGTGGGGACTATATACTTGACAGGTGAGAAAACAGAGGCATGGTTTCCTAAAGGCCTCACGAGAGGTTTTTTGGTGGTAGGGCTTATTATTTTCTGTGAACCTCTGTGTTGGGCTACACTGTCTCCATTCCAACCCACCATCCGTAATACCTGTGTGCTTTCAGCTTCTCTGTCTCCCAATGCTTGTTTGCTTTAAGCACATAATGCTACCTGTTCTGGTTCCAGAAAACTGCCCTAGATAGAAAAGCATGCCTTACATTATTAGATGAGGCTCAATTTCTCTTAGAGTAGTGCTCTTAAAAAAAAAAAAAAGAGAGAAAAAAGAAAAGCCAGTAGAATATAGTGTTAAAAAATGAAATAGTACTTGGAAACCCAAAAATAACATAAAACAGCAGTTCTTTTGAAATGGGAATAGGGGAAACTGAGTGCCAATTACTTAGGTCCCCTCACCCCATCTCCCCATGTCTGAAGCAGATCCTGAGGCCCATCCACAGACCAAAGGCATCAAATCAAATGAGACATCAAATCAAACCATAGAACATAAAATCAAATCATCGGACTAGAAAAACACCAAGTGTTGATGCCAGCTGGACTAAGAGGTTGGCTCTCAATTTGGATCTGAAGCACCAAGGGGAAAAACCTAGATTTGGAGTAATCTCAATTTCATTCCTGACGTGGGCACCCATTTCAAAATATGATCTTAGAGAAGTCATCTCCTTTTTTTTTTCCTGTTTTTATTGTGATTTGGTTAAAAGTTTACAGACAAAATTCCTTTTCCATAGAGCAGTTCATACACACTTTGTCCCATGACATTGCAATTCCCCACACAATGTAACAGCTCTCTTCCCACTTCCTCCCTGTAGTTACCTTTTCCCTGTGTCCTTTCCTATGCATTCCTGCCCCCTTAGCTATCTCCCTGTGCAAATACTGCCCTTCTTTTCTTCCATGACTGATTATTCTAAAGAGTGTATCTACCTGATGTAAAAGTTAACCCTGTATGCCTGTCTACTGTTTGGCTGCAAGCCATGAGAGTGAGTTCAATTCCATACCTGAAGGGTAACTAAGGCCCGTAGTCTTGGGAGTCTCACCAAATTCTACCAGACCAGTAAACTGGGTCTTTTTCATGATTTTCAGTTTTGTTCCACATTATTCTCCCACTCTATCCAGGATCTCCTGCACTGATCCCTTCCCGAGTGGTTGACCATAGTAGTTGGGCACCATCTAGGTCTTCAGGTCTCATGGTCATATAAGCTGAGGTCTGCATGGTCTAAGAGTCCCTTGGACTAATTATTTCCACACATCTTTGTTTTTTTTTTCATTCTTCTTTGTTCCGGATGAGGAAAGACCCATTGCTCCATCTAGATTGCTGCTTGTAAGCTTTTAAGACCACAATCACTATACACCAAGTGGGATAGAGAACAATGTTTTTGTGTAGTATGTTATGCCAATTGAGCTTGATGTCCCCTTCCATCATGGACCCAAGCCCACAGGTCCAACAACTCACTCCATCAGGGCAGCTGACTGTGCCTAAGAAGTTATCTTAACTTTGTCCCCTGATAGTTATAGTTATATTCTTACAACATATACAAATATGTATATAGAAGTATCATCTGCCAATCTTATATATAGTCATGGGTATATGCCCTAGAGAAGTCTTCTAAGCTTCGTAAAGCCTCCATTTCCTTTTATGTAGATAGGGAATCATAATAAAGGACTTGCTGGAATTGTCTTGAGGATTAGATAAAGCATATGTAAAGAAATTTATATAGTATGCAAGCAACTAATATAAATTGAATTAGCATTCATGATTAAGGCTGAAAAATATTTATTATTGCAATTTATTTTTTTTATAAAGTGACCTTTCACTCATTGTGATCAAATATATCCCTAGAAGGCTCTGAAACATGGCAGTAATTCCTCAACCCCTATCCATAGTAAAATACAAACGGCAACACTAATTTTAAAAAGCTTTCAGTGCTGGGCAAAAATATGGGTTAAATATTTCTCACGTGAGCCTCTTACCTTTGGAAAGTAAGGCTGTTTTGTGGGGAACTGAAGCCTGCTCATTTGATTGAAATGAATAGAATTTCATTTCATTGAATAGAAATTCAATGAAAAAGCATCCTCTGAAGGCATTGGGGCCCCTTCTTGTGCTTATTATTGCATTGAGTTACTGGCATAGTGTCTAAGGCATCTGACTGTTAACCAGAAGGCCCACCAGCCACTCCTTGGAAGGAAGGTTGGGCAATCTACTTCTGTAGTGATAACACTTTGGTAGGAGCTCTGGTAGCATAGTGCCTAAGGCACTTGACTGCTAACCAGAAGGCTGGCGGTTCAAACCCACCAGCCACTCCATGGGAGGAAGGTTGGGTAATCTACTTCTGTAGTGATACTGCCTCAGCAACCCAAGGAGGGGTCGCTAGGAGTCAGGTCTGACTCAACAGCACATAACAACAACAACAACACTGCTTCGGAAACCCAAGGAGGTGTCTCTATGAGTCAGATCCAACTCAATGGCGGTTGAGGTTTTTTGTTTTTTGGTTATTGTAAAACACAAGAGGTCAGTCCACCTGTGCTCAACACAAAGGAGATTTTGTGATACCTATCTAATGATTGGGAAGAGTCTCAGTGAACCCTGGAAATCAAAACTTCCCAGGAAATGGGCCAGAGACCAAAAAGTGGCAGGTTCCAGGTAGGAATTAGGTAAGGGGAAAGCACAGAGGTTTCCAACAGCTAAGGGAGACAAACTTGTCTATCAGTTTATCATCCTGTGGGGCTAGTACATTGCTGCGAGGCTTGAGGCTGTGCCACTGGTGTTTCAGATGCCAGCGGAGTTGCACATGGTGCACAGGTTTCAATGCCCTTAAAGACTAAGACAGACTAGGAAGAAGGAGGAAGCCATCCACTTCTCAAAAACTGGCCAGGGAAAACCTTATGAATAGCAGAGAAACACTGTCTGATACATTACTGGGCAACTTTATGAATAGCTCAGAAACACTGTCCGACACATTGCAGGAGGATGAGTCCCTTGGGTTGAAAGGCACTCGAAAAGACTGGGAAAGAGCTTCCTTATCAGAGTAGAACCAACCTTAATGATATGGATAAAGTAAGTCTTTCAGGACCTCCATATGGTGATATGTCATGACTCAAATTGAGGAGAAAGAGCTGTAAGCATCCATTAATAATCAGAACATGGAATGTATGAAGTATGAATCTAGGAAAATTGGAAGTTGTCAAAAATTAAATGGAATGTATATTCATATATATATAGTCAACAAATATTTATTGAATACTTTCAATGACCTAGGCATGAATATCAGTAGTGAACAAAACAGACGTGATCCCTACCTCTCAGAGTTTAGTCATAGGGGTAGATAAGGGTTGGGTGGTGTGATGGTTGGAGCTGTGTGTCAACTTGGCTGGACCCCAGTTCTGGGTGGTTGTTCCCATGATGGGATCAGATGACTGAGTTCTGAGTGGCCAGTCTGCCCAAGGGGAGTTTCCCTAGGGGCCTGCTTGCAATGATATTCCAAGGACAATCTGGAAGAACGGCATTCCGAACTACAGACTTCCTTGAGTGAGCGGCTCACCGCTCCCCTGGAGATCTCGGATTCATCTTTTATTGGAAACAACAACCAATATACTGCATGCCAGCTTGAATCTCTCGGCTCCGCTGTGCTAGTGGAAACAAGGGCGGCTGCAAGCCCCACCTCCTACAGAGACGGACTTTGCAGCTTGGACTTGTCGGCTTCTATACGCTTGTGAGCCATTTGCCTAAGATAAATCTCTCTCTCTCTCTCTCTCTAAATATATATATATACCTTGCTGGGTTTTTTTTGGTGTGTTTCTCTAGAGAACCCAATCTAACACAGGTGGTTAGGAAGGGTTCTCCTCACTAGAGTCCCAAAAGGAACACAGAAGCTAGCAGAATCACAATTGTCAAGGAGAAAAGTATATTTTTATTAAAATATGGACTAGGAAATCAGCAGTTTACTTACTTGGAAATAGAACTAAGAGTGAATGAGTGATAACTTACTACGTGTCAGTCACTTTGCAGGATATGGAAATACATCATCTCATCTAATTTCCACAATAGCAATAAGAGTTAAGTATTAGTCTCCTGGGTGGTAGCGCTAATGTGCTTGACTGTTAACAGAAAGGTTGGAGGTTCAAGGGTACACAAAGATACCTCAGAAAAAAGGCCTGGTAATCAACTTCGAAGAAATCAGCTATTGAAAACCCTATGGAGCATGACACTACTCTGATACACCTGGGTCACCATCAGTCAGAATCAATTAGAAAGCAACTGGTACTGGTTTTCTCTTGTCTCATCTATGAGAAAACAGGCTCAAACAGACTCAAAAGGCTGTAGTGCTAATAAGCTGCAGGTTTGTATTTCTGTGATCAAAAAGATGATGCTTTTTCAGTAGGACTTGCCATCTCCAGCACACTGGCTTAATAAACCTAATTTCATTAATATGTGCAACGTCTCCAAGTACATTCAAACAGTACATACCAAATGACTGCTGCAAAGAGAAATTAGTGTATCTACATTTAGAAACTGCATGCCTTTATTGGCTCTACTCTTTCTCTCTCCTTTTTTTTAATGCTCTCTCCAATACCAATTCACTTTATTCTTTTCAATGAGCATTTATCCAATTTAAAGTCAATGAAAAATAATGTACATTTTTCAACAAGTTTACATTAAGTACTGCAAAAGTGCTTATGCACTATTGAATGCTAATGGTGCTGAAGCATGGAACACATTTGAATATATCTTTAATTGAAGTCCAAAGAGGTTAGTAGGAAACTGGTTTTGTTCTGTAATTTAGGTAACTAAGAGCTTGTTAGAAAGGCTTTGAGCGAGGAGGGCTCTGAGGGAGATAAAGAGAAAAGAGTAGAGAGAGTGATAGGAAGGAATGCTTGGTAAAGGGGCCTAGAGGTGTTAAAACTGCAGGAAGTGATGTCCGTTATCACCACCCCTTACCAGTCTGAAAGCAGATGTATGTCCACCTACTGGCCTATGCTGACTGTGACAGTCAAAAGATCTTGTTTCTATTTCCAAATCTACAAATTCCTAGGTATATATATGACCTGTGAGCCTCTACTGCCCCATTAGTAAGATCTGTAATGTGGGAACAATTAATGATTCTCCCCATGTATCCCCCCCCCCAAAAAAAAAAAAAAAAAAACACAGAGAGAGACTTCAACACCAAAGGTCTTATTTTAACCTCTCCCTCTTATTTAGGTTAAAGCCTCGGGACCCACATGTGTGTCTTCCTCCAGGCTTGTCTCCTCCCATTCCTTATTTCTCCTACTAAACAAATTCATACCATGTCCTGCCAGGCTGTGGCTCACAGCTCTTTCTTTTCCTCAAAAACTGAATTGGAGCTCGGGTCAGACTTTCACACTGTTGCTCTTTGTTGTTAGCTGCTGTCAAGTCATCCCTGAGCACATGGTGATCCCATGGACAACAGAAAGAAACACTGCCCTGTCTTGTACCATCGCCATGATTGGTTGCAGATCAGACCATGGTGATTTATAGGGTGTTATTAGGAGCTCCTCGGAAGGAAGGTTGGGCAATCCTACTTCCGTAGTGATACTGCCTCGGAAACCCAAGGAGGGGTTGCTATGAGTCGGGGCCAACTCGACGGCACATAACAACAACATAACATTAGGAGCTCTGGTAGTATAGTGCCTAAGGCACTTGACTGCTCACCAGAAGGCTGGTGGTTCAAACCCACCAGCCACTCCTCGGAAGGAAGGCTGGACAATCCTACTTCCGTAGCGATACTACCTCGGAAACCCAAGGAGGGGTCGCTATGAGTTGGGGCCGACTCGATGGCAAATAATAACAACAACAACAATTGGCACTAGACTGCCAGGCCTTTCTTCTTTAGCCATGGGTAAACATCCATAATTCTCTTTGTTCTTCTACTGACCTGTGTTGACAGATCAGTCTCAAGTAATGGGTTTTATCAAGAAGCAATGTGCAGGAACAGAAAAGGCACATGAGTCTGAAAGTCAAAAAGACCTGGATTCCAACCTTTTGTGTAGCCCCTTGAGTCTAATTTGCAAAGTAAGGGTGTGAAGACCTCCCTTACACACAGGATGCTGTAACAAATAAAATGGCATGTGTTATATAAGATGCCTGGCACACATGGGCACTCTAATACTAGTTGCTAGCAAGATGATTATGTGTCATGGCAACTCCTTATGTCTCAGAGTAGAACTGTGTTCCACAGCATCTTCAAAGATCACCAGGCCTTTCTTCTGAGGTGCCTCTGGGTAGACTCAAAGCTCTAACTTTTCATTTAGCAGCCAAGTACATTAACCATTTGCAATATGCAGGGAGGGACTCCGCTCTAATGAAAGCTGTGCTATATTTTTATTATTAACAAAAGCACTTTTCTCAAGAACTCATGAAAACGTAGATACTAAAACTTTGAATTCCAGTTCATAAATGCCCCCAAAAGAAGAGCAGGAAAACATTCATGGCATTTACAAAAATAATTCAATGGATTTATACCTTACCTCTTTATAGAAGGAGCTACTGTACCTTTGCTAGCTATTTAATTCCCCTGGCAAATCATCAAGTCTGGAGATGGCATATGTATTTGTATATTACAAGGCTTGACTACTGAAAGTTTAATAAAGCCACAGTTCAATACAAGTAGATGATTCATCTGGTCATGTGATAAGTATCTATGAAGATCAAAGACCATGAAATATGTGTGTTCCTTTTCTAGGGATCAAGCTGGAAAAGCACTTCCTATCTTAGTCTGAATGACCTTAAACAGATCCTGAAATAAGGACTCCAGTGCAAGCAATTTACTTGCGAGAGGCAAGGAACACTGTTGGAAGAGTGGGAAGTGATATGAAGGAGAAGAGCCAAGAAAAGGAGCTTTGTGAAGCCAGATTCTGGAAAACAAAAACCTGAGAGTTAACCCACCCAAAAGCTGAGATAAAGAGTCAGGTCTGACTCAACGGCACATAACAACAACAACAATACCAATGCAGAAGTTATATTTATACACTAACTTGCAAGAGTTGTTGCTCAGGGGCTACTCTTAGGGATGTTAACAACACAGAACTTATCCCCTGGTTCAGACAGGATGGCTTTCCTCAGTTCCAGAAATGTCAGCACAGAAATTCAGCTCTGGGCAGCTGGCACTGAAGGGCAGGAAGTAAGGGATTTGGTTGGACTCTTTGCATCCACTCCCCTTCCTAATGAGGTTTTCTGTCTAGATACCTTGGATGATACTGTTCCCTTAACAACACCCTTCCCGACTTCTCAGCTTACTTACTCCTTATCCTTCAGCAGCTATCTCCTCTGACAGACCTTCCCTAATACTGCATATTTATAGCATGGCACTAAAGCTTATCTGCACCTCAATTATCTCTGTTGCTGAAGCACCTAGAATAGTATCTGACACATAATAAATTCTGAGTCTATATTTGTTAAAACAATGAGTCTGTTCTTAATTGAATGCTCTTTAAGGACCAGGTGCTGTGGCAAGTGACTTAACTGCATTTTCCTTTTCCAGTCTTCATGTGATCTCTAGTCATTTCTGATCATCCCTATTTTATAGATGAGGAAACAGAGGCCTAGAAAAGTTAAGAGCTAAGGACTTAGCAATCAAACATGGGAAGACTGGGAATCAAATCTAGGCTTGTTTGACCTCAAAGCCATGTCCTGTGCAACAGAACCTTTGAGGAACATAGAGCGCACATTCAGGCCAAGCCCCAAGGAATTTTATGTTGACTGTAGGCTCCTGAGAAAAATGCATGCTGTCCCGGGGTGTTGAGGTCACATTGGGATACAATTCATCTGCTAGTTGCTCCTTGAGAAGGCGAGTTCCAGAGGTGGAGCCTTTTCAGACTCATCCTTCCATGCTCAGCACATAGCACAGGGCCTGGCACAAAGTGAGTGCCCAATGGAGTTTTACTAAAAAGTAGTATTAAGTAGAAAATAAACTGAGGGGACATGATGAGCTATGAGGGCTGGTGACTCAGTGTGGATGTGACAATTATTGCCTATAGTATCTCTGGCTTGGGTTTTAAAAAATGTAGATTTTATTCATTCTCCTGGTAGCACAGTGGTTAAGTGCTTGGCTGACAAAAGGTCGGCAGTCCAAATCTACCAGGCACTCCACGGGAGAAAGATGTGGCAGTTAGCTTCTGTAAAGATTACAGCCTTGAAAACTGTATGTGGTAGTTCAACTCTGTCCTATAGGGTTGCTATGAGTCAGCATCAACTCAGTGCCAATGGGTTTGGTTTTGGGTTTACTAGCATTTACAGAACACTCCAATTTTTACAGTAAAGTTTGGAAAGCCCAAGCCATATGTTTAAAACATATTGCTTTTTCTGCTTAAAAAAAAAAAAAAAAGAAAAAAAGCTCTCCTGTTGCAAAGACAGTTAAATGAATGGGAGGAAGTCTGTACTTTGCATTGATATTGTTGTTGTTGTTATGTGCCATCGAGTCAGACCTGACTCATAGCGACCCCTCCTTGGGTTTCCATGGTGGTAACACTATGGAAGTAGATTGCCCAATCTTCTTTCCGAGGAGTGGCTGGTGGGTTTGAACCAGCAGCCTTCTGGTCAGCAGTCAAGTGCCTTAGGCACTACACTACCAGAGCTCCTTGCATTAATATTAGCTGAAGTAAAGGTTCCTTTGAAAACTGTCCCTCCACTATAGACTGTGTTGGGTTGCTGTCAATAATGCCCTTTACCTAATTACAAGGAAAGATGGATGCCTGGTGGTCAGCTTCAATTCCACTCCACACCTTTGTTTTGTGAGGTAAGTAAACCACCCTGTAATATAACACACATCTCCTGTCAGTGAGCTGAACAAATCTGACAGCTAACATTTTGCTGCTTTATTTGACCTTAATCTGCTCTTGAACTTTGACTACTGTTACTGGATAACCACCAGCTGCAAAGTGGGAGAAACCAAAATGTGTAATGCTTAGTTCACAACACATATTTGTCTTCTTGCTATTGTTTAATCCAATGGCTCTCAACTTTTCCTTTCCTCTGGTCCCATCACCTGCAGCCCATCTTACACATACAAGAGTCTACTCTCAACCTACCAAGTCCAATGTAATATGAACGTAAGGCAATTTTATAGCAAAAAGGTATTCACATGATTATAGAAAAATGTATAGCTTGAAATAAAGAGACCTACATTAAAATTTCAGTTTAGTTTTTACAAATTGTGTGACCTTAGCCAAATGACTTAACCTCTTTAAGCCCTGGTTTCCTCATTAATAACACTGAGATAATAATATCTAATTTCAAGGATTATTTTGAAGATTAAATAGGAAAGTAGAAAAAAATATCTGAAACAGTGCTTAGGAACGTGACCTATGGTGGCTGCTATCTTTAGCACTGGTATTACTATTAATATTAATAAGCATTATGTTACTCTGGTCATCATCATTGTGTGATTTAAGGATCTAAAATTCCCATTAATATTTTAGATAATAATGTCTATTGCTATGATTTTAAGACATAACCAAAGCCATCCTTGAAAAGAGAGATAGTATAGGATGGTCATTTAAGATATTACAGTCTTAAAATGATTGAAAATGAAATTCTCTGCTGAAAAATGCATGCTTGGTAAAGTGGAGGGTCAATGAAAAAGGGGAAGGCCCCCAACAAGATGGATTGACACAAAGTGGATTGCAACCATGGGCTCAGGTATAGGACGGATCATGAGGCTGGCACAAGACTGGGCAGTGTTTCGTCCTGTTGTATATAAGGTCCCTGTGAGTCAGAGATGACTTGATGGCACCTAACAACAATAACAAGCTGAAAAATGATAAAACTCAAAAATAATAAAATATTTCAGCCTGTGTCCTGGTAAAGTCAGTGGGAGCTCACATATCCCACTTGTCAGGGGGCATGGAGACTGAGGGACAGTGATTTCTTAGTAAATATTATAAAGATTCTGTGTCCCCTTTACTGCTGTGTCTAATCAGTGGAATATGGAAGGCCTCATTCATCAACGTGCTATCTCCAAAAATAATTTTCTTTCAAGGAACATGTACAAAAATGGACCTAAATGTACACACACATACACACACATATAAAAGTTCAACCCCAACCAGTGGGCCTATCAGTAAGTTTGATGGAAAACAACAAATCAACCTGTGGTTTTTAAATTCACTACGTTTCAAAGGAAAGGTAAAAATGCCAGTATTTACATTTTAATAAGAACTGTATCTAATTACTGAGAGAAAATATTAAAAATTAAAAAATGGGCCAAATGAAATAGTTTTTGCTGTCTGTGCATGTATGTGAATATATGAATATAGAAATGATACATTTTACTAACAACCCATTAAAGTTAAAACATCAATCTTCATCATATCAATTTCATGATATTAGACTCTGCCATTCTCGTCTGGTATTGATAAGAATGAACAAGGCCTGGAATTTTACACCTGGGTGCATTTCATTTTGTCTCTCCTTAGTGACAGAATTCAATATGACACAGTTCAGTGTGACAGCATCAGGCTGGGACTGTCACCTTAGGGGCTTATACATCTTTAAAATTCTCACAAAAGTGAAATTGACTGACAGCGAAACAAAATGAAGCTTTTAACTTGAGTTGGAAGATCAGAGAAGTCAATGAAAGACACTCAGAGTTCGTTTAGGCTCTTCAGTGAGGGATCTTTTTGAGGAAACGCCTTTAGCCACTCAAGTACTAACCTACTACAAACTGGCAGACCTCCTGGATGACCTTGAGGGACACCTCCATAGTGTTTAGAGTGGTAGAAGCTACACTGCCACTATTTTCATAAACAGCTTTTTTTTTTTTCTCTTCACACTATATCAGAGCTATAACACCATGTGTAGGGGAGTGTGATGGTTAATGTTATGTGTCAGCTTGGCTAGGTTATGATTCTCGGTGGTTTGGCAGACATTAGACTGACGGCTCTTCCATAATATAATCACTTCCATGATGTGCTCTGGTGTGACCAGCCAATCAGTTGAAAGGAAAGTTTCCTTGTGGGTATAGCCTGCCTTCAGTACATAAATGGATGTTCTGGCAAGACCTGCTCTATTTCTCAACCATGTACTCTTGTCACAGTCTCCAGTTCTTGGGACAAAAGCCTCCAGATCAGCCTGCTGCCTGACCTGCAGCTTTTGATTCACTGGCTCCTGCAACCCCAAGAGCCAGAAAGGCCTCCATCTTGTTGGCTGACCAGCAGTGTTTGGGTTCATCAGCATCTGTGACCATGTGAACCAGCGGAAGTCTTCAGCCTGCAGCCTAACTCAAAGATTTGGGACTCATCAGCCCCCACAAATGTGTGAGCCATTTCCTTGAAGTAAATCTCTCGCTATGTATATATTTACATATATGCTCCACTGGCTTTGTTCCTCTAGGAACCCAGATTAAAACAGGGAGTTATGAGATTGTAGTGAGAGGCACTGCATCACATTCCAGCTTTGCAGCTTACATACAGATTGACGACCTTGGAGACAGCACTTATCACTGAGTGTCTCCACCTATTCATCTGCAAACTGGGTTACCAGAAATACTTCCTTCAAAGTGTTGTAAAACCTTTGGGACACAGCAAAAACAGTGCTCAGAGATCGATTTATATATATAGCAATGAACACACACATCAAAAAAGAAGAAAGAATCAAAATCAACATCTTAACTCAGTAACTCCAACAGTTAGGGAAAAAAAGCAGCCGAAAAGTCCACAGTCACCAGAAAAAGGACATATTAAAGACTGGAGAGGAAGCAAATGAAGCAGAAAACAGAACAACAGAAATAATCAACAAAGACTGCCAGTTAATACTTTGAAAGGATTAAAATTGATGAACCACTGGCAAATTTAACCAAGGAAAAGAAGTAGAAGATGCAAATAACCCAAATAAGAAATGAAATGGGTGATATTACAACAAAGCCTAATGAAATAAAAAGGATAATAACAGAATACTATGAAGAACTATTCTCCACATACTTGAAAACCTAGAAAAAAAAAGACAAATTTTTGGAAACACACAACCCACCTAAACTAACAAAGACTAAGGTAGAAAATAGGAACAGATTCATAAAAAAAATAAATAAATAAAAATAAGAAAAATGAACAGGTGATTAAAAAAAGAAAAAGAATCCCAATAGAAAAGTCCATACCCGTATTGCTTCACTGGCAAGTCCTACGAAACATTCAGAGAAAAGCTGACACAAATTCTATTCAAACTATTCTGTAACATAAAAAAGAATGAAATACTCCCAAACTCATTCTATGAAGCAAGCATAACTCTGATACCAAAATCAGGCAAAGATACCACTAAAAAAAGAAATTATAGTCCAATATTCCCCATGAACACAAATGCAAAAATTCTCAACAAAATCTCAGACAACAGAATCTAACATTATGTCAAAAAATAAAAAATAAAATAATAAATTGTGACCAACTAGGATTCATATCAGTTATGCAAGGATTGTTCGATATTAAAAAAAAAGAAAGAAAAGAAAAAAAATATCAATGCAAGTGACCACAAAAACAAAACTAAGGAAACAAACCATATGATCATATCAACTGATGCAGAAAAGGCATTTGATAAAATCCAACACCAAGTCTTGATAAAAATGCTCAGTAGAATAGGAAAAGAAGGGAAATTCCTCATCATAACTAAAGGCATATACACAAAACCAATGGATAACATTATTGTCAATGGAGAGGGACTGAAAGCATTCCCCTTGCAAATAAGAACTTCTATTCAACATTGAAGGAGCTCTGGTAGCATAGTGCCTAAGGCACATGACTGCTAACCAGAAGGCTGGCGGTTCAAACCCACCAGCCACTCCTCGGAAGGAAGGTTGGGCAATCCTACTTCCGTAGTGATACTGCCTCGGAAACCCAAGGAGGGGTCACTATGAGTCGGGGCCGACTCCACGGCAAATAACAACAACAACATTCAACATTGTATCAGAAGTCCTATCCAGAGCAATAAAGCAAGAAAAGAAAATAAAAGGCATCCAAATCGACAAAGAAAAAGTAAAACTATCTCTGTTTGCAGATGATATGATTCCAGACATAGAAAATCCCAGAGACTCAACAAGAAAGCAACTGGAACTAATAGGATTCAGCAAAGCAGCAGAGTACAATATCAATATAGAAAAATTAGTCAGATTCCTCTATACTAACAAAGAGAATTTTGAAAAGGAAACCAGGAAAATAATACCATTTACAAATAATACCATTTACAAAACACTACTGCAAGAAAGAAAAGCAATCTACATATATGGAAGAATATACTATACACAAGTATTTAAAAAAAAACAAAACAACAAAACACCACCTTCAAGTCAATTCCAACTCAGAGAGACTCAACAGGACAGAGTAGAACTACCCGACATGGTTTTCAAGGCTATAAATCTTTATGGAAACAGTCTGGCTTCATATTTCTCCCATGAAGTGGCCGATGGGTTCGAACTGCAGACCTTTTAGTTAGCAGCTGAATGCTTTAACCAGTGCACCCAGAACTCCTTGTGCTGAAATATAGGAAAAGTTAATATTACCAAACTGTAAGCACTACCTAGATAATCTATAGATGTAATGCAATTCCAATTCAGTTATCACCAACATTCTTTAAAGAGATGGAAAAATTAATCATTAACTATACATGAGTAAGAAAAAGACTCTAGATAAGCAAAGCACTAGTAAAGAAGAATAAAGTAGAAGGCCTCACACTTCCTGATCTCAACACCTACTATATAGCCACAGTAGTCAAAACAGCCTGGTACTGGTACAACTATAGACACATACACCAATGGTACACAATTGAGAACTCGGAAGTAAATCCACCCACTGATGGACAGCTGATCTTTGACAAAGGCCAAATCCAGTAAATGGTAAGATCTAGTCTCCAACCAAACATGCTGGCAAAACTAGATATCCATTTGCAGAAAAATGAAAGATGATCTATACCTCATCTCATATACAGAAACTAACTGAAGATGAATCAAAGAACTAAATGTAAAATCTAAAGTTATAAAGGTTATCAGATGAAAAATAAGGGCAAACTTAGGGGTCCTAATACATGACACAAATGGTCTATGAAGCATAACTAAAAATGCACAGACAGCATAAGATAAACTAGATGACTGGGACATCCTAAAAATTAATCTTCATTAAAAGACTTCTCCAATGGAGTAAAAAGAGAACCTACAGACTCAGAGAAAAATTTTGGCAACAACATATGTGATGAAACAAATCTCTAAAATTTATAGAAAACTTCAACATCTCAACAACAAAAAGACAAATAATACAATTAAAAATGGGCAAAAGATATGAATAGACACTTCACCAAAAAAGACATTCAGGTGTCTAACCAATTATCATGATAATTAGCCATTTGTTGTTGTTGTTGTTATGTGCCGTCGAGTCGGCCCCGACTCATAGCGACCCCTCCTTGGGTTTCCGAGGCAGTATCACTACGGAAGTAGGATTGCCCAACCTTCCTTCCGAGGAGTGGCTGGTGGGTTTGAACCGCCAGTCGTCTGGTTAGCAGCCAAATGTCTTAGCCACTATGCTACCAGAGCTCCCATACTGCCTCGGAAACCCAAGGAGTGGTCGCAATGAGTTGGATCCGATCCAATGGCAGTGAGTTTGAGAGTTTAGATGGTGCCCAGCTGACTGTTCTGATTGGGATCACAATAAAAAGTCTTATACAGATTGGGAGAAAAATGTAGAACATAATTCAAAATCATAAAAAGACCAGACTTACTGGTCAGATAGAGACTGCTGGAACCTCTAAGACTGTGGGCCTTCGACACCCTGAAAACTTGAACTGAACCACTCCCATGTATCACTATTCACCCAAACAACAATCAGGGCTATAAAATAAACAAACAATACCTGTGAGGTATTGTACATGAAACTAAAACCCAAAGGACTACATAAAGTTAAGGTGTTATTGTATGTATTTTGATATGTTTATTTTTCATTGTGATCACTACTGTCACTACAATGAATCCTGCACACAAGACAGAGACTACATGCCTGATGTAACCAGAAGGGAAAGTACAATTCAACATGAGGCAACCTACCTCCCAAACTTATGCCCTGTGCATGACAGCATCCTGCATCATGTTATGAATTTCACAGCTGGAGGGATACCCAGACCATCCCTCTATTTTACAAAGCACCAAGAACCCAAGGAGGGGAAAGCAGGTTAGAAGAAGAGGTTAATGACAATAATAGTTATGATTTAAAACTAGATAATTAATCATAATACTACATGTACATGCCATTTTTATTATTTACAAAACACATTCATATGAACTAACTCATTGTGACTGTTAAATTGTTGTTGGGATAAGTTATATTTAGTTATCATTGATTTTGACTCATGGCAATTGCATTTCTGCTGGATAGGACTGTTCCACAGGGATTTCAAGGCTGTGTCTTTTCAGTTGCAGACTGTCAGGCCTTTATTCCAAGGTACCTCTGAGTGAGTTCGAACCACTAACCTTTCAGTTAGTAGTCAAGTACTTAACTATTTCTGCCACCCAGGGACTCCTTGTTGTTTTTGTTGTGTGCCATCAATCTCCTTGTTGCTTTTGTTGTGTGCCATCGATTTCAACTCATAGCAACCCTAAGTGGCAAAGCAAAACTCCCCATAGAGTTTTTTCAGCTATAATCTGTACAGGAGCAGATCACCAGGTCTTTGTCCCATGAAACTGATGGGTGAGTTTGAACCACCAATCTTTTAGTTAGCAGCTAAGCACTTAACTGTTAAACTACAAGGCTCTTTAGGGAATCCTTTGTTGTTGTATGCCATTGAGTCAATTCTGACTCATAACCCACTCTACAGGGTATTAATTTTTCCCCTATTTAAAATAAGGGGACTTGAGCATTCAAAAAGCTAAATTGACTTTCCCAAAGGTTAAGCCTCTAATGAGTGGCACAGTTTAGGCTCTAGGTGGAAGCTGACCCTCATCCTAGATTGCCTGTGCCATCCTGATGTGAGCTGTAAGAAGAAATCATAATGCCAAGGGAAAGAGGATCTGGCCAATGAGGTGTGTCTCCAATCATAGAAAATGCAGGCTTCACACAAGACCCAAAAGAAAGCCTGCTGCATTTGTCACATGTTCCTCCTCCTACTCTCATCTTCATCTCCTTTAGTAGGAATTAGGGAGGAAATATTAAGTTATTAAAATTGCAGAGCAAAGCTTGGGTTCAGTTAATCTGCATGTAGGCAACCACTCTTAGATGTTCTTGCTTTACATAGAAAATGAGGTAGTTCTACTAACCCAACCAGTATCAGCTGCCATCAAGTCCATTCCAACTCAAAGCAGCCCCATGTGTTTTAGAGTAGAACTGCACTCCACAAGGCTTTCATGGTTGTGAATTTTCAGAAGCAGATTGCCAGGCCTTACTTCCAAGGCACCTCTGGGTGGCTCAGAACTACTGACCTTCTGGTTAGTAGCCTAGCACTTAACTGCTTGTGTCACCGGTGATTCCTGTCACTAACCCAGGAACCCTTTTAGTCTTTCATCATTTTTTCTTTTGCTTGTTCATTTGCTGTACCCTCTACTCTTTCTTCCCCATCTCCTCTTACTTTCTGGTCTTCTTCTAAAAATATCCATCATTCATTGAGCATGGGTTATGGGCGAGCCCTTTGCTAGGCCCTGGGGCTTAGGCATGAGGGATATTCAGTCTCTGCCCTTAAGAAGTTGCAGTGGAGAGGGGTGTGTGTGTGTGTGTAACAAATACCCAAAAAAGTGGCTGCAATGCACAGGTATCTACAAAGTATAATGGCGTCATCAAAGAGAGATTGCTCAACTATCCTTTGGTTTAAAGAGGATCATAAACAGTTTCAGAGAGGAGAGATTTTTATGCCTCACACTGCAGTTAAGTTACTAAATTATGTTTTCCCAGTTTCGTTACAAAGAGTTGATAAAAGTACTGCCCAAAGAAAAGAAATCTAACATTTTTATTGGCTTTGCTTACTTTGGCTACGTCATCAGGAAAGATTAATAGCTAGAAAAGGACCTCCTGGTTGGTAAAGTAAGGGTCAGCAAAGGAAAGGAAGCCCCCTAGTGAAATAGACTGACAGAGTGGCCAAAACGATGGACTCAAAGATAACACTGATCATGAACATGGCACAGGATCAGGCAACATTTCATTCTGTTATACATGATGTCGTCAACTGGGTGGCAACTGACAACAACAACATTACACCGTAAGAGGGAAAGGGGATTCAAAATGGAGTCCTCCCAGTGAGCAGCATGCTTTTTTTCCCTCTGGCATCTACGGACTTTGAAAACTAGGTACAACAGTTTGAATCAGGAACTTTGATGCTCTGAACAGCTCACTGAATCAGAGTGCACCAAACAGACAAGAGCAGAATTAGAGGAAAGGCACAGGGAGATTATTTAGGAAAGAACTACTGGCGAAGGACGGATGGGCACCCAAGACAGACCATTGCAAACTTTCCTGGGGCAGTCACTGTCTGCCAGGTGAGGGCAGCTGCCTGCGATCCCTGAGCCAAGAAGGCATACCAGCAGCATACCAGTGACCACTACAATATTCCAGTGGGCAGCGGCAGAGACCTGCCTCCAGCAGCTGATTTTGTCAGTAATTTGGATCATCTGGGTCATCTAGGTGCAGGCAGGCACTGGCACCACTGCTGAGATTCAGGCGGGGATCTCACTGTTGCGCCAGAAAGGCTAGCTCCCTCCCCTCCCAGCGGATCACAGAGCGGGCTTGGGTCAGACTGGGAGACACTGTGCTTTTCTTTGGCACAGATATCGGGATTGCAAGTCACTAGCAGGTACTCCCCCAACTCCAACATAGCTGAAATTGCATGCATCTTTGGCGCCACAGGTGGGAGGTATCACAGACAAACTCCAGAGCCAGCCATTAGCGATCTGACGGGATTGCATCAGCACCGCAGGCAGACGGGGCACAGAGAGCAAAGAAACCGCAGCTGAGTGAGGTTTCGCGAATTTTGCCTTGGAGCTGTGCTTTGGCACTGTGGGACAGCGGAGGCAGGGTCTTTGAGTGTGCCTGAAATTGGAGGAAATTTGCGACCCTCTAACAATAGGAATCTTTCCTGAGGTTGAGCTGCAGTCTTGCAAATGAATACATCATCAATAATAGCCTGCTCAAAGCCCTAGAAACTGACCCTAAAAACACCAAGTTTTCCTTCTGCTCCCAACTTTCCCACCAAAAACTTCACTCATTAAATAGAAGAAACCATATTCAGCCAATTACCATAAAACCTCCCACTTCGAACTCTAAACCCTCTTTACAAAAAACAGAAACACATATCCACACTACACACAGTGATTCCACCATCACAAAGAAAACAGAAGAGCGACCCAACACAGCTAAATCAGTAATAAACACACCAGCTTCACTTTTCAAAATATTAAACCATAAAACCAAGACAAAACAAATCAACATGTAACAAGCAGCTAGAGACAACCTAAAGAGACAGCACTCTAGAAGATTCCAAGGGCATAAGAAGAGGTTCTGCTTTCCAGTAACCCCAAGAACTCTCCAGACCTGCATTACACGACTGAAAATGTCCTAGTTTACACCTTATTTTTTATTATTATTTTTTTTTTCTCTCATGGTTAACCCCATTCCTTGTTGGTTTTCTTTTTTTTTTCCTTTCCTGTTTGTTTGTTTTCTTTCTTCATTACTCTCCTTCTCTACCTTTTTTCTCTATCCCCAGATATTGTATATTTACCTGTTTTCTTCTTTTTTTCTCCATTTTTTCTTTTTTTTT
>NW_006921770.1:2191069-2192337 GCF_000298275.1 Orycteropus afer afer
GGCAAAATTGTCCCTCAAATATGATGGTGAAATTAGGAGATTCCCAGATAAGCAGAAACTAAGGGAATTTGTTAAAACCAGACCAACCTTACAAGAGATGCTAAAGGGAGTATTTTGATCAGAGAACGAAAAATACCAAATATCAACAGAACATTAGTACACAACATGGCATATCCCAGAAACCACAGCTATGGACATAGCCAAAATGAAATGATTTTACAAGATTGTAAACAGAGAACCAGAGACATCAATTGGCAAGTGAAGACAACTACAAACAAAAAGAGGGAAAAGACTGTATAGGTACAGAACTTCTAAATGGTGAGTAAGTTAAGAGAGTTGCAAGACAGAATGGACTGTTCTAAACTCAGGGAGAAAATTATTAATCATAGGGTAACCTCAAAGAAAAATGATAAACCTTAATATCACAATAAAAAAGAGGACAAGCACAAATACTCAGCAAATTCTAAAACAATAGCAACAAAGGAAATGATAACACTATTCATAAACATAATGAGCTCAGCACAGAAAATAATATGGAACCAAGAACCCAGGGACACCATGAAAAAACACATACCAAAATGACAGCAACCAAATCATACTTGTCAATAATTATACTGAATGTTAATGGATTAAATGCACCACCCAAGAGAGAGTTGCAGATTGGATAAGAAAACAAAACCCATCAATATGCCACCTACAAGAGACATGCCTTAGAGATAAAGACACAAATAGACTAAAAATCAAAGGTTGGAAAAAGATATATCAAACAAATGGCAACAGTAAGAGAGCAGGAGTGGCAATAGTGATTTCTGATCAAACTGACTTTAAGACAAAAACCATCATATAAGACAAGGAAGGACATTATATAATGATTAAAGGATCAATAGAACATGAAGATATACCCATAATAAATATCTATGGATCCAATGGAAGGGCTCTAAAATACATAAATCAGACTTTAAAAGAATTGAAAAGCCAAATTGATGACTCCACAATCATACTGGGAGATTTTAGTACACCACTTTCATTGAAAGATAGAACAACTAGGAAAAAAACTCAATAAAGATGCAGAAGAGCTAAACAATACACTACACCAACTGGGCCTTATACATATCCACAGAGCACTTCACCCAACAGCAGCACAATATACATTCTTCTCCAGTGCACATGCAACTTTTTCCATGATAGACCATATGTTAGGCCATAAAGCAAGCCTTAATAAATTTAAAAACATTGAAATACTGCAAAGCATCTTCTCAGATCATAAT
>NW_006921770.1:2194122-2209559 GCF_000298275.1 Orycteropus afer afer
AAGAGACCTCGGATAAGCAAAGCACTACTGAAGAAGAAGAACAAAGTAGGAGGTCTCACACTGCCAGATCTCAAAACCTACTATACAGCCACAGTAGCCAAAACTGCCTGGTATTGGTTCAATGACAGATACATAGACCAATGCAATAGAATTGAGAACCCAGAAATAGATCCATCGACCTACGGTCAGCTGATCTTTGACAAAGGGCCAAAATCCATTAAATGGGTAAGAGATTGTTTGTTTAATAAATGGAGCTGGCAAAACTGGAGATCCATTTGCAGAAAAATGAAAAAAGATCTGTACCTCACACCATACACAAAAACAAACTTCAGATGGAACAAAGACTTAAATGTGAAACCCAAAACTATAGAGTTTCTCAAGGAAAAACTGGGGGCAAATTTAGGGGCCCTAATATATGGCATAAATAGACCTATCAAGCATAACTCAAAACTCACAAACAGCAGATGAGAAACCAGATGATTGGGACCTTCTAAAGATTAAATTTTTGTGTGCTTCCGAAGACTTCTCCAAAAGAGTCAAAAGAGAACCTACAGATTGGGAAAAAAT
The DNA here is from genome assembly GCF_000298275.1 of Orycteropus afer afer. Taxonomy (NCBI): domain Eukaryota; kingdom Metazoa; phylum Chordata; class Mammalia; order Tubulidentata; family Orycteropodidae; genus Orycteropus; species Orycteropus afer. The sequence goes on from NW_006921770.1 coordinate 2,194,690, forward strand.
ATTTGGTAATAAGATATCCAACAAGGGACTTATCTCTAGAATTTATAGAAAACTCCAACTCCTCAATAACAAAAAGACAAACAATCCAATTAAAAATTAGGCAGAAGACATGAATAGACATTTCACCAAGGATGATATTTAAGTGGACAACAAACATATGAAGACATGCTCATGATCACTAGCTATTAGACAGATGCAAATCAAAACAACAATGAGATACCATCTTGCTCCAGCACTAGTAGCAAAGTTCAATAAGATAGAAAATAAAAAATGCTGATGAGGATGTGGAGAGATTGGGACTCTCATACACTGCTGGTGGGACTGTAAAATGGTACAACCATTGTGGAAAGCAGTATTGTGATTCCTTCAAAAGTTGGAACTATAAGACCATTTGACTCAGCTATTCCATTACTAGGTATATACCTTAAAGTGAGAGCCATGACAAGAACAGACATATGCATACCCATGTTCATAGCATCACTATTTACAACAGCCAAAAGATGGAAACAACCTAGGTGTCCATCAACTAAGAAATGGATATCCAAACTATGGTACATACACACAATGGAATAATATGCAACCCTAAAGAATAACGTAGAATCTGCAAAACACTGCATAACATGGATGAACCTGGAGGACAGTATGCTGAGTGAAATAAGTCAATCACAAAAGGACAAATATGGTATTAGTCTGTTATTGTAATAGTTAAGGAGACATTTATCTATGGAAGACCATTTTCTTTGTTACCGGGGGGGTAGGGTAGGGTAGGGAATACTGTTAGATAGATAGAGAAAAGTTTTGATTTGGGTGAAGAAAAGGGCAATGTACCGAATGTGAGTGATCAATATAGTGGCATTGAGGAAGAGAAAGACATAGAGAGTACATGGAAGTACAGATAACACAGATGAACTCTTTTGCGCATATAGTACGGCATGGTCAGTGAAGGCAAACACAGGTATATGGGTGGATAGATCGGTGGACAGGCTGAAATATTTGGTATGTATATGAAGTGGGAGTGCACCCAAGAACATGTATAAGGTTGGCAGACAGTGGTCCAATAACTTTATGTGTATGATCTGAATTCCCAGGTGTATAATGGTGCTGACAAGGGGCAAGGTTGTAGTCACTGCTTAGTCACAGCCAGCTACCCAGAGGGACTGAGTAGTTGAACCTGTGGGCTCGGGACCATGGTCACAGAGGACATCAAGCTCAACTGGCATAACATACTACACAAAACATTGTTCCACCTCCTACTGTGGCAAGTAGTGACTGAGATCTTAAAAGCTTGCAAGCTGCCATCTAGATGTAACAATGGGTCTCTCCTCGTCCAGAGCCTCATCAAGAAGAATGAAGAAAACCAAAAATTCATGGAAACATTTAGTCCTAGCGACTGGTACACCATCCAATCTGCAGCCTATACGACTATGAGACCAGAAGAAATAGATGGTGCTCGGCTACTACTGTCAACCACTTGGAACAGGATCTTTGTAGGAGATCCTAGACACATAGGGAGAACAATGTGGAACAAAACTCAAAATCATTTGGGGGAGACAAAAAAAGCGGGTAACAGGTTTGCTGGCCCAAGGGAGCCTGGTGGAACCACTGAGACTATGGCCCCTAGCTGCCCTTCAGGTCTGGAATTGAACGCACACCTGTGGCTTCCAGCCAAACAATAGACAGATGTATCAGTTGAGAATTTACCTGAGGTAGATACACTCCTTGGAGAGAATAAACATGAGAGAAAGAAGGGCTGCTCAGGCACAGGGAGACAGCTCAGGGGGTAGGAGTGCATGGAGAGATGGATACAGGGAAGAGGTAACTATCGGGAGGAAGTGGGAGGGGAGTGCATTGTGCTAAATTGTGGTCAATGTCATGAGACAAAGTGTATGTGAACTGCTGTATGGAAAGTGTATTTGCACTGTGAATTTTCACCCAAATCACAATTAAAAAAAAAAGAGGGGAAGAGGAAGAATTTCTGTTTGAGACTAGGAAAATCAACAACAAACAATAGTGAAAATTGATGGACAATTCTGTACATTTGTGCCTCAAAAGAAATGCACATCCCAGAAAGATTCCAGAGTGGGAGATAGTGAACCACATAATCCCGAGTATTGCTGACATGCCAGGATCCAAAACAACAAGCTCTTTCACAACTCAAATTCAGCCTGAGAGTCCAGTTATCCCATCGGGATTGTGACATTTGGGATTTGATCCTAAACTGTGATCTCCTCGCAGCTTTCCACACTGATGAATGCATAATAGCAGCTTGATGTGAAAAATGTAGGAGTTAAGCAAGGGTTTCCAAGTCAGATGAAGAGAAAAGGCAGTCAGAAATAATCTGCATGTAGAAGCTTAACAAAAGAAACATTTGTTCCCCATAGTGACTTGCTAGAATAAACTGATTGCTTCCACATTTGACACTGTGCTCAGAATGTGGGAGACAAGGATGTAAAAGTGCCACCCAAGAATGCCAGCCTTAGCCTTGATGCCTTCACCTGAAAACACTGCACTCTGAATTATATCCAATATTAACTCTCTGAAGCCAGAAACTTTCTGAGCAGAGTCTGAGGTTTAAAAAAAAAAAAAAAAGTCTTTGTGTTGGCCCATGAATTTTGCGTTCGAGTGCTTTTTATAGAAATCTACCAAATCCCCATTAATCCAGTGTCTAGTCAGCTCTGACGATCTCTAATAAGGATTCTATAACCTTTCTGGGAAGGTCATCCGACTTCTAATAGAAACATAGTGATCACTGAAAATAACAAAATTGCCTCCTTCCCTCTCCCTTATGCCATCACCGCACCAACTAGACCTAGGTGGCCACAGGTTTCTTACTCACTTTCTTTATTTTAAGGAGCTCTGGTGGTGCCGGGGTTAAGTGCTCAGCTGCTAACCAAAAGTTTGAACCCACCAGCCGCTCCACGGAGAAAGATGTGGCAGTCTGCTTCTGGAAAGATTTACAGCCTTAGAAACCTCATTGGGTAGAGTTCTACTCTGTCCTACAGGGCTGCTATGAGTCAGAATCAGCTTTTAATGGCAATGAGTTTCATTTAGTGGATTAAGGAAGATAGGGCAATCTACTTCCGTAGTGATACTGCCTCGGAAACACAAGGAGGGGTCGCTATGAGTCAGGTCTGACTCAACAGCACATAACAACAACAACAAGAACAACATACTCAGATTATAATATATTTTCCCCAGTTTGGTTACAATGAGTTGATAAAAGTCCAGCCCAAAGAAGAGAAATCTGACATTTTTATTGGTCTTGCTTTCTTTGGATATGTCACCAGGAAAGACCAATTGCTAGAAAAGGCAGCAGGCTTCCTTTAGGGTCCTGTGTGAAGCCTGCATTCTGTATGATTGGAAACACCCTTCATTGGCCAGATCCTCATTCCCTTGGCATTACGATTTCTTCTTACATTTCACATCAGGATGGCACCTACTACTTTTGCTACTTTGGGATGCTTGTGTATTTCAGAAAGTCCCTTTTTGGACAGGCCAAACCCGGCCTAATAGCAATATGAGAAAAGGGGGGGAGGGCATACCCTGTTAGTTCTCTGCATGTCTACAAAGGGCTCCAGAAGAGATCCTAATGGCATGTAAACTACAGAGTCAAACTGAGTGAACAACCAGATGAGTCAGATTGGAGCAAACAGGAAGGAAGTAATCAGAATTAATTCCAGAAATAGCTGTCCTTAACTCACTCTTAACTTTTTTAACAGACTCCTACTACTGATTTGCATGGGTGAGATATGTCCATCTGAAGGACTTGCTAGTGGATGAATGATGATGGCCTTTAAAAATCTAATATCTGGGTTTGGGTTTTACTTCTCAGTTTACTAGCTATGTGACTTTGGGAAAGAGGTTACTTATTCTCTCTGATTATTTTGGATTCCTTGTCTGTAGAGTACAGTGAATGTTGCCTCTCTGTGTGACTGCTGCAAGGATTTCATGTATGTATAGGGTTGCTATGAGTCGGAACCCACACAATAGCACCAAACAACTAACAAGGCATCTTGGTGCCTGGAGCATAACTAGATGGTCAAGAAAAGTAAATGTCAGTTTTCTGTCTTTCTTTATATAATTCTATATCAATCTAATTCCATCAGCACCCACTAAGGTTATAACACTATCCAGGCCCTATAGGGGACACAAAGCATTATTGGTGTGGCCCAGATTTCCTAGAATAGTGTCATTTTCAAATATTTGCATTAGTTTCTCTGTAAATAAAACATTTTCTTATCAGATCCCACATTGCCATTTTTTTTTTTTTTTTTTTTGGCTCTGGATAAGATTGTCACTGTGGGTTAAGGCAAACAAAATCCCTAGCCTGAAGGAGTTTTCAATCTCATTTGGGAGAATAGGCACACTCAGAACTACCTATAATAAAATGTAACCCACTGCCATCAAGTATATTCCAGCTCACAGTGACCCCCATAGGGTTTCCAAGGCTATAAATCTTTGTGGAAGCAGACTTCATCATCTTTCTCCCATGCAGTAGCTGGTGGGTTTGAAGCACTGACTTTTTGGTTAGCAGCCAAATGCCTTAACCACTGCAGCAGCAGAGCTCCTTATAATAAGATGCAAAAAAATAAATACATAAAAAACAAACTCACTGCCCTTGAGTTGAATCCAACTCATAGTGATCCCTCCTTGGGTTTCCAAGGCAGTATCACTATGGAAGTAAATTGACCAACCTTCCTTCCAAGGAAATAAGATGTAAGAGAACCATAATCAATATATTTACACTCGATACTTTTATGTTTATACTTGCATTCATAGGTGGGGAGCTCTGGTGGCATAGTGCCTAAGGCATCTGACTGCTAACCAGAAGGTTGGTAGTTCAAACCCACCAGCCACTCCCCAGAAGGAAGGTTGGGCAATCTACTTCTGTAGTGATATCATCTTGGAAACCCAAGGAGGGGTCGCTATGAGTCAGACCTGACTCGACGGCAGTGGATATTCATAGGTGACACATATGTCACCTTTCATGTACGTGGTACTGCAAGAAGACCATATAACATATTTTATTAACCTTATTTTTATAGATGAGGAAACAGGGAGTTTAAAGAAGTTCTGAAAACTGCCCAAAGACCCAGAGTACTGGGCATATAGCTGCACTAGGGTTTGTATTTAGGTTTTCATTTTCTAGAGCCTAGGTCTCTTCTGATTTCATCTTTAGACAGACTCCAGTAGAAATTCAAGCTGTACAGATTTTATTCATGCGTGCAACAGATAAATGGCCATCCAAGGACTTCTCAAATTGTCATTATGGGGAGACTTCTACCCCACCCTGACCAATGGCTGAGCCCTATGTCTTGGGTGGGTTTGCTCTGTTTCACAGCCTGGAAAATTGGCCTTGCCAGGCTAGTGCAGATAATTCATACTGGAAGAATACCAAAGAAGAGAAACTAACTTTTAAGAAGAGAAGGGCATTTCTGAAGAGGGTGCATCATTCTTAATTCTCTCCCAAAACCATACTGATTTCCATCAAATGCTCTAATGGAATAGGCTCTTAATCAGTTTCTTACAGGTCCTTGAAGATAAACCCATTGCCATCAAGTTGACAGTGACCCCATGTCAGAGCAGAACTGTTCCATAGGGTTTTCTCAGCTGTGAACTTTACAGAAGCAGATCAACACACCTTTCTTCCACAGAGCTGCTGGGTGGGTTCAAAACAACCTTTAGGTTAGCAACAGGTCACAAACCACTTGTACCACTGCAGTGTAGTAAATTACTTTGTGTGGCTTTTCTACCCATAAGTCTTTGTAAACTCCAAGGTGCGATTTTCTATGAGCAAGTGAAGAGCTCCTGATTGCTGAAGGTGTCCACCTGGAATATTTCTGTTGGGAGAGGCACAAAACAATGTTCTGGGAGGTGCCCACTCTCTCTCAGGTGCTTAGAGTTCTAATGCTATAATTGGCTAGTTTGACCACCCTGAGGGCTCTAAAGGAGACCTCCTGGAGGGAGAGCTCTCTCTGACTGCTGGTTGAAGAAGATGTGCTGCTGAAAGAGACACAGGCTCCTGAGACACGCATTGCTGGCAAAGAGATGCAAGAGACAAGCATTGCTGAGTGAGACACCGAGGGACCAGCACTGCTGGGAAAGAGACTGTGAGAGACTCTTGGCTGAGGGATGGTGGGCTGGGAGAGAGACTGAGCGTTCTTCCTGAACTTGAGTTGTAGCCTGGTGCTTCCCTAATAAACCCTGTAATCTGTGAGTTCTGTGTGGCCACTGCAGTGAATTATCGAACCCAGGAGAGAGGTGGTGGGTGCTTTGGGAGGAACGGTTGGTGAAAGGGCTGGAGGGAGGCAGCATGTTTGGCCTTGCAGTAATAGGCCTTGGGTTACTGCTGTCTTCCTCTTGTGAGATTAGAGGAGGTCAGAACATGTGGCCTCCTTGCCGTTTTTGCAACCACCTAGGGACCGTTCCTTGAAGATGCTGTTGTTATTAGGTGCCACTGAGACAATTTTGACGCCCAAGAACCCCATATGACAGAGCAGATGCCCAGGTCTTCCTCCTGCAGAACCTCTGGAGAGGTTCAAACAGCCAACCTTTTGCTTAGCAGCTGAGCGATTAACCATTGTGCAGCCAGAGCCCTCTATATATACACATACATGCGTGTGTGTGTGTGTGTGTGTGTTTGTGTGTATAGCTCCATCCAACTGTTTCCGTATTTCTAAAGAACCTTGATTAATAAGATTAGAATGTGTGAGAAGAATTTTGAAGTTGGTAGGACAAAGATAGTCTGTCCTTTCAGTAAACCCACACAACTCTCCCTCCCTTGGCTTTGAGAACTAGACACAACATTTGTGGTGAATTTTCACAATGAAGGATAAACTGAAAATGTGCATCTTTTCTCTCCTGTCACAAAATGCCCCAAGACATCATCTTCTAACTGCAACATTACCCTTTACTTCGTATTTAGAGGAGAGACATTTTTACCCTAAATTGGGGGCAGTACTTAAACTCCTATTTACTTACTTTTGCTGTTTCACACATTACTTTTCCTAGTTCCTTTCACATGACTTCATTTTTATTTGCCTTTGCCCAAAGTGACCATTTGGGAGAAACAGGCCAGGAACTAGCATTTATTTATTGCTTTCCCAGGACAAGCCCCGTTAGGCCTTTTACAAATGTTTTCTCATTAGATTCTTGTAACAATTCAATAAGGAAATTAAAGTTATTATTATTTTTTCTTTCTTCATTTTTTTTCTTTTTTAAGCTAAAGGGTGAAGTGGTGAAGAAATTTACTTGAGGTGACTCAGAAAAGCCAGGAACGAGACCACATCCAAATGTTTCCTTAGCCTATCTATCCTTCCTTCTTTTCTTCCTGCCTCTCTCCCTTCCCTTTCTCCTCACCTCCTTCCAAATACATGAATAAATCTCTGCCGCTGGAAATAGAAAGTTCTGGTCTTATCTAACCAAACCAAACCCAACCCACTGCCATTGAGTTGATTCCAACGCATAGTGACCTTATAGAACAAAGTAAGAATTGCCCCATAGGGTTCCTGAGGCTATAAATCTTTACAGAAGAAGACTGCCTCATCTTTCTTCTGTGGAGTGACTTGCGAGTTTGAACCACCAACCTCCTGGTTAGCAGCCAAATGCTTTTAACCACTGCATCACAAGAACTCCTTGGTCCTATCTAAGGAGCTCTTAATCTAATGGACAATATGAGTCCTAAGTGCTGAGATGGAGGGGAATACAGGAGGAGTGGAGGCAGAGAAGGGCACTGAGAGTGAGAAATCAGGAAAGCCTCCCTAAGCTAAGTCCTCCAACAGAGCAAAGCACAGGTGGGCAGAATGAGCTTCAAGTGACCAGACAGGGTGAGCTGAATAGGCTAACTGCATATCCAGAAGTTAGTATGCCTGGATGAATAATATGCCGGCAAGCTATTTCTAGCATGGGCCACAAAAGCTATAGCATTTATGCAATGCTAAGGATTTCAGTCATAATCCATTATGACCAATACATTTTGTTTTTCTATAGAGAACCACAAAAGATAAGACAATCACATATTTAACTCATACTTATAGATGTAAAAAGAATTATGCTCAGATGACTACATGTTAGTTATAACTCTAGTCTCTTTTTTGTCCCCCAATAATTCTATTGTCTTTTTCCTCCCCCACTTAAGAATAAATGAAGTACCAGGACAGTTATGGTAGAAATAACTTGATATCCCATTCTTAATTTTTGTTTTGTCGTTGCTAGCAGTTGTTTAGTCAACTCTGACTCACAGCCATCTTATGTACAATAGAAAAAACAGCGCCCAGTCCTGCATCATTCTCACATTTAACATCAACTTTGAGTCCAGCTGTAGCTATTGACCTATCCATCTGACTGAGGGTCTCCCACATCCTCACTGACCATCTAATTCAGCAGCCATGATGTCTGCCTTTAGTCATTGATCTCTCCTGATGCCCTATCCAAAGCAAATTAGTTGGACACTGTTCTGTCATGATCAATAAAGTTTTTCACTGGCTAAGGAGCTCTAGTACCACAGTGCCTAAGGCAGCTGACTGCTAACCAGAAGGCTGGTGGTTCAAATCCATCAGCCACTCCATACAAGGAAGACTGGGCAATCTACTTCTGTAAAGATTTACCACCTCAGAAACCCACTGGAGCAGTTGCTACGAGTCAGAACTGACTCAATGACAGTTTTTTTTTTTTGTTTTTTTTTTAATTCTCAGAAGTAGATCTCCAGGCCTTTCTTCCTGGTTTGCCTTAGTCTGGAAGCTCAGATTAAGCCTAGAAAGCATGTGTGATTCTGCTGGTATTTGACATATAGGTAACAAAGTTTCTAGCATCACAGCAATATGCACACCACTACAGTAGGACAAACTGAGGGATGGATAGTAGAACTTATCCTTTAGGGAGTTAATAATTTGCAATTATGTGTGCTTTATTATTAATAATAATGTAATGTAACACACTTCACACCTAAAGCTGGACCCAGCTGCCCCACACCATATATCTCCTGGGATACGAATGTGTCTTACCTGCCTTTCCCCTGGAGTCCTGCAGGGCTACTTCTAGCAGGCTAACACCTATCCTATCATTCCTTTGAATGCTCCTGCAGGAGATGCTCTCCAATGGTTGACATACACAGGGGTTCTCATACAACTACCATGTGCCACAGAAACATTTCACCTGCTTCAGCTTACCAGAAACCAAAGGCAACTGCTATTCAGAGAATAATCAATGCAATCATTTCTTAGAGACGCAAAAATGAACAGAGACCTAGAGGTTGAGGTGAAAAAACAATGATAAATTACAAGATAACCTGAAAGAAAATTAATAAACCTTCTCAACAAAATAAAAAAAGAAAATCATAAAGTCTCAGTAAACACTGAAATAACAGAAATGAGGAAAATCCATGAACAAAAGAAACCAACACCACAAGCACACACAACCACAGCAAATAACAGCAGTACTTACACCTATCAATAACCTCACTAAATGTAAATGGACTAAATGCACCAGTTAAGATGCAGAGAGTAGCAGAACAGAAGAGAAAATATGACTATCAATATATTGTCTATAAGAGACACACATCAGACACAAAGATAAAAAAATAACCTAAAAATATTAAAGGATAAAAACATATACCAAGAAAATGGCAACCAAAAATGAGAAGGGATGGTAATATTAATGCCTGAAATAGAGTTTAAGGCAAAAACCAGTGAAAAGAGACAAGGAATGTCATTATATAACGACTAAAGGATCAATTCAACAAGAGGACATAACCATAAAAAATATCTACATATCCAAGGGTTCCAAAATACATAAAGCAGTTCCAAAATACATTAACAGAATTGAAAAAAGAAATAGACAACTCTGCAATAATAGTACTCACTGCTATCGAGTCGATTCGACTCACAGCAACCCCTTCTTGGGTTTCCAAGGTGGCATCACTATGGAAGTAGATTGTCTAATCTTCCTGTGAGGAGTGGCTGGTGGGTTTGAACTGCCAGCCTTCTGGTTAGCAGTCAAATGCCTTAGGCACTAGAAGATTTTAATACACCACTTTCGATGAGGGACAGAACTAAAAAGAAATTCAACAAAGATATACAAGATCTAAACAACACAATGAGCCAACTAAAGATCACAGATGTATATAGAACTCTTCACCCAACAACACAATACACATTCTCTTCCAGTGCACATGGAACACTATCCAGAATAGGCCATACATTAGACCACAAAGCAAGCCTCAACAAATTTAAAAACATCAAAATACTACAAAGAATCTTCTCAGATCACAATGCTATAAAATTAGAAATAAGTGACAGATCAAGAAAAATAAAATAAAAAACAGAAACTGAATAATACTCTGTTTTAAAACTACTGGGGAATAAAAAATTCAAACCCATTGCTATCAAGCCAATTCCTATTCATAGTGACCCCTATTAGGTTTCCAAGTCAGTAAATCTTTACAGAAGTAGATTGCTCCATCCTCCTTCTGTGGAGCAGCTGGTGGATCTGAACTTCCAACCTTCTGGTTAGCAGTCAAATACCTTAGGCACTGTACCACCAGAGTTCCTTACTGCGTAATAGAAGAAATAATGAAACCACAACATACCAAAATCTTTGAGACAAAGCAAAAGCAGTACTCAGTGGACAATTTATAGCAATAAACATACATATCAAAAAGGAAGAAAAATCAAAATCAACAATTTAACTTATATCTCTAACAATTGGAAGAAAAGCAAAAAGAAAACCTACAGTCACCAGAAGAAAGGAAATAATAAACATTTGAGCAGAGATAAATTAAACAGAAAAATAGCGAGAATCAGCAAGATTAAAAGTTGGCTCTTTAAAAAGATTTATAAAATTGACAAACCGCTGGCCTTTTTAACGAAGAAAAAGATACAAATAACATGAAAAAGAATGAAACTGGGGATGTCACAGCAGAACCTACTAAAATAAAAAGGATAGTAACAGAATACTATGAAGAACTGCACTCCAACGAATTTGAAAACCAAGAAGAAATGGACCAATTTCTAGAAACATACTACCTACCCAAACTAATACAATCTGAGGCAGAAAATTTGAAAAGACCCATCACAAGGAAGAAGTTAATCAGGTCATCAAAAAAAAAAGAAAGAAAGAAAGAAAGAAAACTCCTGGCCCAGACAACTTCACTGAAAAATTCTACCAAACATTACGTAGGAGCTGACACCAATTCCACTAAAACTATTCCACAACATAGATAAGGTTGGGATACTCCGAAACTCATTTTTTGCAGCAAGCATAACCCTGACACCAAAATCAGGCAGACATTATTACAGAAGAAAATTATAGAAGAAAATAATATCCCTCCTGAACAGTGATGCAAAAATACTCAACAAAATCCTAGTAACTAGTCTCCAACAACATATCAAAAAGATAACACATCATGATCAAGTGGGATTCATATCAAGTATACAATGGTACAACATTAGAAAAATAATCAATGTAATCCACCACAATAATAAAACAGGGAAAAATAACATGATCTTACCAGTTTATGCAGAAAAGGCATTTGACAAAATCTAACACCCATTCTTACTAAAATGCTCAGGAAAACAGGAATAGAATGGAAATTCCTCAACATAATTAATGACACATCTACAAAACCAACGGTCAACATTATTCTCAAAGGAGAGAGACTGAAAACATTCTCCTTATAAACAAGAACCAAACAATGATGTCCTTTGTAACCACTTCTATACAATATTGTCTTGGAAGTCCTAGCCAAGAGCAGTAAGGTAAGAAAGGGAAATAAAGGCATCCAAATTGGCAAAGAACAAGTAAAATTATTTCTATTTGCAGATGATATGATCCTATACATAGAAAATCCTAAGTGAATATACCAATGACCATATATAAGTTTGGCAGATATTTCTACATACATATTTGTATGTGCTGTAAGCATGTCCATATATATACTAGAGCTAACAGAGGGCAAAGTTATGATGACTTCTTATGTACAGCCAAACCTTGAGGGAGTGAGTCACTGGGCCCACAGGCTCAAGACCATGGTCATGGGGAACATCAAGTTCAACTGGGATAACATACTACACAAAAGCATTGTTCTACATCCTACTTTGGTGAGTAGCAATGGCAGTCTTAAAAGCTTATGAGTGGCTATCTAAGATGCATCAATTGGTTTCTCTTTGTCAGAAGCAAAGAAGAATGAAGAAAACTAAGACAAATGGAAACAATTAGTCCAAAGGACTAGTTGATCATGTGAACTTCAGCCTTTATGACCTAAGACCAGAAGAACTACATGGTGCCTGGCTACCACGGTCAACCACTCGGAAATGGATCAGTACAGGAGATCCTGGATAAAGTAGGAGAAAAATGTGGAGCAAAATTCAAAATCATAAAAATAAATAAATAAATAAAAGACCTGGCTTACTGGTCTGATAGAGACTGATGAAAGCCCCAAGACGATGGCCCCTAATCACCCTTCAGCCCTGATTTTGAATTCACACCCACAACTTGCAGCCAAATAACGCACAAGCGAATAAGGTGAACATTTACACCAGGTAGGTACACTCCTTAGAACAACAGACCATGGGAGATCAGAATGGCAGTATTTGCATAGGCAGAAAGCTCAGAGGGCAGGAATGCATAGGAAAGAAGGACACAGGGAAAAGGTAATCACAGGGAAGAAGTGAGAACAGAGATGTTACATTATGGGGATTACAATCACTGTCATGAAACAAAATGTGTATGAACCGTTGTATGGAAAATAAATTTCCTCTGTAAACTTTCACCCAACTCACAATAAATAAATGGGGATTACAATCAATATCATGAAACAAAATGTGTACGAACAGTTGTATGGAAAATGAATTTCCTCTGTAAACTTTCACCCAAATCACAATAAATAAATAAATAAATATTTAAAAAGAGAGAGATTAAATGCAAGCTAGCAAGCAGACCCACCAGCCACTCCTCGGAAGGAAGGTTGGGCAATCTACTTCCACAGTGATACCACTTCGGAAACCCAAGGAGGGGTCACCATGAGGCGGATCTGACTCAATGGCATGTAACAACAACAACAACAGCAGCAAGCAGAGATGGAATAAGATAGATGCCAAGACACATGGAGATCTCTAAGGGACCAGAAAACAGAAGCTAAAGAGACAAGGGCCTTCTTCTAGACCCAACAGAGATAGAAAGCCTTCCCCTCAAGCTGGAATTCTGATTCGGGCTTCTAACCTCTCAAACTGTAAGAAAAAAATAATTAAAAAAAAAAAAAAAAAGCTTGCAAATAGCCATGTAAGATGTAACAACTGGTCTCTCCTAAGAGAAAAGGAGAATGAAGAAAGTAAAAAACACATGGAAACAATTAGTCCAAGAGACTAGTGGGCCACAAGAACCCTGTCTACATGACCCTGAGACCAGAACTTGATGGCACCCAGCTACCATTGTCAACCACTTGGAAAGGGATCAAAATAGGAGATCCTGGATAGACAGGGAGAAAAATATGAAACAAAAAAGATCTGGCTAACTGGTCTGATAGAGAGTGGTGAAACCTCTGACACTAAGGCACCTACTCACCCATTAGGTCTGAGATTGAACTCACTGCTGTGACTTCCAACCAAACAACAGACAGGTCCACAAGGTGAACAATTACACCAGGTAGATATATCCCTTAGAATGATCAACAATGGGAGATCAGAAGGGCAGCATTTGCACAAGGAGACAGTTCAGAGGGCAGGCATACATAGGAAAGCCGGACACAGGGAAAAGACAACTACAGAGAGGAACTGGGAAAAGAGCTGTTACATTGTGGGGATTGCAATCAATGTCATGAAACAAAATATGTATGAATTGTTCTATGAAAAATGAATTTTCCCTGTAAACTTTCACCCAAATCACAATATAAAAGAAAAGAAAAAGAAAACTCTAGAGGCTCAACAAGAAAACTACTAGAACTAACAGAAGGATTAAGCAAAGTGGCAGGGTACAAGATTAGCATACAAAAATCAGTTGGATTCCTTTACAGTAACAAACAGAACTCTGAAAAGGAAGTCTGGAAAAAATAGTTTACAATAATCAACCAAATGATGAAGCACTTAGGAATAAATTGAATCAGAGACACAAAAGACCTTCACAAAAGAAACTAAAAAACACTACCACAGGAAAACAAGAGACCTACAAAACTGGAAAAACATACCATGCTCATGGATAGGAAATTTTAACATTGTGAAAATGTCAATACTATCCTAAGTGATCTACAGATATAATGCAATCCCAATCCAGATTCCATCATCATTCTTTAAAGAGATAGAAAAAGTAAACCCGAACTGTATATGAAAAGGAAAGAAACTCCAGATTAGCAAAGTACTACTAAAGAAGAAGAACAAAATAGGAGGCCTCACACTCTCCAATCTCAAAACAGACTATACATCCATGGTAATCAAAACAGGCTGGTATTGATACAATGACAGACACATAAACCAATGGAACAGAATTGAGAACCCAGAAGTAAATCCATCCACTTATGGACAGCTGTTTTTTGACAAAGAAACCCATTAAACAGGGAAGAGATAATCTCCAAAAATGGTGCTGGCAAAACTAGATAGACATTTGCAGAAAAATCAGAACAGGGTCTATCTCTCTCATCATATAAAAAATACATATACAAAAACTAATTCAAGATGGATTAAAGAACAAAATGTAACTGTAAAGATCATCAAAAAGAGAAATGAAGATGGCGGACTAGGCAGAAGGATTGCACAGACCCTCTTCAACAAAGAAAAGGGAAACCAATAAATACAGACACAGAAGATAATCTTGGACCCCTGAGCCTTGAAGGAAAGGATGCAGATTTGGACTAAACCCCAACTAGCAGAAGAATTTGCGTGAAA
>NW_006921770.1:2224983-2250821 GCF_000298275.1 Orycteropus afer afer
TGGGCTCGAGTATAGCATGGATTGTGGGGCTGGCGCGGGATCGGGCAGTGTTTCGTTCTGCTGTGCATGGGGTCGCTATGAGTCGGAAATGACTCAACGGCACTTAACAACAACAACAACAACAACAATACTAATACATATTTAGATTAAATGAAGTTGGTTCTATCTATGACTGTTGTGAACAGAACTCTGGCAAAATTATATTACTGTTGATTTTTAAATGTCTCTTACTACACTGCATGAATTATCAAATTAGAATACAATACAATATTTATACTACAGAGACTACAAATGGAAATAATTTTATAAGAGTATATAAACATTATTTACAAAGGTTTTTTTTTTTTTTTTTTTTTTTGAGAAATGGCATTTGACCAAGTTTCAGACTTAGTTAAAGTACAGTCTTATAATAGCAGCATATTCTCTCACTGCAGCTGTTGTTATTGTTAGGTACCATAGATATGGTTTTGACTCATTGAGATCCTATGCACAACAGAACAAAACACTGCCCATTCCTGTGCCATCCTCACAATTACTGCTATGCTTGAACCCAATGTTTCAACTGCTGTGTCAATCCATTGAGGATCTTCCCCTTTTTCGCTGACCCTCTACTTTACCTGGACAAACGACTGGAAGTCCATAAATAGAGGTAAACATCTTTCTGGTATTCTTTGCTTCAGTCAACAATCATTTGACATCAGCAATGGTATCTCTTGTTCCACATCCTCTTCTGAATCCAGCTTGCATTTCTGGCACTTCCCTGTCAATAATATATTGCTGCAACTGTTTCTGAATTATCTCAGCAAAATTTTACCTGCACATGATATTAATGATATTGTTTGATAAGTTCTGCATTCTGTTGGATCACCTTTCTTTGGAATGGCAAAAAATATGGATCTCTTCTAGTCCATTGGCCAGGTAGCTATCTTCCAAATTTCCTGGCACAGACAATACAGTAAGTGTCTCCAGTCTTGCATCCATTTATTGAAACTTCTCCATGGGTATTCCGTTAATTCCTGGACCCTTGTTTTTCACCAATTACTTCAGTGCAGCTTTGACTTCTTCCTTCATTATCATAGTTGCTTGATCATATGCTACGTTCTGAGATGACTGAATGTAAACCAATTCTTTTTGGTACAGTGACTGTGTATTCCTTCCATCTTCTTTTTATGCTTCTTGTATCATTTAATATTTTGTCCACAGAATCCTTCAATACTGCAATTCAAAGCCTGAATTCTTTCTTAATTTCTTTCAGCTTGATAAATGCCAAGCATGTTCTTTCCCTTTGGTTTGCTAACTCCAAGTCTTTCTACATTTCATTATAATCCTTTACTTCATCTTCTCAA
The DNA here is from genome assembly GCF_000298275.1 of Orycteropus afer afer. Classification (NCBI taxonomy): domain Eukaryota; kingdom Metazoa; phylum Chordata; class Mammalia; order Tubulidentata; family Orycteropodidae; genus Orycteropus; species Orycteropus afer. The sequence goes on from NW_006921770.1 coordinate 2,226,330, forward strand.
GCTGCCTTTTGGAATTTTCTGTTCAGTTCTTTTATTTCAACATTTCTTCCTCTGGCATTAGCTACTATCCATCCAAGAGCAAGTTTCAGAGTCTTTTCTGACATCCATTTTGATCTTTTCTTCCTTTCCTGCCTTTTTAATGACCATTTGCTTTCTTCATGTATGATATTCTTGATGTCATCCCACAACTCATCTGGTCTTTGGTCACTGGTGTTCAATGTGTCAAATAATATACTTCACTGGCCTCTAAATTCAGGTGGGATATTCTATACGCCATATTTTGGGTCTCATGGACTTGTAATTTTCCTCAGCTTCAATTTGAACTTGCATACGAACAACTGATGGTCTGTCCCACAGTCAGCTCCTGGCTTTGCTTTGACTGACCATATTGAGCTTCTCTGTTGCTTCTTTCCACAAATGTAGTCAATTTGATTTCTGTGTATTTCATCTAGTGAGGTCCACATGTATAGTTGCCATTTATGCTGTTTCAAAAAGGTATTTGCAATGAATAAGTCATTGGTCTTGCAAAATTCTATCATGCGATCTCCAGCATCATTTCTATCGTGAAGTCCATATTTTCCAACTACAAATGCTTCTTCTAAGGACCTCTGGTGGAGTAGTGCTAAGGCATTTAACTGCTAACCGGAACCCACCAGCAGCTCCAAGGAAGAAAGATGGGGCAATCTACTTCCCTAAAGATTTACCACTGAAATCCAATACAGGTCACTATGAGTCAGAAGCAACTCAATGGCAGTGGTTTTATGCTTCTTCTTTGTTTCCAATTTTCACATTCCAATCACCAGTAATAATCAATACGTCTTGATTGCATGTTTTGTCAATTTCAGACTGCAGAAGTTGGTAAAAATCTTTAATTTCTTCATCTTTGGCTATGTTGGTTGGTGTGTAGATTTGAATAATGTCATATTAACTGGTCTTCCTTGTAGGCTTAAAATATTATCCTATTGCTGACAGCACTGTATTTTAGGATAGATCTTGTATTTTTTTTTTTTTTTTTTTTAATGGTAACTGTAATGTCATTCCTCTCAAATTTGTCATTCCCAGCATAGTAGACCATATGGTTGCCTAATTCAAAATTGCCAATAGCAGTCCATTTCAGCTCACTAATGCCTAGGATATCTTTATGGTTCCATTTCATTTTTGACAACTTCCAATATCAGAATACTTAATAAATAAACATTCTTGCATTAATTTGAAATGATACTATGTACAGTTAAAATTCATAAATTAGAACATTTTATCAACATTTGTTAATCTCAAAATCAATACTTAGAAATAAAAGAAGAGTTGTATGATGATGTTCTGTTTGAATCCGTTTTTATAGTTTTAAACATTCATCATCTAAACTACATTCTGTTTTAGGTATATAATATGTAGTAAAAGTTTAAAACCTTCAAAGGTTTTCACATTACATCAAAATACTGGTTTCTGTATAAGGAGGGATCAAATATCAAATGGGATTCCATACCACAAAGGACTTTACTTGTGTTTATAATATTTAATTCTAAAAGAAAAAAAAAATCTAAAGAAAAAATTTTAAGCTTTTGCCAACATTAAAGTTTATCATATTATTCTCTCCACCACTCATCTGTTTTTTTTTTTGTTTTTTTTTTTAAGTACTGTGGTGGCTTGCATGTTTCTGTGAGGCTGGAGGCTATGCCAACACTATTCCAAACACCAGCAGGGTCACCCAGGGTGGACAGGTTTCAGCAGAGTTTCCAGAATAAGAAAGACTCAGAAGAAGGAAGGGACCATCCATTTCTCAAACAAATGGCTAGTGAAAAACCTATGATTAGCAGTTAAATGCTGTCTGATACAGTATTGGAAAACTTTACGAATAGGGCTGAAACTTTTTCCAATATAGTGCCAGAAGATGAGCTTCTCAGGTCAGAAGGCACTCAAAATATAACTGGGGAAGAGCTGCTACCTCAAAACAGAGTCAACTGTAATGATGTGGATGTAGTAAAGCTTTCAGAACCTACATTTGGTGACGTGCCACAACTCTAAATAAGAAACAGGTGGAACATCCATTAATAATTTGAACATGGAATATATGAAGTATGAATCTAGAAAAATTGGAAGTTGTCAAAAATGAAATGGAACACATAAAGATCAAAATCCTAGGTATATTGAGCTGAAATGGACTGGTTTTGGCCATTTTAATCAATCACATGATCTACTATGTCAGAAATGACAAACTGAAGAGGAATGGTATAGTATTTATTGTCACAAAGAATGTTTCAAGATCTATCCTGAAGTACAATGCTGTCAGTAATAGGATAATATCCATATGCCTCCAAGGAATACCAGTTAACACTACTATTATTCAAATTTATGCACCAACCACCAAAGCCAAAGATGAAGAAATAGTAGAATTTTACCAACCTCTGTAGTTTGAAATTGACCAAACATGCAACCAAAATGTGCTGATCATTACTACTGATTGGAATGTAAAAGTTGGAAACAAAGAAGAATTACTAGCAGTTGGAAAACATGGCCTTGGTGACAGAAATGACACTGGAGATCGCATGACAGAATTTTCCAAGACCAACTACTTATTCATCTCAAATACTTTTTTTCAACAACATAAATGGCAGCCATACACATGGATATCACCAGACAGAACACACAGGTAAAAGATCAACTACATCTATACAAAGAGGTGATGGAGAAGCGTAATATCTTCAACCAAAACAAGGCCAGGAGCTGATTGTGGAATGGACCATCAACTGCTCATATGCAAGTTCAAGGTGAAGTTGAAGACAATTCAAACCAGTCCAAGAGAGTCAATATTTGACCTTGATTTCATCCCACCCGAATTTAGAGACTATCTAAAGAATAGATTTGATGCATTGAATACCAATGACTGAAAACCAATGGAACTGTAGGATGACATCAAGAAAACCATACATGAAGAAAGCAAAAGGTCATAAAAAAGGAAAGGAAGAAGAGACAAAAATGAATGTCAAAAGAAACTCTGAAACTTGCTCTTGAACACAGAATAGCTAAACCAAATGGAAGAAGTGACAAAACAAAAGAACTGAACAGAAGATTTCAAAGAGCACCCCCAGAAGACAAAGTCAGTTATTATAATTAACGTGAAAAGACTTGGAGTTGGAAAACACACTCAGCATTTCTCAAGCTGAAAGAACTAGAGAAAAAACTCAAGCCTTGAGTTACAATATTGAAAGATTTTATTAGCAAAGTATTGATTGATGCAGGAAACATCAAAAGAAGATGGAAGGAATATACAGAGTCACTGTACCAAAAAGAACTGGTCGATCTTCATCCATTTCAGGAGGTGGCATATGATCAATAACCAATGGTACTGAAGGAAGAAGATGAAGCTGCACTGAAGAATTCCTGAAAAACAAGACTCCGGGAATTGACGGGATAGCCACTGAGATGTTTCAACAAATGAATACTGCACTGGAAGCACTCACTCAGCTAGGCCAAGAAATTTAGAAAACAACTACCTGGCCAACTGACTGAAAGAGATCCATATTTGTATCTATTCCAAAGACAGGTGACCCCAAGAATGTGAAAATTATTGAACAGTATCATTAATATCACATGCAAGTGAAACGCACGTGCTATTCTGCTTTTGAATGCCGAATAGCTAAACCAAATGGAAGAAATGACAAGACAGAATAACTGAACAGACGATTTCAAAGAGCAGCTTGAGAAGACAAAGTCAGTTATTATAGTGAAATGTGAGAAGACCTGGAGTTAGAAAACACGCTCAGCATTTCTCAAGCTGAAAGAACTAGAGAAAAAACTCAAGCCTCGAGTTATAATATTGACAAATTTTATGAGCAAAATATTGATTGATACAGGAAATTCAAAAATGGTTGCAGCAATATATTGACAGGGAATTTCCAGAAATGCAAGCTGGATTCAGAAGAGGATGTGGAATGAGAGATATCATTCTTTATGTCACATATATGTTGGCTGAAAGCAAAGAATACCAGAAAGATGTTTACTTATGTTTTATTGACTATGCAAAGACATTCAACTGTGTGGATCACAACAAATTACAGGTAACATTGAGAAGAATGGGAATTCCAGAACACTTAATTGTACTCAGGAGGAACCTGTATCTACACCAGGAGGCTGTTGTTCATACAGAACAAGGGGACACTGCATGGTTTAAACTCAGGAAGGGAGTGCCTCAGGGTTTTATCCTTTTACCATGCTTGTTCAATCTGTGTGCTGAGCAAATAAAGCAGGACTACATGCAGAAGAACGTGACATCAGGATTGGAGGAAGACTCATTAACAACCTGTGATATGCAGATGACACAACCCTCCTTGCTGAAAGTGAAGATGACTTGAAGCACTTACTGATAAAGATTAAAGACTATAGTCTATGGTATGGATTACACCTCAACATAAAGAAAATGAAAATCCTCACAATTGGACCAATAAGCAGCAGCATGATAAATGGAAAGAAGATTGAAGTTGTCAAAGATTTCATATTATTTGGGTCCACAACCAACACTAATGGAAGCAGCAGTGAAGAAATCAGACAACACACGGCACTGGGCAAATCTGGCACAAAAGACCCCTTTCAAGAGTTGAATAGCAAAGATGTCTCTTTGAAGAGTAGGGTACACCTAACTCAAGCCTTGGTGTTTCAATTGCGTTGTATGCATGTGATAGCTAGACAATGAAAGAGAAAGACCAAAGAAGAGTTGATGCTTTTGAGTTGTGATGTTGGCAAAGAATACTGAAAGTACCACGCACTACCAGGAGAACTAACAAATCTGTCCTGGAAGAAGTACAGTTGGAATGCTCCTTCGACGCAAGAATGGTCAGACTTTGTCTCACCTACTTTGGTCATGTTGTCAGAGGAGAGCATTCCCTGGGCGGTATCATGCTTGGTAAAGCAGAGGGTCAGCGAAAATGGGGACTGATTCAATGAGATGGATTGATACGGTTGTTGCAATGATGGGCTGTGGTATAGCAAGGATTGTGAGACTTCCACAGGACTGGGCCGTGTTCATTCTATGGTTCATAGGGGATCAGTATGAGTCAGGACCAACTCAACAGCACCTCACAACAACATATTATCCTCTATAATTATCTGTATGTTGAAAATAATTCATAATTAAAAAGACCAACTGTAAAACATCAGGGTGGTTTTATTGGGCTGCAGGAGAGACTTTTTTTCAATAGTTTGGTGGCCTGCTGCACAACCATATGGCCTTTTGCATTTTCTCAAAATTATGTTTCTGCTTCTAAGCAAAAGTAAACACACTGAATTACTTTCATTTTCATTGAGTTGAATTTTTTTATTTTTCTATCTAGGTTCACTTTGAGCCAAAGACAGGGTTCTTTCAATTGGCCTCTGTCTTAGATGATGGCTCGTGACTTGTTGCCCCATAATCCATCCACCCAATCATCAGAGGGAAATTTGCAAGAGACTGGCTACTGTTTGAGTTATATACAGTTGCCACCTTCCTTATTTGGTCCTTGTAATCAAGACTTGTTTATTGAAGCATGTATTTCTCCTTCCTAGCACATGAAAAATATATGGCTACAGCGTAGCCTTCTATATTTCAGTTCTGAACTCAATAAGCACCAAGTAATCTTTCTCATGATTACAGATGATTTCTCGAGCAACCTGAAATTGAGCTCTTTAATTCTCATCCTGACAACATCTATATTATCTTTTTATGCAACCTAACAACTACTTTGAAATTGGGTACCCTACCACTCAGACTGCTTTAACTATTTGTTTTGTTTTCAACATTGGAGATGGGTAAAATAAAGAAAACTTAATCTCCGAAGATTACAACTACTATCCCACCACATAAAATAAAACAGCTGCTGAAGATGTTAAGTGAATTAAATGACAGCAAAGATATCAAGTGTACTTATCAGATCTTCAAAAGGAATGTCATACTGATAAGGAAATAGGATCACTAAAATTAAGTGATTATACAGAAGTGAACAAACATTATTTTTAATTTTCTATTTTGAATTCACGACTACCAAACTTAACCATGCTATTTCTCTTTTCTAAATAAAGAGATTTATGGTAGCAACATAATGTTCTCATATAAAGCATTAGCTCTGAAGCAAGACAGACCAAGGGTCAAGTCACAACTCTGCCAATTATTAACTGATGACATTGGGGAAGTTACTTCACATCCCTAAGCTCAAGTTTCCTCCTTTGTAAAACGAGAATAATAAAATTAACCACGTTGCAAGAATTCTGAGGGGATTAAATGAATGAAACATGAATGAAAATGTTCAGAAAAAAAAGTCTTTCACATATTAAAGATGAATTAATAATTATTAGTATGATTGTCAGTTGCCATAAATATGAGCTATTATAATTATCACTTGGCACCCACAAGTGACACATATGGCACATAGGAGACCTTGTTGCTATCACCAACCAAGAGCTCTTGATTCCTATAATTACTCTTTAAGGAAAAGTTTAAAAAGGAAAATCCACACAACAGATAAAATATTAGAGAATATTATGTTTTCCCAAACTTGGGTTGGATGTGTTGTTCTTGAGGTTAAGTGCCATCGAGTCGTCTCCAACTCATAGCAACCACCCCTTGGGTTTCCAAGGTGGTATCTCTACAGGAGTAGATTGCCCAATCTTCCATCTGAGGAGTGGCTGGTGAGTTTGAACCATCAACCTTCTGGTTAGCAGTCAAGTGCCTTAGGCACTACGCCACCAGAGCTCCCACTGGATTGGATGTAGGCGTCTTCAAATATCTGAACTAGAGTACAGTGGTCTTTTCCAATAGATGCCCGCCTTGAGTCTGCCAGAACACGATTGGGCTTTTCTTCCTCTGGACATCCAAAGTTCATGCCTTTGTACTTCTAATAGAGAAATAACCATGCTATATTGTCATTTACTGTTTTCTTGTCTGAGATGTCCACTCAGCTGTGAGCTCCACGAGAGATGAGATTGTCGCTTTCATCTCTATATTCTTTGTATCAAGGCCAGTGCTATCAGACTCAGGGAGCTCAATGAATATCTAATGAATTATTAGGAATTACAACAAGAAAACAAAACTGATACTTACTGATTGTGTGCTGTGTGCCAAACACTGAGCTAGGCACTTTACATATATCATCTAATTCAACCCTCAAAATAACATAATGAAGCAAAATAGTATGTAACTACGAAATAAACACAGACACACACACACACACACACACACAAAATCTCACTGCTGTCGAGTTGGATCCAACTCAAATGACCCCTCCTTGGGTTTCCGAGGCAGTTGTTGTTGTTGTTGTTGTTGTTGTTGTTATGTGCCGTCGAGTCGGCCCCGACTCATAGCGACCCCTCCTTGGGTTTCCGAGGCAGTATCACTATGGAAATAGATTGCCCAATCTTCCTTCTGAGGAGTGGCTGACGGGTTTGAACCACCAGCCTTCTGGTTAGCAGTCAAATGCCTTGTTGTTGTTGTTGTTATGTGCCGTCGAGTCGGCCCCGACTCATAGCGACCCCTCCTTGGGTTTCCGAGGCAGTATCACTACGGAAGTAGGATTGCCCAACCTTCCTTCCGAGGAGTGGCTGGTGGGTTTGAACCGCCAGCCGTCTGGTTAGCAGGCAAGTGTCTTAGCCACTATGCTACCAGAGCCTTAGGCACTATTAATTGCATATTAAAGATGGAGAAATGAAGGCTCAGAGACATAGTCATCATTAAAGAGTATGAAACTAGGAAATGATGGCATCAGGTTTCAAAATCACATGGTTCTAACTCTAAAACCTCTAACTCCCTACTAATCTCTATCATCCACCTTACAAAATGAACTCTATTTGGGGAAAATATGTAGGCAAAAAGGCACTTTCAGGATTGAAACAATGTATGATGAGTCTAGAAGTGACTCATTCAGCCTCCTCTCTAGTGTCAGATTTTAAGCTCCCTATCATTCTGCTAGGAGCTGTGATAGCATAGTCCTAGTGGCACAGTGGGTAAGCACTCAGGTGCACACAGAAATGTTGGCAGTTTGAACCCCTGTAGGAGAAAGATGTGCTTCCCTAAAGATTATGGCCTTGGAAACCCTATGGGGCAATTCTGTTCTGTCCTCTAGGGTCCCTATGAATTGGGATCTACTTGATGGCAACAGAATCTCTCTACTAGAAACCCTGGGTCATACAAATAGTTAAGGCACTCTGCTGCTAACAGAAAGATTAGTGGTTCAAGTCTAGCCAGAGGCATCTAGGAAGAAAGGACTGGTAAACTACTGCTGAAAAATTATACCCACTGAAAATCCTACAGAGCACAGTTCTACTCTGACCCACATGGGGTTGCCATGAGTCAGAATCCATTCAAGAGCAACTATAAGTAACTGTATCTCTCTGATGCTTTTCCTCAGTTTCTGATTCATTGGCTCTAGCCACCATCTGTCTGCTTGTCTGTGGAATCTTTCCACTCTACCTACTCCAACCCTTCAGAATTTCAATTCTTAGCAGCTTAATCTGGAGGTATGAGGGAAGCTGCTGGACTCTGAGCTCTCTCAACACCATTGCTGGTTTCTACCATCCATGCCTCATCATGATGTGAACCTCGTGAACTGGTCAGTAGCCTAGCTTTATATATAACACTCAAGACAGATAATGAGACTAATTGTTTAGGGATCTTAAGAGACCAAGAACAAGACCGTTAATACTCTTGCACCAGCACACCTGATACATTCTTAAAGGCAGATGCCACATTTTCCCCCAACAAACCTCATCAAAGACAGTAATTTACAGTGGTGACTTCTTCACTAGCTACATAGACATTGGCTTATGTTCACCCATTCATTCATTCATTCAATCATCTTTTCAACAAATATTTACAACATAACTGCTATCTGCTGGGCATTGTGAAGGCAATGAGGATACAATAGTGAACAAGACATATGGTTCCCCTGCCCCATGAAGCTTCCATTCTTATATACTCTTGGAACTCTAACAGTTTAAACAAACTTTTAATCAGCAGGAGACCTAAGTTCAATCTCCAGTCAATGCACCTCAAGCACAGCCACCACTCAGCTGTCAGTGGAGGCCTGTATGTTACTATGATGCTGAACAGTTTTTAACACAGATTTGAGTCTAAGAACTAGGAAGAAAGGTCTGGTGATCTACTTCCAGAAACACCAGTAATGAAAACTACGGATTATAATGATCTGACACTGTTGTGCACAGGGTCACCATGAGGTGGGACAAACACAACATCAAACAACAACAGAGATTATATAAACACACTCTCCCAGTTTCAGGAGGAAACTGAGACCCAGAAGTCAAACAGCTCATAAATGGAAGTATCCCTCCCATTTCACAACTAAAAGTTCTTTCCAATACACCAGATGGTGCCCATCTGATGAGCAACATGTGAGCTGACATTTATTAGGCGCCATGAAAGCAGGGACATTTCAAAAGGCTTGGCATTCGAAGAACGGAGATTTTTTAGGCTTCTATTCCATTGTCAGTAGCTCCTGCAGAAGCAATGGAAACTAATTTGACAGGGCAGTGCTATTTCTTTGGAAAGATAGCAGAAACCATGTAAATTTTTTAGAATGAGACTGTCATTAGCATGACCACATCCAGTAAAATGTTCAATAGGCAGCTGATGCTTCTGAGGAATCAGAGTTACCTTCCTTTTTCTCCTTGAAGGTTTTCATCGTGTGATATGTTACTAGTACAATCGTGTGTGCCGCCTAGAGAAGGGAAGCTGTTTTAAAAATAAAGCTAAGCAGGAAAAACAGAAAGACACTGGCACTCACCCCTGAGATTAAACAGAAAAACCAAGTACCAACACTCAGTCAGGAGTCCACTCTGAGGTATCATGTGCCTCCGATAAGGTTCCTTTCATGTGCATTTCCCCAACATCTCTACCCACTTGGGAAGGATTCACCCCTTTCAGTAGCACTGCTCAAGTGCCTGCTCCTATTCTTAACAAACTTATTTTAAACTTGCTGCTGTCAGGTGAGTGGCATGGCCTCCTCCACAGATTAAGAAAAGAAAGAGAAACTATACACTTGGATTTGAGTGGGGAGGCAAAGGGCTGATTCATAATCTTTGAGAGCTGCTAGATATAACAGATGTAGGGTTCAGGCTGCCAGCCCCCTAAAATGGGTGAAAGGTACAGAAGTTTGTTCACCAGTAACCACCCCAAGGTCAATGGGACTAGATTGGAAACAGTAGAAACTCAGCAATCCATCACAAGGATATTTAAAAATTAAATACATAAAATAAATGGATACTATTCAGTTTTGTTTCATTCGACAAACATTTATTGATCACCTATAAGGTCCCAAAGGAGCTCTGGTAGCATAGTGCCTAAGGCACTTGACTGCTAACCAGAAGGCTGGCGGTTCAAACCCACCAGCCACTCCTGGGAAGGAAGACAGGGCAATCTACTTCCGTAGTGATACTGCCTCGGAAACCCAAGGAGGGGTCACTATGAGTCGGGCTGACTCGATGGCACATAACATAAGGTACCAAAAATCAGCCAATGAAAACCATTGTATATGGGGTCACAATGAGTCAGCATCCAACTTGACTGCAGCTAACAATATAAGGTACCAGGCCCTGTTGTGGGTACATACATGATTAAGATGTCCAAGCCAAGGAACATGAAGTCTACTATAGTGACCCAAAGGAGTGCAAATGATATGCCTCCATGAAGCTTAGTAAAATACAGATACTAGGGGCCACCCAAGAACTCTTGAATCATAATGACTGTGATTAAGACATGACAATCCATAATTTAGTAACATCCACAGATGATTCCAATGTGTATTCATGATTAAGAATCACTGGTCTAGGGATGACAAGACACTCTTACATGTGTGTTTCCATCTTGACTTGCACTAGTACTATGACCTTGGACATGTGATTTAATCTGGTTCCCTCATCTATAAAATGAGCATGATAATAAAAATAAGAGCTAATATTTTTTTTACCAAACCAAAACAAAACTCACTGTCGTCGAGTTGATCATGACTCATAGTGACCCCTCCTTGGGTTTCCGAGGCGTTATCTCTACTGAAGTAGATGCCAAGCTCACTGTCATCCAGTTGATCCTAACTCACAGTGACCTTTCCTTGGGTTTCTGAGGTGGTATCTCTACAGAAGTAGATTGCCAATCTTCCTTCCCAAGAATGGCCAGTGGTGTAGTGCCTAAGGCATTAAACTGCTAACCATAAGGCTGATGGTTCAAACCCACCAGCCACTCCTCGGAAGGCAGATTGGGCACTCTGTTTCCGTATGAGGGGTCACTGTGAGTCAGATCCTATTGAACGGCAGTGAGTTTAGGTTTTGGTTTTTCTAAATGCCAGGAACTGTGCTAAGTGCTGTATATTTTTTATTCATTTCTTCCACAGAATAATGCTATGAGTTAGGTGTTATTAGTGCCCAAGGCATTTGACTGCTAACCAGAAGGTTGGCGATTCAAGAACTCCTCAGAAGGAAGATGGGGCAATCTACTTTCGTAGTGATACTGCCTTGGAAACCCAAGGAGGGGTCGCTATGAGTCGGGGCCGACTCGATAGCACATAACAGCAACAACAAGCAGTGCAGTGTGGTTAAACAGTTGGCTGTTAACTGAAAAGTTGGTGGTCTGAACCCACTAGCTGCTCTGAGGGAGTAAGATGTGGCAGTCTGTTTCCATAAAGATTACAGCCTTGGAAACCCGAAGGAGTAGTTCTACTCTGTTCTATCAGGTCAATATGAGTCAGAATCTACTCAGCAGCAATGGGTTTTGACAGGTTAACTAATGTAAATAAATGCAAAACCTTTGTTTTCGTTTTATAATGCTGTTTAACGAATTACCAAAAAACTTAAGGGCTTAACACAATACCCATTTATTAGCTCATAGTTCTGTAGGCCTCAACTGGGTTCTGTGTTCAGGGCCTCAATAGGCCAAAGTCAAGGTGCAGCCAGGTTGGGCTTTTATTTGGAAGCTCTGGTGCAGAGTCCACTTCCAAGCTCATTAGATTGTTGGCAGGAATCAGTTCCTTGCCACTATAGGTTTGAGGTTCCTGTTTTCTTGCTGGCTGACAGCCAGGGCCTTCTTCCAGCTCCTTCAGTAGCCCACATTCTTTTTCATGTGGTAAAAGACCCACTGCCATCCAGTTGATTCCAACTCTTAGCAACCCTATAAGACAGAACAGAACTGTCCCACAGCGCTTCTAAGGCTGTAAATCTTTATGGAAGCAAACTAACTCATCCTTCTCTCACGGAGAAGCTGGTAGGTTCTCACAGAGAACCTTTGATCTTTTAGTTTGAAGCCAAAGGATATTATTACCAGACTTTCGTGAGGAGTTGCTGAAATCAAACCTGTGAAACTGATTAGTATAATGTCTGATATGTAGTAGGTGCTCAGAAACTGATAGTTGGGTCTAAAATCAGGAGGTGTCATTTTGCAGTAATGACATCTACATACTGAAAGTCATGATAGGGATTAAATGAGACAGTGTAACTCAATACCTAGCACAGGGTGTGGCCCATAGAGCCCATAGTATATACTTGATATATGATAGCTCCTTCTTCCTGGAGTGTTTATGGTTTAAAGGGCTGTGCACCATCTCATTTAAACATCATAACATCTACATGAGGTAGGTAAGAGTTGTTATTAACTGCAATTTACAGATAAGGAACTTAAGGTTCAAGTAATTTACCTGATGTCTCTCAGCAAGTAAGAACAGAGCTTCAACCTAAACTTCTTTTTCGTCACTGTTGATGTTGGGTGACACAAGGATTTTGACTCACAGTGACCCAGTATGACAGAGTAAAACTGCCCCACAGGGTTTTCTTGGCTGAAATCTTTATGCAAGCAAATCTTTCTCCCACAGAGCCCACTGGGTGTGTACAAACTGCCAATCTTCCAGTTAGTAGCCACAGTTTAACCATTAATGCCACCAGGGCTCCTTAAGTCTTGTGCTTTTCGTCTAAAACTCAAAAAACAAACTCTCCAAGAGTGGCTGAGTCACGTCTGTTGCATCCACCACAGTAAGCACAATTTAATGGCTTGCATTTTAATCCCCTTAATGCTAAACTCACAGAATAATGTAGACTCATCACAATGTAAGCATCCCACCTTGCTGCAGTATATGCAGCACAGAATTTATGGCCCACTTCATTAAGGGTACACAGAGAGCCTGTTAGCAACATCTGTCTACACAGACACCAGCATGGCTCCTTCTCTCATGGTCTATATTATTCTTAGGATGATTAACTCATACCTGGGTGAGATGCTCTGGTATCTAGGTTAACATTCTGAGTTCAAAGGTCCTTGGTTCAGAGTTCAGGGGCTGAGAAATCACCCAGAATTTTCCACCAATGAAGAGGAAAGCAGAATTGGACTGGGGATCCAAAGGCCATTACAAAGCTCTTTAGTCCTCATCTGGCCTGGGAAGCCAAGCTTGTTCATCATTTATTCATCCACCCATTTACATACTAATTTATTCATCCATGCATCCACCCATTCAACACAGCTTTCGTCTCCTCTCTTATTAGAGTAAGACTGAAGGATGATCAAGTCAAAGTTCTTCGCCAAGGACCCCACAGACCAGTAGGGTAAACAAGCATGTAAACAGATCACTTCAACAGGACATTAAATGGCTATAGTAGAGTTATAGGAACACAGGAAAGAAATGGCCAACTCTGAGTAGAAAATTAATCAGGGCCTCAAAAGAGAAAGAATTTAGATAGGAGGGAGCAAGGGGGTTCCATTCTAGGCAAAAGGCCAGAAGGGTGAAACTAGAAGGTGTGTTTCGAAAATGGTAAATTCAATAAAGCTGTAGCACACATGGGACATTAGGCAGGCATGGCACAGGAGTGGCAAATCAAGAAGGACTTTTTAAGACCAGGTTTGCTGGTCTGATAGAGCCTGGTGAAACCCCTGAGACTATGGCCCCTAGCTGTCCTTCAGGTCTGAAATTGAACTCACTCCTGTGGCTTCCAGCCAAATAAAAGACCAGCATATGGGCTGAACATTTACATCAGATAGATACACTCCTTGGAGAGATCAATCATGGGAGAACAGAAGGGCAGCGTATGCTGGGAGACTGGAAGGCAGGAATGCATGGGAGGGAAGGACACAGGCAAGTGGTAATTATGGGGAAGAAGTAGGAAGAGAGCTGTGCAAAACTGCAGTCAATGCCATGAGAGAGAATGTGTATGAATTGCTGTATGGAAAATGAATTTGCTCTGTAAACTGTCATCCAAATCACAATTAAAAAAAAAAAAAAAAAAGAATGATATTTTGTGTTATACTAGAGAGTATGTCTTTTATCCTCAGGAGAGGAAGGCAGTGACTGATAACCATTTAGAAAGCAAAATCTTGAAATTTATTAATAGAACCAATTAATTTCAACTCATGGTGACCCCATCTGTGGCAGTTAAGTTTGTGTGTCAACATGGCTAGGTCTAGTTGAGTGGCTGGGCAGCTGGATGTAATATTCCCCATGATGAGACTGGTAATCAACCCCATGGTGATATCTACTGTGAACAACTGAGTAGCTGCCTTTGGGTATGTGAGCTGCTTCCCATATATAAGAAACAGCTTTGAGAAGGTTCTCTAGTTTGAATGGTCTCACGCTTGAACCCTGCATGTAGCTCAGCCTGCTATGCTCTATCAATGGACTTGAATCAATGGCCTGCTGTGTTGTTTGGTAGCATCAGGACTGTGCCATTTTATTTATCTACCTTGGGCTTGTTAGCCTCAGCAGCCACTAGCTGCCTGAGTGAAGAGATGACTCTAGCTCTAGTGGGCTGGGAACAAGAGGCAGAGCTGAAGCCCAAGGTTGAGGGGCTTTCACCCAGCCTCTCCAGCCTGGCACTTGGAACTTGGACTTCTAGCCTCCCGAACTGTGAGAATAAACTCCTGTCTGTTAAGGCCATCCCATTTGTGGTATATTTGTGTCAAAGTGGCACTAGGTAACCAGAACACCATGTGTGTCAGAGTAGAATCGCTCCACAGTGTTTTCAATGGCTGATTTCTCAGAGGTAGATTGTCAGGCTTTTCTTTGGGGACACCTCTGAGTGGACTCAAGCCTCCAACCTTCTGATTGGCAGCTAAGTGCATTAATCATATGCACCACCCAGGGTCTCTAATTTCAGGGTAGAAGGAGCCAAACTGAAGAAACAAGAAAGCTGGTACCAGACTACTGTCACTGGCCCTGTCAGACCCTTAGGTCCTGCTAGAAAATGAATAAGAGCTAGTTTCACAGGCTATCTACAGTGTAGTAAATTACCCAGTATGACTTTTCTAGCCATAAGTCTTTGTAAACGCCATGGTGGAATTTGCCATGAGCAGCTGAGTAGCTCCTGATTATTAAAGTAATCCACCTGGGATATTTTTGTTGCATAGCACCAAGTAATTTTCTGGGAAGTTCGCTCTCAGGTGTATAGAATTCTGATGTTGGGATTCATTGGTTTGGCCACTCTGCCAGGCTCAAAAAGAGGCCTCCTAGAGGTAGAAGTCTGACGGCTGGCTGAGAAAGAAATGCTCCTGAGAGAAACATGCTCCTGAGAGACACGTGCTGCTGAGAAAGAGACACCAAGAGACACATATTGCTGAGAGAGAGACATCAAGAGACACACTGCTGGGAGAGAGACTGAGAGAGATCATTTACTGAGAGACAGCAGGCTGAGAGAGACTGAGAGTTGTTCCTGAACTTGAATTATAGCCTGGTGCTTCCCTAATAAATTCCATAATCTGTGAGTTCTGTGTGTCCACTGCAGCAAATTATCGAACCCAGCAGAAAGGTGGTGGGTGCTGCGGGAGGAATGGTTGGTATCAGGGTTAATGAAAGTGCTGGAGGGAAGCAGCATGTCTGGCCTCACAGAAATAGGCCTTGGGCTATTGACGGTGATTTTGTCTTCCTCTTGTGGGGTTAGAGGTGGTCAGAAGATGCAGCCTCACTGCCCCTTTGACACTATCCAACAGGGCTTTCTAAGATCATGGAAAATTCCCATCTATAACTCAAAAAAACCAAACACCTGTGATTGTGGAGCACCTGAAATAAGTCTGAAGAACTGAATTTTAATTTTAATTACTTACAATTTAAGTACCATATGTGGCTAGTGGCTACTCTATTGGAGAGTACAGAGCTCGAACCTTCTTGGATGCTTCTGTGTCCATTTTCTCCTCTCAAGTGCTCTGACCTCCCAAAGTTTTGACGTGAGAGGCACTGTCTGTACAGAGGGCATTTCTGCCACACTGTTTCCTGACAGTCACTCAGTGGATGTGAATTCTTTTTTGGGGTAGGGACTACACCTTTTCTATTTGATTAAGTACCCAGCATGAAGCCTGAGCCAGGAATACAAGGAATCAGGCACTGTCCATACAACAGGCAGCCTTTCCCAAGGAAGACCATTTATCTTCTCTTAGGGAAGCTGGACAATTAAACACAACCATTTCCAGACTTTTCTAATAGTCCAGAGGTAAGTCAGATAGGAAAATAAATGATTTCTGCTCTCTTTATCATTCATTCAAAAGAATTTGTTTACTTCTTTTCAGCATCAGGGCTCTATTCAAGGAAGCAGGCAGATCTCCTTTCCCTCCCTGAACATCACTCCCATTTTCTCTTGCTAACTAGCTAAGCAACCAGGAGGCTGGCGGTTCAAACCCACCAGCCACTCCTCGGAAGGAAGGTTGGGCAATCCTACTTCCGTAGTGATAACTGCCTCGGAAACCCAAGGAGGGGTCGCTAGGAGTCGGGGACGACTCTATGGCAAATAACAACAACAACAACAACTAGCTAAGCAAAGACATTATTTATATATTTTCCTAATATCTCTAACTATAGAAAATATTCTAAGGAAGAATGTTGTTGTTGTTGTTATGTGCCGTCGAGTCAGACCCAACTCGTAGCGACCCCTCCTTGGGTTTCCGAGGCAGTATCACTACGGAAGTAGATTGCCCAGTCTTCCTTCCGAGGAGTGGCTGTTGGGTTTGAACCGCCAGCCTTCTGGTTTGCAGTCAAGTGCCTTAGGCACTATGCTACCAGAGAATAGCAGCCCAAATAACTAGTGTTTAATAGCACTTCTTGATTTAGGAAACATTTGTACATTCACTGATAGGTCTGAGCCCAACAACAGCTTTGTAAATTTCAAATCACGATTCTCATTTTATAGAAGAGGAACTAAAGGCTCAGATTATCCAGATTGTTCAAACATACAAAACTTGTAAGAGGTGGAGTTATTTGGAAACCATATTTATTTAAAAAGTTACCTATCATGTATATGGAAAATATTTGGGGACAATATAAAATGGATTGCATTTGAACATAAGAAAATTAATGGAGAGAGTATTTCGGGCAAAGACAAGGACATGGTGAATCTTGTGGACATGCAGATGGGCAATCAAGTAGCTCACAGTGGGTGGGTATAGAGGTGGAATCAGTAGCCAAGGGAGTCAATTCTAACTCACAGCAGCCCCACGTGTCAATACAGAACTATAGTCCATATAGTTTTCAATGACCTCTCTTCCGAGGTGCATCTGGGGTGGACTAGAACACTTGGTCTTTTGGTGAGCAACCAAGGGCTTAACTATTTGCATCACCCAGGCCTCGAGAGAGGACTAGCATGACACAAAAATAAAAAGTTCAGTTCTGCCAGAGTGAGGGGTGGTTAATGGCAGGTTGAGGAGTTTGTGTTGGGCTCTGTACCACACAGGAACCACAAGGGGGTTTTGGAGCAAGGATATTTGTTCCTAGGCCTAAGTACCAAAGAGAGAAGGAACCAAGACCTGAACTTAGAGCAGAGGTTCTCTACATGTGGTCCCTGGGTCCTCAGTATCAGTCTTATCTGGTATGTGTTATGAAATATAAATTATGAGCCTTGCTCTAGACCTACCAAATGACTAACTATGGAGGGGGAACCTGATAATCAGTGTTTTATCAACCATTCCAGGTAACTATGATGCACTAAAAACCACTGGCTTAGCAGAATGTAGCAAGAGGCTCAAGTTCAGTTTTAGGCTTTAAGCAAAACCATCTGCCTAAGCTACAGTAGTTCAAACCCACCAGCTACTCCAAAGGAGAAAGATGAAGCAGTCTGCTTCCATAAAGATTTACAGCCTTGGAAACCCTATGCGGCACTTCTACTCTGTCCTATAGGGTCGCTGAGTCAGAACCAAGTTGATAGCAGTGGATGTGGTTTTAATTTAGAAATCCACAGCAATCAAATGGAGACCCAGAGAACTGAAGAAGTAGAAGGAACCTACGAGGTCATCCAGTCCAATTCTCTTGTCATATAGACAAGCAAATTCTACTCCTGAATTCTGATATTTGTTCTGCCAGATGAAGATTCACTCTTGGAGGTTTTTCTGGGATTTGTTAATAAAGTCTTGTGATGAAGCAGGAACTAGATGAATGCAGTCGCCTATGCTCTCCACAGGGTGCAATGCTTAGCCTCAGCCTCTTCCAGAAGCCCTGCCTCTGTCCTAAAAGGCACCTCAGATTAAACCCACACAGTTCCTTCCTTCAGAGACTGTGTACTTCAGCATCAGTCATGACAAGTAGAACTATAGGTGAACAATGGTCCATTGTTCAATGGCCAGAAAAAAGAAAAAAATCGACTCCTGCGGAGTTAGCCTGCTATTGTAAAAAGTCAAGGAAAGGTTTATACATGGAAGGAAACTTTCTTTGTTGGTTACCAGGGATGGAAGGGAAGGCAATGGAAAATTTCTAGATAGGTTGGGGGGAGGAAATATATATATATATATATATATATATATATATATATATATATATATATATCCTTCTGCTTGCAGGACATTGAGTTTATGCTAATAGTGGTAAAATATATCAGAAAAGGACAGCAATAATGGTGATAAACCAAACAACTAAATTCACTGCCATCAAGTCAGATCCAACACATAGCAACCCCTCCTTGGGTTTCTGAGGTGGTTTCTCTACAAAAGTAGATTGCCCAATCTTCCTTCTGAGGAGTGGCTGGTGGGTTTGAACTGCCAGCCTTCTGGTTAGCAGTCAAATGCCTTAGGCACTATGCCACCAGAGCTCCCTATAATGCTGATAGAACATGAAAAATATCATCAATGTCCCTGAGGTATAAATGTGGAAGTTGTTATATTGGCGAATATCTTGTTCTGTATGTTTTTACCACAATAAAAGTTTTTTTTTTTTTAAAAAAATAATACCCTGTGAGGCAGTTCTGCTCTGTTCTACAGGTTAGCTATGAGCCTGCATCAACCTGATGGCAGTGGGTTTGGTTTTTTGGTTTGGAACTAACTTGGGCACTGGGCTTCCATGCATTTCAACCCACCTAACCTCAAGTCTTTTAGCTAGTCATTCATGGTCCATCTGTGATAGGAGACCACTCAGTCCTGAAAACAATCATGTATTTTTACTTTCAGAATTTTTTCTGTTCTTATTTCCTTGGCTAGAGAACTGTTAGATATTTGTTTTTCT
Source organism: Orycteropus afer afer (assembly GCF_000298275.1). Lineage (NCBI taxonomy): Eukaryota > Metazoa > Chordata > Mammalia > Tubulidentata > Orycteropodidae > Orycteropus > Orycteropus afer. Next base: position 2,245,751 of record NW_006921770.1, read on the forward strand.
TTCTTATTTACCAACAAGATTATTTCATTCTTGGGGGAAAAAAAATTGATGAATTAATTAGGTTCCTTTTCAGAGAAAAAAGAAAAATTAAAACATTCCACTCCACTAACGAATTCTCTTCCTTCAGACCCTCAAAGACTTTCTATTGTCCGTCAGGCCATTTGTCAGTTAACTAATTAATTTATCCATCCATCCAACCAACTAACTTTTAAGGATCCCCTACTGTGAGCCAGTCCCTTCACTGGGAATTCACAGATGAAAAACTAACAGCCCTTCTCCTTCAGAAGCTTACTTATTTCTTGACCCTGATTATTTTTAATTGAACCATTACTCATTTTTAGATTTCATTTGTGTATATCATACTACACCCCCGGAACCACACTTAGCTTGAATGTCATGCTACATAGTGATGACAAAAGTTTATTAACTGGTGATAGAAAACAAATGAAGAACAACATATTACAATTTGGTGAGCATTCCTTAAACCACATAGTCCCAAGTAAGACCTGGCTGGGTACAGGAACTGTTGTTGTTGTTGTAATGTGCCGTCGAGTCGTATCCGACTCATAGCGACCCCTCCTTGGGATTCTGAGGTGGTATCAGTACGGAAGTAGATTGCCCAACCTTTCTTCCAAGGAGTGGCTGGTGGGTTTGAACGGCCAGCCTCCTAGTTAGCAGTTAAGTGTCTTAGGCACTACACTACCAGAGCTCTAGGAAGAGAAAAAAATAAGTATCGGTAAAGGCATATCCCTCTAAAATTTGAGAATCTGATTAGGGAGATGGTTTAAAAAATTGGAATTTCATAAAATAAATAAACAATGATATACTTAAAAAGACAAATTGGAACCCAATAAGACAATTGCATCCAGTAGTGGTTTTATTATAAGCATTTATGGATCATCTTCAAGTTACCATACACTGTGACTGGTGCTAGATATTTGGGGGGAAAGAAAAAAAAAATATTCTAGTATTAAGCAATTTTTATAAATCATCTGATTTAACACAGAAATCCTCAAACAAAAGCAGTACTATGGCCCACATCATAAATGAGGAAGACTACGGCTCCGAAAATATTAACTTGACCAAACTGGAGGCACCAGACCCAACCTCAAATTTTCTGATTGTGTGCCGGTCTCTTCTATAACACAATACTGCCTCCATTTTTATGGTTTAACTAATGACACACAGGAATGATGAATATGGGCTAGAGTGAGCTGCAAAGCTGAGGAGGCTGGACTTAGAAGATGAAGGATGGATATGATACTACTACGGATATTAAAATTTTAGTTATTAAATCGAGCTTACCATTGCAGACTCAACTCATGTGATTAAACCACAAGGAACTCTTGTACTATCAATGTTTGGTTAATTATATCAACCTTCCCTCTGGTATCTACTCTTGTCCTGGGAAGGACCCTACTCAAGATAAACGCAGACTTCTCCCCTTCTTGGATTTCCTGTTAGGATATTCCTAGCTGTGCCTATCTGCATATATGAAAAAAAATGAGAAAATGTTTACATTTGTATGTATCTGGACTATGCATTCATCTACCAGTACAGTGAATGTGCTAAGGAAAACTAGGGTTGGGATGTAGAAATCTGGCAGAGATCGTCTTATCCATCATAGTATCCTTAACACTTAGCAAGGTACCTGGAATAGGTAGATGATCAATAAGTGCATAGTAAATGATTAAGCTTAAAGGTTTTTTTTTTCCCCTTGTAAATTATGAGTCAACACAATTATGATTTCTACTGCACAAGAGCCAAAGGGAAAGACATATACAAATATCCAGTACAGCTAGGAAATGGGGAAGAGCAGGAATAAGAAACCAAGGAAAACACTCATCTATGCCAAGAAATTTGGAAGAAAGCTACCTGGCCAATTGACTGGAAGAGATCCATATTTTGTGCTCATTCTAAAATAAGGTGATCCAACAGAATGTGGCAATTCTCAGACAGTATCACTAGTATCATATACAAGTAAAATTTTGCTGAAGGTAATTAAAAAATGGTTGCATCAATATATTGCCAGGAGCTCTGTTGGCATACTGGTCAATGCATTTGACTGTTACCCAAAAGGTCGGTGGTTCAAACCCTCCAGCCACTATATGGGAGAAAGACGAGGCAGTATGCTTCTGTAAAGATTTACAGCCTTGGAAACCCTATAGGGCAGTTCTACCCTGTCCTACAGGGTCACTATGAGTCAGAATCAGCTTGATGGCTGTGGGCGTGTTTGTGTGTGTGTGTGTGTGTGTGTGTGTGTGTGTGAAGAAGAGGAATTCCATAAGACTTAACTGTGTTTATGTGGAATCTGTGCATAGACCAAGAGGCAGTACTTCAAACAGAACAAGGGGATATTGCGGGGTTTAAAATCAGAAATGGTGTGTGTCAGGGTTGTATCCTTTTACCATGCTTATTCAAGGTATATGCTGAGCAAATAATCCAAGAAGCTAGACTATATGAAGAAGAATGCAGAATCAGGATTGGAGGAAGATTCATTAACAACCTGAGATATGCAGATAACACAAACTTGCTTGCAGAAAGTGAGGGAGATTTGAAGCACTTGCTAATGAAGACTGAAGACTACAATCTTCAGTATGGATTATACCCATAATATAAAGAGTGGGAGAAAAATGTGGAACAAAACTCAAAATCACAAAAAAAGACCAGGCTTACTGGTCTGATATAGACTAGTGAAACCTCCGAGACTATGGTCACCCTCCAGGCCTGAAACTGAATTTACTCCCATGGCTTAACTCTCAGCCAAACAATAAACAGACCTACAAGCTGAACACCTACACAAGAGAGATGCACTCCTTAGAACAATCAACCATGCAAGATGAGAAGGGAAGCATTTCCACGGGAAGAAAGGAAGAAAGGCAGGGATGCATAGGCTGGAAGGACACACGGAAATGATAACCACAGGGAAGAGTGGGAAGAGAGGTGTTACATTGCAGGGAATGGAGCCAGTGTCACAAAACAATACGTGTATGAATTGTTGAGTATAAAACGAATCTGCTTTGTAAAATTTCACCCAAATCACAATAAAAAGTTAGACAAAGAAAAGAAAAATCCTCACAACTGGACCAACATCATGATAAATGGAGAAAATATTAAGTTGTCAAGGATTTCATTTTATTTGGATCTACAACCAAGCCCCATGGAAGCAGAAGTCATGAAATCAAAATAAAACAAATTTCACACTGGGCAACTATGCTGCAGAAAACCTTTTTCAAGTATTAAAAATGCAATGATGTCACTTTGAGGACTAAGGTGTCCCTGACCCAAGCCATGGTATTTTTAATTGCCTCATTATGTGAAAGTTGGATAATGAATAAGGAAGACTAAAGAATAAATGAAATGAGCTCTAGTGGCATACTGGGTAAGGCATTTAGCTGTTAACCGGAAGGTCAGTGGTTCAAATCTACCGGCTTCCCTGTGGGAGGAAGATAAGGCAATATACTTCTGTAAAGATTTACAGACTTGGAAACCCAATTTTGACACTTTGAGTCAAAATTGACTCAATGGTAGCAGGTTTTTTGTTTTGTTTTTTTAATATTAATGCCTTTGAATTATGGTGTTGACAAAGAATACTGAATATACCATGGATTGCCAAAAGAATGAATAAATCTCTCCTGGAAGAAGTCCAGCCAGAATGCTCCTTAGAAGCAAGGATAGTGAGAGTTCATCCTATGTACTTTCGACATGTTATCAGGAGGGACCAGTCCCTGGAGAAGAACATCATATTTGGTAAAGTAGAGAGTTTTCAAAAAAGGGAAAGCTCCTCAACAAGGTGGACTGACACAGCGGCTACAAAAATGGCCCCAAACATAGCAATGATTGTTAGGATGGCACAGGACTGGGGAGTGTTTGTTCTTTTCAATACAGGGTCGCTATGAGTCACAACCAACTCGACAGCACCTAACAATAATATATGCTGCTATGTCTTTGTCAGCCTGTCCCTATCTCCCTTGGTCCCTCTTTAGTTGAAAAATTATGACCTTTGTATGAAACACTCTGGTTCTTGTCTATCAAGTTCTAAAACCTATTAAGCAGAGCAGAAAATAGGTTATCAGCCTCACTAGTAAGCAACCAAAACCAAACCAAACTCACTGCTGACTCAGATCTGACTCATAACGAACCTTCCTTGGGTTTCCCAGGTGGTATCACTACAGAAGTAGATTGCCCAACCTTCCTTCCGAGGAGTGGCTGGTGGGTTTGAACTTCTAGCCTTGTGGTTAACAGTCAAATGCCTTAGGCACTACTCCACCAAAGCTCCTCACTAACAAGCAGACCCTGGAATTACACATATTACACATCCAGGTAATTCAAGTTGGTCTTCTGGGAATTTGTTCAATGCATAGTTCTACCTCTGCTTATAATGCTCCTCATCTGGAATGGAAATGTCACCCAATTTTATGCAGACTTCTGAGTTTAGCTTTTGCCAGCTCGAGTCCTGGGAATTAAGACCTTACTTTCTTCATTATGAGCTCCTGGCTGGACACGGAACAGATGTCATGAGAAGTGTTCCTCTAAGCTGCTGGTCTTCAAAAAGTAATTGCTTACACCTTCTGCTTCTATGACCCATCTACCATACCCATCCCGCTCACACTCTGATGCCAGCTGAAGGAAAGCCCAGGGTTTCAAGAGCTCTTTGGATACTGCTTGTTAATGCCCTCACTCAATGTTAAGTAATTTCCTCTCCTTATATTTCTCTGGGAGCTCTGGTGGCGTAGTGCCTAAGGCATCTGACTGCTAACCAGAAGGCTGATGGTTCAAACCCACCAGCCACTTCTCAGAAGGAAGATTGGGCAGTCTATTTCCATAGAAATACTGCCTTGCAAACCCAAGGAGGGGTCACTAAGAGTCTAATTGACTCGACGGCAGTGAGTTCGGGTTTTTTGGTTTATATTTCTCTACCTTCCATTGAAGTCTGAGACTATCTTGTGAAAGAGCCTGCCTGGATTATGACAACCATACAGCTCTGGTAGCATAGTGGCTAAGACACTTGCCTGCTAACCAGACGGCTGGCGGTTCAAACCCACCAGCCACTCCTCGGAAGGAAGGTTGG
>NW_006921770.1:2250921-2251637 GCF_000298275.1 Orycteropus afer afer
TATCACAAAGTAAATGGTGATGTTACTTCAGGGTTTATGGTTGAAACTCTTAAAAATCAGAGTGTAGCAGGATTTAGAACCCTATGCCAAGGTATTGGAAAAAGCAACCTTCAACTTACCCTGAACTTTTTCTAAGAGTTAAAAGCATCTTTACAGTCCCTTCCTCTTTGGGGATTTCAGCATCTTGGTGGCAAAAGCATTTCCAGGTGTTTCTCTTCTGCCTTTAATCTTCTAACACTGGGCAAAGGGGTCACAAAGAATCTTTCTTAGGCAAAGAGACAAAGAAGAAAGCCAAGTGAAGATAGAAGGAGATGCTCAGAACATGTGCTGTCTCAGAATCTATCGGTTCTTCTGATGTCCTTATTTTCACTTTTTAAGGCAAGAGCATAAACAAGGGGAGGAAAAAAAAAACAAACACACACAACAATAGCAGCCACAAAAACATGACTCCTCAGAAACGCAAAACTTGCATACTCCCTTTGCGGTTGCTTAGCAATGTGTAGATTTTTCTCTGATTTAGGGTTTCTTATCCTATTTAATGGGAGCTCTGGTAGCATAGTGCCTAAGGCACTTGACTGCTAACCAGAAGGCTGGCGGTTCAAACCCACTAAGCACTCCCCAGAAGGAAGGTTGGGCAATCTACTTCTGTAGTGATACTGCCTCGGAAACCCAGGGAGGGGTTGCTATGAGTAGGGTCTGATTCGACTGCACATAAC
>NW_006921770.1:2251737-2332517 GCF_000298275.1 Orycteropus afer afer
TGGGCAATCTACTTCTGTAGTGATACTGCCTCGGAAACCCAGGGAGGGGTTGCTATGAGTAGGGTCTGATTCGACTGCACATAACAACAACAACATCCCATTTAACATTCCTTTAAAATCACTTACTGTTAAAAATCCTAATATTTACCAGCAAATTCTAAAGAGCATAATATACTAACCATTGTTAAAGCCACTTCTAAATATGCCTTTCATTTATAAAAGAGCCAAAACCCCTTCTCTCTAAGGTTTTCAAAACACATTTCAACAAAACTATGTTTTAAGACAGTCTCCATTTGTCACTCCCTAGAGCCACAATTCTAAACATAATAAACCAACTGGGAGAATTTCAAGGAGGGCAATTTTAGATCAGTATCCTTTGATCATTGTTATTCTGGCAGCATGATTCGTGTACGTAATAGACACTCGATAAATACTTGTTGAATTGACTTGAAATGGGTTGTCACCAGCTGCTGGAGGATCCAAAAGTAGGTGCAATGAAATGCCCTGTGACTGAGTTACTCTAGCTTATATGTTAGCTATCACGCCTGGTGGCAGAACTAATTATCCACCAGCTAAATGGAAAAGATGATTGATCAGCCATGATGAATCAATACTTACAAGTTTATTATTATTATTTTTGTTTTAATCATTCTTAAGGGTTGTCTTACTTGGTGTAATTATGAGTGGTCCCTGAAATCACTGTAAATGAATGTAACAGCTGAGATGTACTTGAAAAAAATCCATAGAGGATTAGTGGTTAATGGTGCATCTCTCTCACACTCTCACACATGCAGACCTGTGGCACTGAAGCCTTTCCCTGCTACTTTTGCCCCTCAATTCTGTGCGTGTGTGTTTTCTCCTGGCTGAGCTAATGGATACTGAGCATCCTGCAAGTTCCAATAAATTGTGTGTTGGGGGGGCAGTTAAGAGTTAGTGGGAGATGGGGTATCCAACCATGCTGTCTTAGTTATCTAGTGCTGCCAGAACAGAAATACCACAGATGGGTGCCTTTAACAACAGAAATTTATTTTCTCACAGTTTAGGAGGCAAGATTTCTAAGAGAAGGCTTTCTCTCTGTGTTGGTTCTGGAGGAAGGTTCCTGTCTCTTTGAGTTTCTGCTCCTGGGTGATCTTCATGTGGCTTGGCATCTCTCTTCCCTCATCTCTGCTTGCTTATTTGTTTAATCTCTTTTATATCTCAAAACAGATTGACTTAAGACATACCCTATGCTAATACTACCTCATTAACAAATAAATAAGACCGATTCCCAAATGAGATTATAATCACAGGCATAACCAACCAAATGCACTGCCATGGAGTCAGATCTGACTCACAGTGACCCCCTCCTTGGGTTTCTGAGGTGGTATCACTAATGAAGTAGATTGCCCAATCTTCCTTCCAAGTAGTGGCTGGTGGGTTTGAACCACCAGCCTTCTGGATAGCAGTCAAATGCCGTAGGCACCATGCCACCAGAGCTCCTAACCACAGGTACAGGGCTTAGGATTTACAACACACAGATTTTGGGGAAACAATTCAATCCATAAACTCATGCTCAAAGGCAAGTCCTGGCTCTTCTTGCTTTGTATTTCAAATACCTAATACAGTGTACATTCAGTGGGCACAGTAACTATTAAACAAGTTTAATGAAAGAATGAATGAATGAAAACTAAAAAATGGACCAATGAGGGATGGATGGAGAGTAGGGCAAGTAAATGACCGAGCAAGACAACTATGTTCCAAGTCTTAGAGTTAAGCATCACTAACTAAACTCCCATGGGAGACCCCATCACCATAAACAAGGTAAAAGACTAGACTAGAGCTGCTGATGATGTCCAGATTAAGATTAGAAGTAGAAACCTCTAACTCAAGAAGTACAGGAAAGTATTTATTGCACTGTTGACCTTGACTAGTGAAAACAGTATTAATTGCTCTACTAATTAGGGAAACAGGGATTGCATTAAATATTCCCTTCACTTTCCACTTGTGAGCTCAAATAAACACCAAGCAAAGTTACTTAATGCACTCAAAGTCTCCATTTCTGGCTGTGTAGAATGAAGGCTATAATATGTAACTCACAGAGGTATTTAAAGGACAACATGTTATCATTTATGTTTAAGCATAAAAAAGGGGCTTATCCTTACATTGAGTTACACAGTCCTTCTTTCTTTCCTGTTGTCAAGAAATTTGAACCAAACTTAACTTCTGAAGTAGACTGCTACAGAAAAAAAAAAAAAACTATCTCCAGGGTACACAGATAGACGTTTCCCAGAACCCCTTGGAGTTACATGTAGCCTTATAATTGGTTCTTGTTGCTGTTGCTGTTGCTGTTATAAGGTGCGATCAAGTCTGTACAACAGAATGAAACACTGCCCAGTTCTGTACCATCCTCACAACATTGCTATACCTGAGCCCATCGTTGCAGCCACTGTGTCAATCCATCTCATTGAGGGCTTTCCCCTTTTTCACTGACCTTCCACATTACCAGGCATGATATCTTTCTCCAGGGAATGGTCCCTTCTAACAACATGACCAAGGTAGGTGTGACAAAAATCTGGCCATTCTCATTTCCAAGCAGCATTCTGGCTGCACTTCCTCCAGGACAGATTTGTTAGTTCTTCTGGCAGTCCATAGTACTTTCGGGATTCTTTACCAACACTACAACTCAAAAGAATCAACTCTTCTTAAGTCTTCCTTATTCATTGTTCAGCTGTCACGTGCATATGAGGCAACTGAAAACACCATGGCTTGAGTAAGGCATACTTTATTCTTCAAAAAGGCATTTTTGCTCTTCAGCACTTTAAAGAGGTCTTTTGCAGCGGATTTGCCCAACGCAATACATTGTCTGATCTCTTAACCGTTGCTTCCATTGGTGTTGATTGTGGAACCAATCAATATGAAATCTTTGACAACTTCAATCTTTTCTCCATAGCCTATAATATAAGTGGAAGTGACAAGTGCTGCTTTCGGGCCTGGACCACACAGCCCGCCTGTTCATGTTCCTCTCTGCCCATCCCCCTTCCAGTTGGCTGGAACAGAGACCAGTCACCAGGATACCTTGAAATCTAACCAAAAACAAACTCATAGCCATCGAGTAGATTCATACTTATTGTGACCCCTCCTTGGTTTCCGAGGCAGTATCTCTACGGAAGTAGATTGCCCAGTCTTCCTTCTGAGGAGTGGCTGGTGGGTTTGAAACACTAGGCTTCTGGTTAGTGGTCAAATGCCTTAGGCACTATGCCACCAGAGCTCTTTGGAATCTACTTGTAGGAAATGGCAGATCCTCCTTCAACCTGGGGTCCTTAATGACTGTATGGAGTCAGCCTGTTCATCTCTCCAGTATAATCAGATAAGCAAGAAATTAACTCCAATTTTGTTTGAGTAATTATACAAATTTGGATCTACTGATTACAGGAGCTAGAATTAGTCTAACTAATATAATTCAATTGTACATGCTTTTAGGGTAGGATCTGCATCTCTGAATCAACCACAGAAATACAACAGTACTTAACAAATAGTATAAACTTATCAAATGCTTCTAAAAGAAAAAAAAATTATATATTACGCATACACACACACACACACACACACACATAACACATGATTGTATCAGCTCTGGTGGCATAGTGCCTAAAGCACTTGACTGCTAACCAGAAGGCTGGTGGTTCAAACCCACCAGCCACTCATCGGAAGGAAGATTGGGCAATCTACTTCTGTAGTGATACCACCTTGGAAACCCAAGGAGGGGTTACTATGAGTCGGATTCAACTTGACAGCAGTGAGTTTGGTTTTACGGTTTTTGGTATATCAGCCAACATGTGCCAGTGCTGAAAACATGTCCTTGAATTTGAATTCATGGACTTTTTCAAAATTGACTATAAAAACAGTGTTCAAAGTATTATAGTTCCTGGGTTTCCTGCCGTGTAATGCTCAGCACATATTGATTTTGAAGCTCAAATCTTTGCAATTCTCTGATAATGCTATTCCTCAGAATAATGAAACAGGAAGGTCCCCTACGCCCACAGTTGTGCTGGTCGTGGAGGAGCTGTGATTTTCTTTAACCACGGGTATCTGAGTTTGCTCAGGCCCTCATTATAGTATATGGGATGTTATTTAATCTTCAATAAATCCTTCCCTAACACTTTTTCCACCTTCTTATGAGACCCAGTTAAGTCTCTTACAGTTACTGTGGTTGCTTCACTATCATAGTCCTAGGGTAATTATCGGAATTAACCTGCCTGTTTTCTGCTGCCCCTGAACCAAGGGAGTCATGTTAAGTTCATAATCACTAGAGGTGGGCGGTGCCACATGAGACCATCTACAAAGATTTCCCACAGTGATTCAGGGTGGAATTAATTACTTAATAGTCATGGGTCTAAGGAAGGCTTTTCAAGTGCTTTTTACCCCAAAGGAACTTAGGATCTAGTTGGAGAAGTAAGACAAATAATTGAAGAATCCTACTAACAGAATTTTTAAGGTAAACCTTGAATAAATATAGAAAAGCATCTACATTGCCATTCTGCTAATTTATTTGTTCTTTCACTCATTGGTTTATTGAGTCTCTCCAGTCTAGGAGCTGGAGATACATCAGTGACTGAGATAGTGACCTTGCTCTCACAGAGCTTTACCTTATAGTCCTATTTATACTGTGATCTGAATTATGTCTTTTTCTGCCTTTGCAAATGCTATGTCTTTCCCTAGAATGCTCTAGTACGCTTTCCACTGCTCCATCCTGTCAATTGAACCTCATAGACCTGGCAACCACTACCCCAGCCCCTTCAAAATTCTCCCCAGACATTTCCTCTTCTGTTAACCTGCTTGGTAAAGTCGAGGCTCAGCAAAAAAGAGTAAGGTCTTCAATGAGATAGAATGACACAGTGGCTGCAACAATGGGCTCAAACATAGCAACAGTTGTGAGGATGGCACAGGACTGGACAACATTTCACTCTATTTTACATAAGGTCACTGTGGCTGTGCATTGGGACCAACTGGATGGCAATTAACCACAATACCACAATCTATAGCCTGGGGGAAAAAAAGGCCTACTCTGTGTGCTTTACATTAATTTTCTTTTTGCATTTGACAAATTATAATTAGGATTATAATATGCTTCCTTCTATAGAGCAGCTGGTGGAGTTGAACCACCAATCTTCTGGTTAGCAGTCAAATGCCTTCAGCACTGTATCACCAGAGCCCCTTAATTAGGATTATACAGGTCTATCTTTCCTCTTTCCTCTTGATAGGCAGTAGTGAAAGCCAAGGTCCATATCTTACTTATCTTTAGATCCCCAGTTCCTAGAATCAAGGCTGGTACACAACAATTCACCAGCTTTTGCTGTACTGAATGCTACTGCAGAGCACAAAACCAAACTCCAAAGAAGTTGATGTGCTGGTTCAAGACCACAGAACTAGTTAGTGCCACATCAGACCTTCTACAAAGATTTCCCACAGTGATTCAGTGAATCAATTACTTAATAGTCAAGGGTCTAAGGAAGGCCTTCCAAGTGTTTTTTACCCAAGAGGAACTTAGGATCTAGTTGGAAAAATTTAGCCAAGCTAAAATAAGATCCATGCCCTTGCCCAGATGACTCAAATTCACTGCCACAGACCATGTGGTTTGTGAGAGTTTTCCATGGAGACAAATGTTAGTTCCTCACCTCATTTGGCAGGGTATTGTACATCAATCTGCCTTTGTTTTGTAGTGCAATTATTTAGGTCACTACTGTTTCAGTATCTTTTACAAACTCAGGGTACACCTACTGAGGAATAAAAATATGTAAAATTAAGGTAGTATCTACCCAAGGAGGTTATAATCTCCTGGGAGCCCAGTGAACATATTAAAAACTGTAATCTTCTTGCTTCCATCACATTATACATCTTTAAGGACAGACGTAGACAGAGAGTTCCTTTTGGGACTTTCTTATTGCCTAACACAGAAAGCTGGGTTCCAACAAAGTCTATTTAAGATTAACGCACTCAGCAAATCTTTCCAAGATTTTCAATTTCCCTAACTCTAGTAAGAATATACACTCTCTGTAATTTATACTTGTTTTTGTTGCAGAAAGAATATTGGGACCACATCTAAGATTCATTCACCAGCCAACATGAGAAGACACTCTTGAAGAGACAAAAAGAGGCATCATTAGACAAGTGAACACATGCATTATCTGCATAGAAATATGGTAACTCTGTGCCCTTGATTTTCTCATTTCAGGGCTTTTATTAGCTCAGTTTCAACAGACAGCAAATGAAAAAAAAGTCCCTTTTAATTTGGTTGTTGAAATTTTAAGAATGTTTGCTCTACCCAACCCCCCACCCCGCTCCCCCTTTACTGGTCCCTAAAGACCTTTTCTTACAAACAAAATCTGCTGGGTAAATATTCCTGTTTAATTTCTGGCTCCTCAATAAATGACTAAATGTTTCATATGTAATAATTTAATGTAATCCTGGTAACAATCCTTCAAGGAAGATATTTTCATTCTTCATTTTCTATATAAGAAACCTGAGACCCATGGAGACTAAAGAACTTGGCTGAAGTTAAACAGGTAGTGTTTTTCAGAGGCAGGATTTAAACCAGGGTCTTTCTAGATTCATAGCCCACATTCATTTTAGTACATGAGAATTCAGAGGTTGTATGTGTGTCTGGTAGTGGTAGGGTAGCATTAGCTGGTTGAAAGAACAAGATATGGTATTACTGGCTTTATAGAAAATAATAATATATTGTTTCAAAAAAAGATCTTGAGATGTCTTCATACCCAGAAGTCTCTCTGAGCTACCAAAAAAAAAAGCCAACAGATCCCACCCACATGAATAACTGTTTCTTGAATATGCTAGTTGAAATCATCAGCTATACATCTAAATATGAATTTTATTATTTTTTTAAGCCGAAGATCTTGCTGCAAAAAGAAAAAATACGTAAGATTATTCTGGGGTTGGTGGCTTACAGGGACAGTTCTGAAAATCCAGTCATTATATCATCTTGCTATCACTGCTAATTCACAAGTGTCCTTAGAATCTATTGAAATGCTGAAAATGATACAGTATTTTGCAAGGATGTACACAGCTTCATCTTATACCCAGATGGCTCCTTTAGAGACCAACCTTTTAAATTGTCTAGTCTGGAAGAGCAGAGAAATTTTGTAAGAGAATTATTTAAAGGTTTGGAGTTGTGTACAGCCAATAACCTTGAGTACACTGAAACAGCCAGTAAGAAGCTTAAACACACTCTTGAGGAGACAAAAAGAGACTTCATTAGACAAGTGAGACAAGTGCTTATCACTGCTACCTTCTTGATTTTCTCATTTTGGGACTTTTATCAGCTCAGTTTCAACAGAAAGCAAAGCAAAAACAAAACAAAACAAAAAAGAATCCCTCTTAACTTGCTTATTGAAAGAAAGTTGTCTTTTTTTTTTTTTTTTTAAATCCCTTACTGGTCCCTGAAAACCTTTTCTTCCAAATAAAAGCCACCTGGGAGAAGACACTTCACTCTTTATTTGAACACAATGATCTTGGAAACAGAGCAGGAAAACCTCTGGACTTCCTATGTGATCAGAGGATTTGGGAGGAGCACACTGTGTACTGATGGAGAGGTACTAATAGCAAATGACCTTCATCATGGTGACTCTTCCGGAATACATGTTCTACAGTAACCTGCTCGACTACGGGCCCACGAATTGATGGAGAGAGTCATGGGCCAAGATGAAAGGGAAAGGCACCTCAGGCTGTCTTCCTTTTCCTTTAAATCCTCAGAGATAAATCACAGCTCTTGCTACCCCAATATTAGTGAGTCAAAGACTTAAAAGAGTAGTTTTAATAATAGGGGAAAAATCCATTTATATCCAATGTCCAATGTAAAGATACATTCATTTGCCCTTCTATCTACTTAAAAGAACCTTCAGCCATCTTGGACTAAACATCGGTGGAAACCTGGCCCACAGCCCATTTTCTTGCATTTGCTTCTGTAGCAAGGTGGATAACATTTTAGCTAAGGTAAAATTAGTCCCCACAATCTAAGTATCGGATTAAGAACCCATTGTAGCTTACCCTGAAGGACCTAGATGATGTGAGGGCTCTTATTCTATTTGAGTCCAATGATAATAATAAATCACATGCCTATTTTAAGGATACCATTAAAATTGTGAAGAAATGGATTAAAACTGATTTCCATGCATTCGTTTTTTTTTTTTTTTTTTTTTTTAAATCTGTTTGTTCGGCTATCTCCTTCCTTTTAAATGGATTCAATATCAGGTTTATTATTACTCTTTCTTCTTCTTCTTTTTTAATGTTCATCCATTTATTTTCCCAACAGCTAATTAATACAAATCTGCTATACACCTCCACTCCCTGTTTGTCAGTTTGTGGTACTATGGTGGCTTATGTGTTGCTATGACACTGGGAGCTATGCCACAAATCCCAGCAGAGTCACCTATGGTGGAAAGGTTTTAGTAGAACTTCCAGGATAAGCCAGATTAGGAAGAAAGTTCTGGAGATCTACTTCTGAAAATCAGTCAATAAAAACCCTATGAATCTCAACAGAATACTGTCTGATAAAATGCTGGATGATGGATCCCTAGGTTGGAAGGTAGTTAAAATATCAGTGGCTACAACAAGGGACTCAAGCATACCAGCAATTGTGAGGATGATACAAGACAGGGCATTGTTTTACTATGTTGTACCTAGGGTCACCATGAGTTACAGCCAACTTGACAGCAACTAACAACTTACGCCAAATATGAGGTCTCACAGGTCAAGTTGGAGAGATGAGAAATATACCAACAATGTAGACGGTGATAAGTAATGCAATGGATGTAAAACAAACATAAGATGTATTGGCCACTGAGAAGAAAGGTCTCCAATCCAAAGAATAGGGAGCATGTATTACAGGCAAAGGTTCAGAGCTGAGAAAGAGCAGGCTTTGCTGAAGGACCTATGAACAACTGGGTATGGCTGGAGCATAGCTATAAAATGGGGGAGGCAGATGGTGACTGTACAACATGAAGGAGCTCTGAAACCATGATAAGGAGACTGGATGTTAAAATGAAACACCAGAAAGCAGCAGTGTCATAACTAGTTTTGTGTTTTAGACAGATGATTTCAGGCAGCCAATGGCCAGACAGGTTGTGATGGTTAAGTTTGTGGGACAACTTGGCTGGGCCTGGTTGAGTGCCTGGGCAGCTAGATGTAGTATCCCCACGATGAGGCTGGTAATCAACTCCATAATGGAATTTACTGTGAGCAGCTGTGCAGCTGCTTTAGGGATGCGATCTGCTTCCTGTATATAAGCAGAAGCCTTGGGGAATGGTCTCTAGCTTATGGCACGCTTGAACCCTGCATGTAGCCAAGTCGTTGTTCAGCAGCTTGCCATGCTCTGCCAATCTTGGGACTTTCAATGGACTTGAATTAATGGCCTACCATGTGGTTTGGTAATATCAGGACTGTGCCTTATTACTTGTCAACCCTGGGCTTCTCAGCCTCAGCAGCCAGCAGCTGAGTGAAGAAAAGCCTCCAGCTACAGTGGGCTGGGAGCAGGAGGCACAGCTGAAGCCCAAGGCTGAGGGGCTTTCTTTACCCAGCTCTAGAGCCTGGCACTTTGAACTCGGACTTAAAGTCCCCAAATTCTAAGAATAAACTCCTGTTTGTTAAGGTCATCCCATTTGTGGTATATTACTGTCAGAGTGGCGCTAGGTAACCAGAACATAGGTGAATGGGGTGAATCAAATCTGAAAAGAGAAAAGAGCCTGCCAGCCTAAACAATGGGAATCCTCTCCCTTTATTAAATAATGGGAAGTGGCTTCAGCAACTTCATCCCACCCTACTGCTATTCTGTGTCAGGAGGTATGAGTTCTTGGATCTGTGAGACCGGGAGCAGCTGAGCTGGTGGAGCCTGATTCCAAGCATAGATCTAGGCCACATTCTCCAGCCTGGCATTGCCAGCAGTATGAGGGGTATTTGTAATCTCTATCTGGCTTCCTGTATTTGGTTTGCAGAGAGAGAGAGAGGGGTTAATCAGCCCCCAAAAAACTCCCCAACAAGGCCCCAAATAAAACAAAGGGTGGTGGGGGTGGAAAGGAAGAAAGGGAGCTGAGTGTTTCCACAGGACAAATCTGGGGTCGCGAGGAAAATCTTTCAAAATACCCACAACAAAAACATCTTACAAACTGAAAAAAGAAGAAAGCATTCTTAGTTTTGTATTTCTTTATGTTGTTGGGGAGCTCTGGTGGTGTAGTGCCTAAGGCACTTGACTGCTAACCAGAAGGCTGGCCATTCAAACCCACCAGCCACTCCTCGGAAGGAAGGTTGGGCAATCTGTTTCTGTAGTGATACTGCCTCGGAAACCCAAGGAGGAGTCGCTATGAGTCGGCAGTGGGCTTGGCTTTTTGGTTATGTTGTTGGGGATATTTATTTTTCATTTAAAACTTTTCTTTGATGAAAAACTTACTAAAACCATCATCTTCTCCCCATGTATTTCCATTTCTCTGATGAAAAATAATTGTTTTGAAAAGGGAAAGGTGCCATATTTGAACTTCCTTAATCAGTGTATTACCTGATAGGGCATTTATTAAGGATAAAACATTTCTTTTATCCCAATAGCTGTCTCAGCAGTTGTTAAGATGGGGAGGGGGAGGGGAAAGAAAGCCTTTATCATTTCCTGATCTCTCTAGCAAATTGCCAATTTATGCATAGAATATTACAAATACTGCTGAATTATTTGAGCCTGGAATTAATTTAGAGAATCTTCTCCTTCTTTGAGTGCCCAGGGATTTGGCTTATCTTTATTTGCTGAAGGAACCATGTCACTGAAAGCAGTCCCAGGATTATTTCAAGTGAATGAATAATGAAATTGCCCAGCTTCCTAATGGTTTCCAAATTCCATGACTCCCTCAGTCCACTCTCATGGGCTGGTTCATCCACTGGGGCTCTCTGGCTGTGGGTGAAGCACATCCAGGTTCAGAAACAGGAGCTTCAGAGTTGAGTAATTAAGGCTAGTGAAGAAACCCAATGTCACCAGGGCTTACCATATTTTTTCCACACGTAATGCACATATCGCACACAGGAAACTGATATGTGAATGGGTTGCTCCGTTTGCAAAAACAATGACAACAATCCCTATAATGTGCACGTCATTTGTGTAAAAACATGGTACTAAAGCCTGCTTTGGAAGAAGGAGAAAGGATAGTTCACTCTCCAGACAGCATCCTTAGGGGAACACACAAAAAATAATTACCAAAAGCAGCTATTTTTAAATAATCTTTCACTAGCGTGAAATTCCTTAACTATGTCAGAAATCATCGCTTATGCTAGAGGTAACTACAGAAACCAAAAAACCCACTGCCATCGAGTCGACTCCAACTCATAGTGACCCACGTTGGGTTTGCAAGGCTATAGATCTTTACAGATGTACATTGCCTCATCTTCCTACTGTGGGGCAGTTGGTGGGTTTGAACCTCCGACCTTCTGGTTAGCAGCCAAACGCCTTACCCAGTATGCCACCAGAACTCCTTAGGGGGTAAATACAGGCAGTCCCAAAATTATGAATAAGTTTCATCCCTAAATCTGTCTTTAAATCAAATTTATACCTAAGTCAGAACCATTAGTTTGTAGTTCGTATCTAACATCAGTCAAAGGTTTGCTTAGTAAATGGTACATAGCATACTTTCCTAAGCATAAAAAACATTAAAGAAACACTTCCAGATAATTGATTTTAAATATACTAGGCTTCAAAGGGGGGTATGGATGTGTTGTTAACTATGGAATGTACCTAAGTAAATCATTTGTAACTTGGAGACTACCCACACAAAAAATAAGAGATTTCTTGGCTTTGAAACAAGGGGAAACTCAGGATAGACAAAGAATCCAAGGAAATCACTGTTTTACACTAAGTTTCTATGTACCATACCTAATTTCCTTATACATTCTACTTCAGCTCATGCTGGTCAGCTACATAGCCAATAACCATCTTGGTTACTTCTTTCCTTTTTTTTTTTTTTTTTTCTCACTAAGTAATGAATATTCATGGTGGAAAACTTGAAAAATACAAATGCTCAAAACAATGTCTGGCAAAATAGTAGGTATTCAATAGACATTTGATAACTGGATAAATCAAATAACATGAATGAATGATTTTGCTTGAAAACCATCAAATATTCAGATGTTCAATCGCACAGCTTCTGTTAAGAAACTGATATGTTAGAAGGCGGCTCAATAATAATTTACTGAACTGACAGAGTTTGAGTGAAAAAAAATACTCTGGCTATGAAGCTGGTTTAACTCATTTTACTATATGCCTTCTATACCATCCATGAAGCCCAAGCAACTAACTCCTCTAGCACAATAATTAATACCCAGCTCTACTGTTTTGTCTTAAAAAAATATCAAGTCTTTGCTTTAAGGGTACTCTATTCTAAGTCTACTAACTAAATAGGAAGACTGAGCCCCTACGCCAGCAAGCTCCTTCAGGATATTTCCTATAATTCTGTTGAATTGGCATTTCAAGGCATTAAAATAAACAGTTGTAAATATCTACTGATTAAGCATTAAACCTAAGATATCATAAAATTGCTGTGTTCAAGGGGCTCCCATTTCCTGACTATTCAGCTCTTTAGGTGCAATTGTGATACATTTTCCTTAATGTGCCATTTATGAAATGTGTATCTTAAATCAGCAGTGAAATGAAACCAACATCATTAATTCCACAAAAATCAGCAAACTGCCACATGTATTATCCAGCCCCATGCAATGTTATCAGCATGTTACTTCCCAAGCTGGATATTACAATGGCTTGATATTATCCCTTATTACTTTAAAGGCAATTTTACATTTTCATCCAAATTAATGGTTAATCTCAAAAGACTTATTGTGTTTAATTACTTTTTGTTCCTGAATCCTCCCATTCTCCCTGCACATTCCTTCCTTAAATGATGCTCAAAAACTTGAGGTGTAATCAGAGATCACAAATTAGTTGCTAAACTGTGGATGCTGATTAGAAAAGAGGCAGGATCTGGAAATAATCTCTCTAGCTTCAAGAGCAAAAGACTCTCTGAGATCCATATAAAGGGTGTATTTCCTCAGTTTAAAGATCTGGGAAAGGACAAATGTTCTAGGTCCAGCTCTGCCCCTAACATGCCACATGTCATTAAGCAAGTTGGTTTTGTCCTTCCTAGCTCTCTGACTTCTAGCAGGAGGAGCTAGGCCTGAGTCCCTACTTGGTATCACTGTCCTACCTCTTGCAAACAAACTGTCCAGGTACCCCCATGACAATGACTGCCACCTCCACTCCCCAACAGTGTGCTCTGTCAGGTTTTTTGGAGTTCTGGGTGTTGACTGAATGTTGCCTGATTCAAAACTTAAAACTATGCCTAGCACGTTTTAAGTGTCTATAGTGGGTCAAGTACATGCATTATTTCTATACATCTTCCCAATAACCTATATAAGTAACACATTATTATCCCATTTCAAACGTAAAGAAACTAAAGTCAAGACAAGTGGCCCAAGATCCTAGTGAAGTGAGTGTGAGAGCCTAAACTTGATCCAGGTCTTTTATGTACTAGCTGGATTATCTTTCTATGGGTGTTAGCTTCCTATGGCTGCTATAATAAATTACCACAAATGTTGTGGCTTAAAACAAATTTCTCTCTCTCTCCCTCTCTCTCCCTCTCTCTCTCTCACACACACACAGAGACAGAAAGAGAGAGAGAGAGAGAGTGAGTTAGTTCTGGATGCCAGAGTCCAAAACCAGCTTCACTGGGCCAAATCAGAATCCATCTTTTGCTTCTTCCAGCTTTTGGAGACTGCTGGCATTCCTTAGCTTGTGGCTACATCACTCAATCTCTGCCCTTCTGATTATCTTCTCCTCTTCTGCCTCACATCTCTCTCTGCCTCCATCTTATCAAAACACCAGTGATTGCATTTATGGCCCACTCAATGAATCTCTCCATCTCAAGACCTTTAACTTAATCACACGTGAAACATTCACAGATTCTGGGGACTAGGACGTGTGTATTTTGGTGGTCCATTACTCAGTCTACCACACTACTAAACAACTCATCTCCAATTTCATTCATTGAAAGCACTGGATATATATTTATTTATTGTACATTGTTAATATAAAATTAATACCCACAGGAGTGAATTTTTTGAATTTCCGTAACAAGTTGCTTATATTCTTCTCATCCATTTTCTCATATATTCTTCAAAGAAGCAGGGAAGCAGGCATTAGTACCCTCATTTTGCAGCAGGGAAAAATGATATTCAGAGGGAAACAGATTCTCAAAGAAGGTCACACAGGTAAGGAGGCAGGTGAATCTGAACCCAGGGATACCAGATTTCCCAGTGACCATGACTGCTTCTCTGCCTGATCACCATTCTCTGTGGGATCCTTCTCTACCTAATAATTTCCCTTCTCACTCTCAGAAGTGTTCCTTCTCCTGCCTTCCAACCAGCCAGGACTCACCAGGTTCCCTCTGTGCGTGCCCCATCTCTGCTCATAAGACCTGGGCTGTTTGTCCTTCTCTTCAAATTCATCAAGACCATGATTTCAATGAGCTTTTCTCCCAAAACATTTTCCTCATCCATAAACTCTGCTACTTTCTCCCTTTGTAATTATTCTACATTTTTGTACTTTGAACTACATTTGCCATCTGCTAGCCCAATTACGCAAACGATCCAAATCCTTTTGAATCTGGTTAAATTGTTTGACAGGATTTGCTTGCTCCTCACTTCCAAAATCATCTGTGAACCTGGATGTGACACATGGAGTCGTAAATAGATGGGAGTGGGAAGGTGGGAGGTGGGGAGGGTGGGGGACATGTGTCAGTGTGCTGTCAGACAGAGAATGGGAGGTGTAGGTTGGAAGGGGAGGAATTCTGTACCCACTTCCCCAGGAGCCTGGGAGCTAATTGTATCAACCTCTGAATATGCAGATTCAGCACCTTTGATGTCTCATTTTCTCATGCTACAAAAAAAAAAAAAAAAAGAATTCTACGTCTAGCTTTCTTGGAAGATCTTTGTGAGGATTAATGAGATGGTTTTGATTAAGCACTTTGGAGAGAAACAGTCCATAGATAACTGACATCTGGATAATGTTACACATTTAGCTGTTGTGCAGTAGAAGCTAAAGTCAAAACTCCCTGTGCCAACATTCTATCCTTTGGTCTCTGCCTCCCCTTTCCAGGGTACTTTTTGCATCCAGGACCCTGTTTGACCTCTTTTGGTTCATCCATCATTCAGCTAACAAAATATGTTAAGCATCAGCTGGGAAGATAGAGGAATCAAACACTGCCCTTGCCCTCAAAATATTCAGTTTAGATGTGAAGGTGACCAGTAAAGAAGTGATTGAAATGCAGTGAGGTGAGGTCTACATGGAGGGAAGCAGAAGGTGCTAGAAGAGCAGACAGGAGTGCTACCCAATTCAGACAAGAGCCAGTCAGTCAGGTGACCTGATTCCAGAAAGAAAAGTACCTGAGCTGAGTCTCATGGTTCTAAAGCAACCTTCTAAGCAAGAAGGAACAGCTTTTAGAGAAGGAGAAGAGCACTCTGGGCTGAGATAACAGATGTAAAAGGCCTAAAGGATGAGAGGACAGAGAACCTCCAGGAGGTTTGCACCCTGCTGGTTTGCAGATCCCTGTGAAGGGCACTCTGGTGCCTGGTAAGCAGAGGCATGGTGCAAAACCTGCAGGGTAAACAACACATACTGTGAAGGGACTGTGATTTGTAATTTACATGGGTCACAATGAAACTAGGGTGCAAGAAGTAATGAGGAGGTTATTAACCAGTTTTAATAGGAATTTTTTCTTGTGCCAGTTGCCGCCAGTGATTTCTGGCATTCTGTGACTGTGCGGTGGGAACTACATGATTGAAAATAGACCAAGATGTCAAGTACTATCTCAGGGGCTCCTCACAGCTTTTAAGCTAATTAAGTTTTGTTTTTTATATCAACTTCCATTTTTCATTGTTTGCTAATATACTGAGGAAGACAGGAATGGGTTCACATGCTAGTTCTGCCACCTGCTGCTATAAGATCTTGGAAAAGTTCTTAATGTCTCTGTGTCTCAGTTTCCCCCTTCATAAAATGAGGCCCATTGAACTCTGGTGGCACAGTGCCTAATACATTTGACTGCTCACCAGAAGATTGGAAGTTTGAACCGGCCAGCTACTCAGTGGAAGGAAGATGAGGCAATCTATTTCTGTAAAGATTTACCACCTTGGAAACCCAATGGGGGTCACTGTGAGTTGGAATTGACTCAATGGCAGTGGGTTTAGTTTAGTTTGCTTATGATAATAACTACAAATAAAGATGCTGTAAGAATTAAAAGAGCTACTACATGTAAGGCGCTTGGACCAGTGCCCAGCACACAGTAACCATTCAATGACTGCTAGCTCTGCTTATGATAACTGCTCTAAGCCAAGCCCACTGCCATTATGTTGATCTCGACTCATGGCAACCCCATATTTGTCAGAGTAGAACTGCGCTCAACAGAACTTTGGGGTGGTGTACTAGTTTGTGCGTGACTACTATGATAAAAAGTTGATGGTTCAAATCTACACAACAGTGACACAGAAGAAAGAGGCGTGGCTATATGCTTCCATAAAGATTACAGCATATAAAGAAAACTCTATGAAGCAGTTGTACTCTGTAACAAATGGTATTGTCATTAATTGGAATTGACTCAATGACAACGTGTTTGGTTTTATTTGTTTTTTGTTATTGTTAATATTATGGAACTAGATTGCCAGTCCTTTCTTCCACAGCACTGCTAGGTGGATTCAAATGGCCAACATTTTGGTTAGTTCTAAGCACAAAACATTTATACACCCTGATGATTACTATTACTACTGCACAAGTAATTTCTTCCTACACCCATGGCTCCAGTCTTTATAAAAAAAACACAGGCAGCCTGGATTTAGTTCTTCACCTTTTTAAGTGAATTTTGGATCTGGTATATATTTTCTCAGGTAAATCTATAAAGTGCCCCTGTTCTCCTAATGGCTAAATGATATTTGCTTAACACTATGAGATGCTAGAAGCTAAAGTCTTTTCACAGGTCTCAGAGGTTGTTGCTCTTTTTCCATAACACAGATCCCCTTCTAACATCTGAGATAATTTTTATGTCAAGTATTCTGCTTATCCCTGCTCTCTGCTCCCCCAAATGAATATAAACCCCATGAAGGTAATGATCCATGCCTATGTTGTACATTGCTATCTCCCAAGCACCTAGAATTGTCCATTTAAAATTAAATGTTGGTCTCAGAAAGAATCAAGCCTATTTCTCCATGAGAAACTATATGGAAGGGAGAAAACAGTAACAGAGGCTGTGGCCCTGCCCAGTCCCTGCCACACAGAAGACGCTCAATAAGCAGGAGGTATGACCTAGCACAAATCACTTCCATCTCATCGGGGGCGGGGGGGGACTCACTACCATCAAGTCAATTCTGACTTATAGTGACCCCCACAGGGTTTCCAAGGCAGTAAATTTTATGGAAGTAGATTGCTCCATCTTCCTTCCACGGAGTGGCTGGTGGGTTTAAACTGGCAACCTTCTGGTTAGCAGGCAAATGCCTTAGGCATTACACCACATCAGTAAACCTAAATTTTCTTAACTACAAAATGACAATAATGCCACTTAAACTCACAAATTATTATGCAAGATACATAATAAGTGAACATTAAAAAATACTTTCCCAAACTAAAGTCAGACAGAGAAGATGTCACTATTGCTATTATATATG
Source organism: Orycteropus afer afer (assembly GCF_000298275.1). Taxonomy (NCBI): domain Eukaryota; kingdom Metazoa; phylum Chordata; class Mammalia; order Tubulidentata; family Orycteropodidae; genus Orycteropus; species Orycteropus afer. Next base: position 2,269,459 of record NW_006921770.1, read on the forward strand.
GAATGACAGGGGCATTGATAGGCAATCATTCATTAATTCTTCCATCCAGTATTTGTTTGCAGGGCACCCATTATGTGCCTTTGGGTACTGGGCTCTCGGGAGCTTAGAAATTAGTGTTGGGGGTGGGGGAGAGGCAAAAGATTTCTAGTCACTCGAGGGGAAGAGACTCTGGCAAACAAATGGAACCTAGGAATGCTTTTCAGATAGGGAGGAAAAGATACACCTCACATGGGTTGAGAAACTACTCAGTGTGTTAGGCAACCTGTATCCACTAATACTCATAACAGCTCTTGTCACTGAGTATTTTATTCCCATTGCACCAATGAGGAACTGGAGACTCAGGAAGAGAAATGGTTTGTCAAAGTTCATGCAGCTTTTATGTGGAAGATCCACATTTGAACTAGGCCTGTCCAACTGGTACCATATCAGATACAATCATTAGTGAGACAGTCAAATAGAAGTTTTCTTTCTGCTAGAGGGCTTATAGTAACATTGGGTGCCATGATTAAAAGTACTGAGTCTGAACCCTAGGGTCCAGTGATCTGTGCACTGCTCCAGATGCCAATGTCCCTGCCCCTGATGTTTCTCCCCAGAGTCACCCACAAGGATGAAGAGCGAGCACCAAATCCACAAGATGCCCATACCTGCAGGCTAGCCACCAAGTAGGGCAGGCCTTGCTAATTAGCTGGCAAGTCCCTAAAGGAATTCTTCCTCTATTGGTGTTTTTAGTCACATATCCTTTAGTCATATACCCAGAGCTCTTTGTAGGAAAGTCATTTGCATATCTAAGAGTCTCCTTTAATTCCAGTCAGACTGCTGGGGCTCTACTTCCCTTTTGTAATGTATTGAACTTCTAATGTGCAATGCCATCCATAGTATCACAGGGCCTTTGCCTCTGGATACCATGGGCAGTAGTACACCGTTCTCACACCTCTGCTCCCAGTCAGATTCTAAGAGGGAAGATCCTTTAGAAATGCTCTCTGATCCTGGAAACATGAATCCTCTACCCAAGAGTGCAAGCAAAGATCCATTACCCTGGTATTCCAGAATACAGTGGAATTAAGCACAGTGTATTGCTTGATAATACAGCAGTAAGTATTCCATGAGTTCCACACATGTGCCAGGTATGGGCCAGGTGGGTGCCAGGTCTATGTTTTTGGGGTGTAAGGCCTTCTCTTCCCTCATGGAGCTCAGGGACAAGTGGTGTCTCTTACTGGCATCTGTGTCTTACTAGTAGTGACCTAAGGCAAGTTAGTTAACCCCTTTGTTATGAATTGAACTGTGTCCCACCAAAATTTATGCTTAAGTCCTAATCCCTGGTACCAATGTAGGTGACTTGTTTGGAAATAGTGTCTCTGGAGATGCTATCAGTTGAATTAACATAAGGTCATACTGGAGTAAATTGGGACTTAACCCAATCTGAACAGTTCCCTTATAATAGAGAAGAGAAGTAGACAGACAGACAGAGAGAAGGCAGCCATGTGATGAAGAAATCATGTTGTACCTACAAGCCAAGGACTACAAGGGACTACCAGAATCCAAGAGAGATAAAAAAGGATCTTTCCCCAGAGCCTTTGGAGAGAAGATGGCACTGATGCTGATGATCTAAATTCAAGCTACTAGCCTCCAGGACTGTGACACAATATGTTTCTGCTCGTATAAGCCACCCAGTTTGTGACAGCCCTAGGTAATTAATACACTCTTTGAGTCTAGGTTTCATCAACTGTAGAATGAGAAAAGACCACTTTTTTCACTGGATTGTTGTGATGACTGAAATAAATGATATATGTAAGATGCTTATGCAATGACCATACCTAAGTAATCTAACAGTAGCTAATTGTGGTAGTGGTGGTAGTAGAGATGGTAGTAGTGGTTGTGGTGGTAATGTGGTAGTAGCAGTGGTAGCAGCCATAGCAGTAGAATAAGATGCTACACTCTTTGATCTCTATGAGAAATCAAGAGAAAAATTGTATTGCAAAGGCAAAGTCTCTGGAACAGCTGCACTATCTTCAGGGTTGGAGAATAAAGCAAAGCTATATGTCATTCACTAAAATCCAGCTCTTATGCCAATAGAAGGATGTTACATTTGTTACCTCATTAAATTGTTGCAATAAACCTACATTCAGAAGAAAATGGGGCTCAAAGTGGTTCGGTGACGTATTCAAGGTCACAGCTCTTAGATGATAAAATCCAGATTCAAGTTCATGTATGCCAAATCCACACTCTTTATTCTTTATCACAAGGGACAAACTGTAGATATCAGGAATACAACTGCCTTTAGAGCTCCTAAAACGCTTGCCATCCGGCCTGGGAGAACATCTTCCTTTCTGCTCCCTTGCATATATAATGTTGTATTTAACATTTTGCATTATATCTATCTAGTTTCCCAGCTAAATTGTGAGTTCTTTGAAGGAAAATAGTTTCTCTTCTTTTCTACTTCCCAGCACTCACATCTATCATAGTGCCTAAAATATTTAATTCACTAAATATTTATTGTTCACTGACTAGGTGCTTGGAATTCTCTGAAGCACTGAGACACTTCAATGAACAAAAAACACACACACACACACACACACACAAAATCCCTGCCTCATAGAACTTACACATTCTATTAATGGGAGACAGACAATAAACGGGAAATATAATGAATCAGTAAATTAAACATGTGATCACTGAATAAAATGAATGAATAAATTAATGATAAAATGGATAAATGGACAGAATATATGGGTACCTGACCGGCTTCTCACCCCTTTCCTATCTGATCATGATCATATTTTTAATCATAAACTTAATACTGGAATTACAATTCCCATATGCATATCCATGAGTTTATCTGATCTCATACCACTCCTGTGAAGAATGAAGAACAGGGCAGTCCCATGATTAACCACCATCAGACTTACCAACAAGCCACAACTCCTACTTGCCCTCTAATGGTATATAAATTTGCCCTCACTTAGAAATGACTGAACCAACCCCAACCCTATTGACAACAAATTCATCATAATCACTTTCACCTGCTGCACATGCAGCTTTTAAATCATTAAAAAGGTTTTGAGCCTTTTCTTGCACTAAAGCAAGGCTAAGTAAGAACTGTATGCACCTGTTCTGACTTACCTACAAATTCAACTTAAAGACACAAGTTAGGATAAGATCTCATTCATATCCTAGGGACTGACTGTATATTACTTGGCCCATTTTGTGGAGAGGAAAACTGAGGGCCAGAGCTACCATGTACTTTAAACAAGACTGATCTGCCAGGGAGTGAGAACCCCCAGACATGAATCCTAGGCATTGAATACAAGGGTTAGGATCTTTGTCCTGTGATCCACCAGTCCCTCCCTCATCATGCTGTATTCCCTATTATAAAAGGTGAAAATAAGTCCAGTTTTACTATCTGGCATTTCTCTTTGATTCCTTGATGTTTTGGCCTTAATATTTTCCAATCACCTACCCTATCTCTTCTTAATATATATATATGAATATCTCTGCTGTCAATAGCAACAAAAATAACTATCTTAGTAATAATAATATACATAAAAGAAAAGCAATGGCTTATTATATGTACAGTATTTTTCAGTTGCCAAGGAATTTCATTGTAACCTCATTTGATTCTCCTCACTATCCTTAGAAGGAAGAAGGAACAGTTGAGACTATTGTTATTAATTTCATTTTGTAGATGGGGTAACAAACTAGGAGAGATGACAAGACTGTTCAGAGTTCACTTACCTACAAAAACTATCTTAGTAATAATAATATAAATAAAAGAAAGGCATGATGTCCCATCCTCAGTGGGTCACACAGCAGCATGCAGGTCCCCACAATATAAGACACTGACAGATGAATAGTGGTGTAATAGAGGTATTTTCCAGGGGTTAAAGAAATTATAAATGTGACTGGGAGGTTGGAGAAGGCTTCACAGAGGACAAGTCATTTGAGCTAGACTGTGAAGACTGATTAGGAGTTTATCAAACAGGCAGAGAATGAACTTAACTCTACCTAAGGTGCTCCATGTATCAAGACACAAGAAATCATAATGTTTGGGAGGAATGATGAGAAATTGAGGATACTAGAGTATGGGGTGGACCTGCATGCTGCTGAGTGACCCACTGAGGATGGGACATCATGCCTTTCTGGGTGCACCAGTAGGCTTACCTTCTCCCAGGGGACCCTCTCCCAGCCCCCAGGCACAATGGGTTTGCTCCAACTGTCTCATTCACCATCTCCCCAGCCCCTTCTCCTTTCCCATGCATCAGCTGCTGCTGCCATCCATGTTTCCCATTTTTATGCGCCCGTGATGTGCAGGAGGTGCGTTCTTGTGTGGAAGCCTGTAAAATCTATTCATGGACCTAATTGTCAGTTTTCATGAGTGACAGACATACAGTGCTTTGACTACCCAGCCTAATGTGTCTGTATCTGACATTTTAAATAGAAAACACTCTCCCCCTCCCCATTCTTTTAGGAAGTAATTTGAGATAGAAGGTATTTTTATATTCATATATCTTTAATTATATCTGCATAACTGCCAGAGATTAATGATTTCCTCAATCTGGCTCATCTTAAAGGAGAATTCGCAACTTACAAAACACTAAAAGAGTTCAAAAGGATGCTGTCAGTAACAAAGGCAAGGGGTTTGGCTTTAGTCAAGTTTGAGTTCTCACTGTAGATTAATTTTGCTCGACATTTCTATGAATTATTGAAAAAGCAGCACTCGTGTGGACGGCAAATACAAACAGATCTATATGTGTAAACCAATAAAGAAGCATGTGACAGACGGGGAGCAGACTCTGGGTAGAAATGTACCCCCACTCCTGGAGAAATAAGTAACAGTAGGTCCCAGGTGGTATCCATGTATTTTGACCCCAAAGGAAAATTTCACCTTTCCATGTAAGCAAACTGAATCTAGAAGCTCGAAGTCAGAGAGGACTTCAGGAAGAATCTAGTCCAGCTCTCCTGCTTGATGCCATAATTCCTGCTGCAATGAAATCTATTTAATAAGGATTACGCAATGCCTGCTGGCTGCCAGGCACAAAGCTGGGCAGACACACACGCTAGGCACAAAACATGGTCCCTTGGATCCAGAGGCTCCCCATGGAGAGGAAATAAAAAGCAAACAAAGAATCACCCTCATACAATAGAAGAAGGGCACTGAGGGAGACTTGACTATTGCTGTCAGAAAAAGGAGAGGCAGAAAACCAGCACAAGTCCTCCTGCCAGCCAGGCACATGACGCTGAACAAGTTACTTCATTTCTCTGAGCTTGACTTTCTTCCACAGGGCAATGTGATTAATATTTTCCCTCTGTCATTTCCTACATAAACCCCATGCTCTAGTATTCTCAATTTCTCACCATTCCTCCCAAACATTATGATTTCTTGTGTCTTGATACATGGAGCACCTTAGGTAGAGTTAAGTTCATTCTCTGCCTGTTTGATAAACTCCTAATCAGTCTTCACAGTATAGCTCAAATGACTTGTCCTCTGTGAAGCCTTCTCCAACCTCCCAGTCACATTTATAATTTCTTTAACCCCTGGAAAATACCTCTATTATACCACTATTCATCTGTCAGTGTCTTATATTGTGGGGACCTGCATGCTGCTGTGTGTGATGCTGGAAGATACTGCAACTAGTATTTCAAATACCAGCAGGGTCACCCATGGGAGACAGGTTTCTGTGGAGCTTCCAGACCAAGACAGACTGGGAAGAACAGTCTGGCAATGAACTTCTTAAAATTAGCTAATGAAAACCTAATGGAGCACTATACAACACTGTCTGTCTCACTTGCTTTGGGCACATCAATGAGAAATACCAATCTGCAGAGGAAGACATCATGTTTGGTGAAGCAAAGGACCAACGAGGGGAAGAGAAACCCTTGGTGAGATAGACTGGCACAATCGCAACAATGAACTTGAACATGCTGATGACTGTGGGGATGATGTAGAACCAAGAAACATTTCATCTTGCTGTACATAAGGGGACCATGAGTCAAAATCAATTTGATGGCAACTAACAACAGCATATACCCGACTAAGGCATTTATCCTCTTGTACTACAATAATTTCCTTGTCTAGCCCAAGAACCATCTTGTGACTCACGAAACAAACTATGTTTTATATTTTATATCCTCGGGGCCTGGTAGTGACTGGCCTGTAGAAGGTAGGTATTCAATGGCTGTTAAATGAATAAATGATCAAATAAATGATGACCATTAAGTGAAAACACCACCCTGGTAGTGTAATGGTTAAGCGGTCTGCTGCCACCAGTGGGTTGGCAATTTGAACTTATCACTTATGCTCTGCGAGAGAAACACCTGGAGATCTGCTCCCATAAAGATTACAACCTAGAAAACCCTATGAAGCAGTTCTACTCTGTCAAATGGGATCACTATGAGTCAAAATATTGACTGGATGTCACCTAATAACAACACATGTGACTGAACTTTGTAAACTATAATAAAGGAAGCTCTTTTTAACTTTATTTAGCTTACTACAAACACATAGTTAAAACTTTAAAAAAAATATATCCAAACCCACTGTCAGTCACTCGATTCCAACTCATAGTGACACTATAGGACAGTATGGAACTGTCCCATAGGGTTTCCAAAGCTCTAATCTTTGTCAAAGCAGACTGACACATCTTTCTCCCAGAGTGGCTGTGTTCAAACCACCAACCTTTTGGTTAGCAGCTGAATGCCTTAGTCACCATACCAGCAGAGCTCGTAACACATAATTAAAAGACATACAATTTCTAATATCCTCAACAACTCCACAAGAAGACTTGAAGAAGACTTGTTCTAGTTCACTTGGCATAACATACTACACAAAACATTGTTCCACATCTTACTTTGGTGAGTAGCGAATGGGATCTTAAAAGCTTGCAAGTAGCCATCTAGATGCAATGATTGGTCTCTCCTTGTTCAGAGCAAAGAATGAAGAAAACCAAAGATTCATGGAAACAATTAGTCCAAGACTGGTACACCATGTGATCCTCAATTTATACAACTATGAGACCAGAAGAACTAGATGGTGCCCAGCTACCACTGTCAGCCACTCAGTAGGGAATTTATGTAGGAGATCCTGGATAGAGTGGGAGAACAATGTGGAACAAAACTCAAAATCATTATTAAAAAAAAAAAGGGGGGGGGGACCAGGTTTGCTGGTCTGATAGAGCCTGATGGAACCACTGAGACTATGGCCCCTAGCTGCCTTCCACGTCTGGAATTGAACTCACTCCTGTGCCTTTCAGCCAAACAAAAAAACAGGTATATGGACTGAACATTCACACTAGGTAGATATATTCCTTGGAGAGAACAGTAATGGGAGAATAGAAGGGCTGTGTATGCACAGGGAGACAGCTCAGGGGGCAGGAGTGCATGGAGGAAAGGACACAGGGAAGCAGTAACTATGGGGAGGAAGTGGGAGGAGAGCTGTTGCACTGTGGGAAATTGTAGTCAACGTCATGAGACAAAGTGTATGTGAACTGGTATATGGAAAGTGAATATGCTCTGTAAACTTTCACCCAAATCACAATAAAAAAGGAAGACAGACTTGTTCTAAGAGACCTGTAGCCTACCAATCAGAACTGATGTCAGTGATAGGTGGATATTATAGTGGGATGAATGGTGATATTATAGTAGATAGTAGATAGTAGATATTATAGTGGGCTGAATATTATAGTGACCCCCAAAAGGTACGTCCACATCCTAATCCCTGGGTTCTGCGGTCCTAATCCTTAAACCCTAGGCAATAAAACAACAGCTATTCATCAGCAGACCTGGATTTCAGACTCAGACCTTTCTTACTCCACAGCTTTTCTGGCTCTGTGATGTTACAGACACCCCACAGACAACTGCCATAAAAAGAGGACTCTAGGGTTCTGAGTTTCTGACACACAGATGCCTAGGCCCACCACTTGCAGATTCCCACTTCTTCAGTCTGGGGGGAAGCCATGGCACCAATGGTTTTTTAACCAACTCTTCAGATGGTTGTGCTACAGAGTTGGGCATCATAGCACTGAAAAGTTCGGCTGCTAACCACTGAAGTGCTATTAGTGAATGCCAACTCCAAAATACATATCATGCAATACAGATGGGAGAAGGAGGAGAATGAACCAAACCCCAACTTAAAGGCTTAGCTTTTTTTTCTGTGGGCATCCCAAGTTTCCCATGATGCTGAGTCAGAAGACAGTGGGGGTTAGGAAAACAATTAAGTATAAATATTGGTTCTAAACCAAAGCCATTCCAACTCCCCATAGGCTTTATTGAATCATTTACAATTCCAGGAAACTGAAGTAAATATTTAATATTTGATATTTGATTCCTAATCCATAAATGTTGATGCATAGGGATTTCTCCATGTTCAACAAGCCCACTGGAGGTTTTACACTTTTAGCAAGTATGACTCACAGTTCCCCACCCCAAACTGTGCAGGCACCTGGCTACTCCTTCAAGTGTTCTGGTGCAGGGTACAGTTTTGTGTGCACAAGTGGTGTGGCATGGGCGCTTAGAACTGTTAAGAGATTCAGATTGAACAACTAGTTTGGGGGAGGAGAAGAGACAGTAATGCTGTTACTGTAATGCTTTTTACGTAATAATAATTAACATTTAAAAAGAGCTTCCGATATAGAAATATTGATATAACTCCACTAGAAAATCTAGGAAACTCTCTGAATCAACTCTTTAGAAACCTGGGAAAAATGCTGGCAGTCTTTCACTTCACCCTACCCATTCAGTCAACAAACTTTCTGAAGCATTTAATATGTGTGTGCCACGCCATTAGAAATTGAAAATAAAACAAGAGTGGATTCCTTCTTTAAAAGGTCTGACTCTTTTCTTAAGTGACTTGAAATAAAATAATAGCAGTTGAATTAGCAAATGTTTTGTTATATATATTTTACCACAATAAAAAAAAAAAAGAAGAAGAACTGCCATTTATTAAACACCTATTACGTGCCAAGCTTTGTTGGGCTCTTTACACATATCATCTCCTATTCTAAAACTCCCATCTTACAGGTGAAACAACTGAGGTGCTACAAGGTAAGTAGCTTGCCCAAAGTTGTATTTCTAGAATATAATGAAGCCAAGTTTCAAATGCAGAGGAACAGTAAGGGCCAGTCAGGCAAACAGAAAACATGATAGAAGACTTATGTGGTGTTGGAAAGCTGAAAAAGCAGAGAAAAAAGGAAGTAATCCAGGGGTTAGTAAGGACAAGCTGTCTCACAACCCTGGATTCTTGTTGTTGTTAGGTTCTGTCGAGTCGTCTACTACTCATAGAGACCCCGCGCACAGCAGAACAAAACACTGTCCAAACCCACACCAGCTCAATGATCCCTGCCATACTTGAGCCCATCATTGCAGCCACAGTATCAATCCATCTCGTTGAAGGCCTTCCCCTCATTTGTCGACCCTCCACCCTACTAAGCATGACACCCTTCTCCAGGGAATGGTCCCTTCTGACAACATGACCAAAGTAGGTGAGACGAAGTCAGGCCATTCTCGCTTCCAAGGAGCATTTCGGGTGCACTTCCGCCAGGACAGATCTGTTAGTTCTTTTAGCAGTCCATGGTATCTTCAGCATTCTTTGCCAGCACTGCAACTCAAAAGCATCAACTCTTCTTCGGTCTTCCTTATTCCTTGTCCAGCTCTCACATGCATACAAGGCAATTGGAAATATCATGGCTTGTGTCAGGTGCATCTTAGTCCTCAAGGAGACATCCTTGCTCCCCAGCACTTGAAAGAGTTCCTTCGTGGTTGACCTTCCCAGTGCTACATGTCGTCTAATATCCTGACTGCTGCTTCCATTGGCATCAATTGTAGAACCAAGCAACGTGAATTCTTTGACAACCTCAATCTTCTCTCCATTTATTGTGATGCTACTCACTGGTCCTGTTATGAGGATTTTTGTTTTCTTTATAATGAGACGTAATCCATACTGCAGACTGTGTTCCTCAATCTTCATCAATAAGTGCCTCAAGTCATCCTCACTTTCAGCAAGCAAAGTTGTATCATCAGCGTATCTCAAATTTTTAATGACTCTTCCTCCAATCCTGATGCCACATTTTTCTTCATACAGTCCAACTTCTTGGATTATTTGAGCAGCATATAGATTGAATAAGTATGGGAAAAGGATACAACCCTGACACACTCCCTTCTTGATTTTAAACCATGTAGTAGTGTCCCCTTGTTCAGTTCGAACGACAGCCTCCTGGTCAAGGTACAGGTTCCTCATGAGTATAATCAATTGTTCGGGAATTCCCATTCTTCTCAATGTTATCCATAATCTGCCATGATCCACACAATCAAATGCCTTTGTATAGTCAATAAAACACAAGTAAACATCTTTCTGGTATTCTTTGCCTTGAGCCAAGATCCATCTGACAACAGCTATGGTATCTCTTGTTCCACGTCCTCTTCTGAATCCATCTTGCACCTCTGGAAGTTCTCTGTCAATATACTGTTGCAAACATTTTTGAATTATCTTCAGTAAGATCTTACTCACGTGTGATATTAATGATATTGTTCGATAATTTCCACATTCTGTGGGATCCCCTTTCTTTGGAATGGGTATAAATATGGATCTTTTCCAGTCAGTTGGCCAGGTAGCTGTCTTCCAAATCTCTTGGCATAACTGAGTGAGTGCCTCCAATGCGGCATTCGTTTGTTGAAATATCTCAATGGGCATTCCATCAACTCCTGGAGCCTTGTTCTTTGCCAGTTCTTTCATTGCAGCTTCATATTTCTCCTTCAGTACCATTGGTTCTAGCTCATATGCCACTTCGTGAAATGGATAAAGATCGACTAGTTCTTTTTGGTACAGTGACTGTGTATTCCTGCCATCTTCTCTTGATGTTTCCTTTATCATTCAATATTTTGCCCATAGAATCTCTCAATATTGCAACTCGAGGCTTAAATTCTTTCTTCAATTCTTTCAGCTTGAGAAATGCCAAGCGTATTCTTCCCTTTTGGTTTTCAAACTCCACGTCTTTGCATGTTTCATTATAGTAATTGGTTTTGTCTGCTCGAGCTGCTCTTTGAAATCTTCTGTTCAGCTCTTTTATCTTGTCATTTCTTCCATTGGCTTTAGCTTCTCTCCGCTCAAGGGCAAGTTTCAGAGTCTCTTCTATCATCCATTTTGGTCTTCTTTTCTTATCTTTTTAGTGATCTCTTGCTTTCTTCATAATGTTCTTGATATCCTCCCACAATTCTTCTGGTTTTTGGTCACTAGTGTTCAGTGCATCAAATCTATTCTTTAGATGATCTCTAAATTCAGGAGGGATATATTCAAGATCATATTTTGGCTCTCTTGGACTTTTAATTTTCTTTAACTTCAAGTTGAACTTGCATATGATGGTCTGTTCCACAATCAGCTCCTGGCCTGGTTTTGGCTGAAGATACCACCTCTTGCCGCAGATGTAGTCAATCTGATTTCTGTGTGTCCATCTGGTGAAGTCCACGTGTAGATGTGCCATTTGTGTTGCTGAAAACGGTGTTTGCAATGAATAAGTCATTAATCTTGCAAAATTCTACCATGAGAGTTCCAGCATTATTTCTGTCACCAAGGCCAAATTTTCCAACTACCGGTGATTCTTCTTTGTTTCCAACTTTTGCATTCCAGTCACCAGTGATAATTAACACATCCTGATTGCATGTTCGGTCAGCGTAGGAGCAGGGGCTTTCTGGACATGGCTAGATCTATGGCAGAGCCTCCTTGGAGGACTGCAGTGATGGAGAAAGGAGCCATCTGGTAGGAGGTGGATCCGCAGAGGATACGCAGCTACTGCCAGAGTCACAACCAGAAGCAGAGTGAGAAGAGCCATGCTTCTCCCTCAGCCACGCCTCTCATTGGCTAAGCCTAGGCCAAAGCCTATAATCAGGTGAGCATAGAGAAGTAGTTTGCAAGGGTTAGCTCCCTGGGATACACAGCACCCCCCACTACCCATAGGTAGACAGAGAATGAATCTGCAAGGCAACAAGCAAGTGTCAGTGCAGTAAGTCTGTCCTATTTCTTGGTCTTTGCTCTTTCTGACTAATGAGCTCAACGATATCAGAAGAACTTGGAACCCAGTCTAGAAGATGTCATTGGCTCACCATGACATCTCAAACAAGACACATATATCCTGAGCCTCTATTTCCTTCATAATGTATTACTTAGGATTGCCATAACAAATTACCACAAACGGAGTGGCTTAAACAACAGAAATTTATTCTCTCCAATTTCTGGAGGCCAGAAGTCTAAAAAAAATGGTGTCACCAAAGTCACATTCTCTCTGAAAGCTCTAGGGGAGGATCTGCCCTTGCTGGTTCTAGCTTTGGGTAGATCCAAGTGTTTCTGGCCTTGCATACGCATCATTCCAATCTTTACGTCATGACATTTTCCCTGTGTCTATTGTTTATCTTCTTAAAAGGACACCAGAAATACTGGGTTGGGCTCACCCTTATCCTGTACGACCTCACATTAACTAATTCATCTGCAAAGATGCTATTTCCAAATAAGATCATATTGATAGGTACCAGGAGTTAGAACTTGAACATATCTTTTCAAAGACACAAATCAACCCCTAAGAAACAGTAAACTGGAGTTTCAGACTTCCCCTCCCCTGCTCACTCACAGAGCTATCACAAGGGCCAATGCCCTGTGAGACCCTGCATGATTAGTCCAGGTGTGTTTCCAGTTACCTGAACCACAGATTGGTTTTCTTTAACTTAGCAAGATAGCATCTCTAGACATATTCCCTCCTCTGCAACTCTTCTTTCAGAACATGCCCTTAACCTCTCACTCTGAGTCGCTCCTTGCCTCCACCCCAGCTATCCTGCTTAGCCCTTTCCTTTCCAAGGATATTCTTAGGGGGACTGGGGCAGCTCAGAAGACTTCACATGAGGAAGTGACTGGCTGATGGGGAGAGGCAGGTTAGCAATAGCCTAAAGTTGTTGCTTGGTAATCCCCTGTAAATTATAGATGGCCAAGGGTAGCAGACAATCATTTCTTGTGACTGAAACAAGATCAAAGGATTAAGGGGTTTTGGTAAAGAAGGGTTGGCATTTGACCATGAGAATTATGAAAGGTGATGTGCTGAACAGAACAGCTTGCTAGGTGAAAGTCTGATAATATAGCCTAGGATTCATTTGAAAAGCCCGAGTTCTTTCAGAGTGAAAGGCAAAGGGAAATGCAGAGCTCTAATGTCAGTGTCTCAAAGTTGCTGCCGGAACTCAGAGCTGCAGATGAGCCCTTTTCCAAACCTGCACCCTTGCTCTTGTTCACTGCTCCAGGAAGCTGCACAGTTCCTGTCTGAGCCTTGGATCTGCCCAATAGCAGTGGTGGCACCATCCACCATTTACTGAGCACTGAGCCCATGCCAAGAACCCAGATGCTCTGTATATCGCATGGCATTATTCTTCATAAGAACCCTGTAGGGCTAACAGAGGTGTTTTCATTTTACAAATGAAGAAACTGAGATGTGGCTACCAATTCATTTATTTAAAGTTACTTCACTAAAAATGAAAGTTGCTAAGAACAGCTAGAATCTGTTGAGGACTTACTACATGCCCACTATGAGTTGCAATCAACTCAATGGCAGTGAATTTGGTTTTGGTTTTGTTTATTATATGCTGACACAGCACTAAGTGCTTTGTTAAAGCCCAGAACCATGAGGTGGGCATCGGCTTCCCCAATCAAGGAGGAAGGACCAGAGTCTGAGACATGTGAAATACTCTGTGTCACCATATTTTGAAGTAGGACAATCAACACTCAAACCCAGGTCTTGCTCCTGTTAAAGTTCTTAACCACTTTTCATCATTTGTTCATTCAGCAAATATTTACTAGGCACTCGCTATGTCCCAAAGGAGCCCTGTTGGTGCAGTGGCTAGGAGCTTGGCTATGGTTGATCATTCAAACCCACTAATTGCTCAACGGGAAACAGAAGTAGCAGTCTGCTTCCAGAAAGATCAACAGCCTTGGAAACCCTGAGTGGCAATTCTGCTCTGTCTATAGGGTCGCTGTGAATCTGAACTGACTCATTGGCAATGAGTTTGGTTTTATCTATGTGCCAGGCACTGATGACTGCAATGAACAAAGCAGTGCTCTTGTGGAGTTGACAGTCTTGTATGTGGCACTATAATATGCTATGTAGGACTACTTCTGCCCATATTCATGGAGCTGTACAATAGTCATTCACTGTAACAGGCAGGGTCTAAGGTGCATGTGGAGTCCTTGGGTGGCACAAATAGTTAAGTGCTCAGCTGCTAACCTAAAGGTCGGTAGCTCCAGTTCACCCAGAGGCACCTAGGAAGAAAGGCATGGCAATCTATTTTCAAAAAGTCAGCTACTGAAAGACCTATAGATCATAGTTCTGTACTGACATTGGGTAACCATGAGTCAGAATCCACTCAACAGCAACTGGTTTGGTTGTTGGTTGTGGTGAGGGTAGGGATGCAAACTGGGCTTCTGAAAACTTTCCTTGAACAATCTTCAGGTCAGTCAACCAAAGTAAACTGAACATTGGAAAAAAACTCAAATAAAAATGCCTCTGTAAGCCATTCCCCACAAAGGTTAAATCTGCCACCATCCCGTTGGTTCAAGCATCTCAGAAGATGTAGGCCAAAGCACCGAGTGAACAGATGCCAGCTCAGCTCATTAAGTCCCCAAAGTTTTCATTTTTCCCAGGCTAATTGGCATTAATGCATGGGGTGCTGGATGGCTATTAAGTGGGTAACTGTACCAGGCTCTTTAAGATTCAAAACCTAAAAGAGTTTGGAATCAAAGGCACAGAATAGGACTGTACATGAAAAGCTCTGCTTCTATCCTGATTGATGTTCACTGTGCCTTGGTGGTGGTGGTGGCGTGTGGAGGAGGCTGGGTAACTGTATGTTGTTGGTGGACAACTATTTCATGTTGACACCGGGAACTGCTTCTCTTTCTGTAGTGCAATTACCTGTCTGTCTCAACGATACTTAATTCCATAAATATGGACCAAGAAAACACACTCAGTGGCAGCCACTGTGCTACAGGCTAGGTTTCCAAAGTGAAACAGATCCCATCCCTGTCTTCAGGAAGCACAGTCTGAGGCAGAAATAGACTTGGGAATGAGGAAAGTGCAGGACACTGTGAGAGCTACTCTAACAGAGGCAAGCATAAGGAATAAAGGTACTCATAGTGACCCAATGTGACAAAGTAGACATAAGCTGTCATCTTTACTGGAACAGATCACCAGGTCTTTCTCTCATAGAGCTGTTAGGTGGGCCCAAACTACCAACTTTTCAGTTAGCAGGCAAGCGTTTCACTGCTGTGTCACCATGGCTTCTTCTAGTGCATCTCAGGTGGAAATATTTATAATATCTATAAACACAAGCCACCACAATATTAACAGTACCATCATTACTGGATTTTCATGCAGATTAGCTGAGATAGCCATGCATGGCATATGCTCCCTGTGCACAGCTGGGTCCAAGAAAGCTTCCTGGAGAAAGTGGCATCTAAGGTGAGTCTTTGTGGTAGTTGTGACTGCTCAATCCATGTGTCACTACTTTGCATATTATTAATGCTCCTCAGCCACAACTATTGTCAAAGCATATGTCTCTGAGTCTTGATTAGACCAGGGGTAGCCACCGTCAGAGCTGGGCTGAACTTTGCAGGTTCTGCCTCACAGCATCTGGAACCGGGACCTAGTCACTGACTCAGCTCAGTTGTGATGTTGAATGGAGAAGCCAGGAAAGCTGGTCCTGAGCACCATGACGCAGGCAAGCCTGAGTGCAGACAAGCAAGAATCAGAAAACACAGAAAGATATAACTATGGAGACACAAGAGGGGGAACTGTCAGTGTCTGACACTCCAGTGCCTGTCTCCTGGCCCTAAGATCTCCCAGTCTTCAGTATTGCTTCTTTTGTAAGTGGACTCTATTCTAAGCAACAAAAAGATTTTGGAGGCAGGTCAGTGTGAAGGCTGAGAAAGGTGCCATGGCGCAGCGTGTTGTGCTTGAGGACCAGCAAGTAACACTGGATTGCTAAGCTGCAACCTCTTAGAAGGTGCAGCTGGGGTTTCCCTACCCCCAGCACAGACTCAGGCATTGATGAGTTTGCATGTTCCAGCTCACACAAACCTAAGGTCCCAAGAACCAGCCATAATACATGGACTTTGGATGTCTCATCATAAAGTAGAAGCCAGCTAGCATTTCACTAAATGCCAAACACTGTGCTGGGGCACTGACAGAGATTTCATGTGGTCCAATTATCACCTTGAAAGACAAGTATTATCAGTCCATTTTACAGATAAGGAAGTGGAGGCTTTGAGAATTTTGAAGTGGCCCAAGGTCACACAGCTTAATAAATGCAGGCATACCTCAGAGATGTTGCAGGTTCCATTCCAGATCACCGCAATAATGTTAATATTTCAATGAAACAAGTCCTACAAATTTTTTGGTGTCCTAGTACACATAAAGGGAGCTCTGGTGGTATAGTACTTAAGGCATTGGACTGCTAACCAGAAGGTTACTGGTTCAAACCCACTAGCCACTCCTTGGAAAGAAGACTGAGCAGTCTACTTCCCTAGGGATACCACCTCAGAAACCCAAGGAGGGGTTTCTATGAGTCAGATTCGACTCAACAGCAGTGAGTTTGGTTTGGGTTTTTAGTGCATATAAAAGTTATGTTTACAACACTGTAATCTATTAAGGATGCAGTTGTTGTTGTTGTTGTTGTTATGTGCCGTCGAGTCGGACTCGACTCATAGCGACCCCTCCTTGGGTTGCCGAGGCAGTATCACTATGGAAGTAGATTACCCCATCTTCCTTCAGTATGCAGTAGTAATATGAAAAAGTTTGAATTATTGGGGGAATGACCAAAATATGACCCAGGGACACAAAGTGAGTATGTGCTGTTGGAAAAATAGCAATGACAGACTTGCTAGATGCAGGGCTGCCACAGACCAATTTGTTAAAAAATGCAGTACTTGCAAAGCACAATAAAGTGAAGCACAATAAAACTAAGCGTACCTTTAAATGATCAATCTGTGATTCAGAGAACAGTAATACAATCACTAAGTAACATTCTAAACATACCTGCTTCAGTGGTTGTTGTGTTAAAGAAACTTATTTAAATAAGGCCCTATGCAGACTGACCATGTGAAAGATATTCAAGAAATAAGACTCCTGGCATTTAAGGGTAAAGACAGGGAGAATAGATGTTCCCCTTTTGTGAGGAGAAAAGCAGTATGGGAAGAACAGAGCCACATACTAAGAGGGCTTCCTTCTTGGGCTATCAGCCCAATAACTGCTTTCTGACCCTAGTGGTATAGTGCCTAAGGCATTTGACTGTTAACCAGAAGGCTGTCGTTCAAACCCACCAGCCACTCCTCAGAAGGAAGACTGGACAATCTACTTCTGTAGAGATAATACCTCAGAAACCCAAGGAAGGGTCGCTATGAGTCGGATCCTACTCAATGGCAGTGAGTTTTTTTTGTTTGTTTTTCCTTCAGTTTTCTTTTCAGTGTCTGCAGGCTGTGAAAGGTCAGTGTTCTGGGGATTGCTGGACTAAATGGCCAGAGACCTGAGGATCCCAACTTCCATAAGCATCACCTTTTAACCATACATGCCTACCTTTGCTGTCTGTGGCAAATCTAAATTGCTAGTTTTCGCCAAATGGTAGCAAGTAGAAGAAATCACAAGGGGCATGTCATTTAAGTATTTTGAGTATCAGTTTGGTGCATGGGAGCCAGGAGAATGTATCCAATAGACTTCGAACTGCAAGAAAAGGAGTTGACCAAGTGCCCCAGCTGGCGTCTCAGGAATCCATCTCCATGTTTGCACTGAGGCCACACTCCCCACAGGCTTATCCCAGCCAATGACTGAAACTTAGGTAAACCGATTCCAGGGAGGACTTTAGCTCAAGGAATCTCCTTTGGTCTTATTGAACTTTCCTTAGAACTGCACTGCAGTCTAAGATGCAACACAACCTTTCTTCTTTTCTTCCCTCCCTCCTTTACTAGAGTCAAACCTATAATGCAGTCAGCCTCCCCTGACTCCCAGCCCATCTTTCCTCCCAGGCATAAAAAGGCCTTTTCACCCCTCAATGTTTCCCATCTCCTATGTCTGACTGAAATCCCACCAGCACTTGAATCCCCCATCCACTACCGACATTGGTGTCTGGTAAATGGAGGTTGAGCAGAAATAAGACCTTCAAGTACTTGTTATAAATGGAGAAGCATAATATGATAGATGTTGGGGGACCACATCATAAAGGCAGGGCTTCCAGATGCAAATTTTATCCTATTAATTTTCATTACTGAAGGTACTAGGTACTACCAGCATTTTCTGAAATGTACCAACCTCTACAGCTGGCTTCAGTAGGATTTTAGGGATGATTTCACCCATCAAGATGGATAATCCTTCAGCTTTGAAATGGAAGATCATAATGCTTTGCCAATCTACTCTGATCCCAGAGAAAATGGACCGATAAAAGACGATGATTTCAAGGTTTAAAGCCACCCCTTCTAACCCAATCTGCTAAAAATTAAAACTCAGCAAGGCATGGTGAGAAGACTTTTCAACCTGTCATTCTTAGAAAACAGAGAGAGTAAATAGATTTCAAATTCTCTTACCAAATAATAATAGAAGTTAGTGTGGTGGGCAGTGTTCTAAGTTAGAGGCTGTAACACAAATTCTGTCTCTCTTACTCATTAAGCTTTGGGGCCCTGAGTAAGCCATTGTCCATGAGTTTCCATTTCATCTCTTAGAAATCAGTACATTATCACTTCAAATAATCTATGACAAAAAAAGCACACAAAACGTGCCTGGTGCATAGTGGGTGATCAATAAATATTGTTGTTGTTGTTGTTTGCCATCGAGTCAGCCCCGACTCATAGTTAGCGGTCACAAAATTATTAATTGTATCATCATTATTGGTTTTCTATGAAAATTAACTGAGATAACCATGTCTGGTATACCCAGGCCTTCAGTGAGTATCTACTGTATCCGAATTGAAACCACAGGCTAAAACACCCCCAAAAAAGTGACTAATGTGAGCTTGCTCTTTAAAAGGCAGAGGAGGGGAGAGAGGAGGAAGAGAACTAATATTTAAGTAAGGTCTAGGTATTGGGTGTTTGTCTTCATTTCCTTTCAAGAAGCTTTATTGCATTTTTTGTTTGATTGCAAGCAGTTCTGAGCCTTCTGATAGATATGTGTGCTGTGCTCTCAAGAAGATAAAAAGAGAGGAGAGAGAGAGAGAGAGAGAACATAAAACTATATACACACAAGCTATGATGGATGCCAAGGACAGAAAATTTCCAGTAGACCTGGTCTATAAATTGTCATTTAAATTTGCAATTTAAAAACACTGCCTGACTTTTTGATTTAGCTGACTGTATATGAGAAACAAATAATGGAATCCTAATAAGCGATGTTTAAATGACATCTACAGTCTCCCAGACACAGAGAGCAGCAGCAGAATTCTAAGGAGAGAAAATAAATCTACCAAGACTAGGAAAGATGACCAGAACTAAATAGTTGCACTAATCACTTGATGGCAGAGACTAGGAAGATGTATTTTTGCCTGTTTAAAATTCGAATCCTTAACAGACACAGGGTAGCTTATCAGCTAAAAACCCTTAAAGTCATTGTGAGGGAACAAAAAATGAACTCAAGTTTTACATTTCATCACATTAAAGCAGATGAACCAAAAAATCAAGGCTCCAGGACAATAGATTAGAGCTGATAAGCTGAGGATAAAAGATGTGAACTATGAAAAGCACTCGAGTTCACGGGCACTCACTGGCAAATCTTAATTCTCATGCTTTACAAGGGTGCTGGTCCCTGATGATGACACACGTGCAAAGGGGAGCCCTCCCCCTGCCCAGTCTCAGTTTGTTCTCATTGCAGGAAAACAAGTTAGCATCCTCCCCGGTCACAAAAGATAGAAGAAAAACACTGCATCAGTTCAAGAATGAAAATAGGGACGAAAAAGTGACTTCTAAAAGCAGTTCTGCATGCCACAGCTTAAAGGAGATTTGGCACACTTGGAATGGACCAGTGAAAAATGGCCACAACAAACAACAGGAGGGTTGGGAGAGAGGTTCTGTGAGTAACAGCTAAATAAAATGAGATCAGTTAGCGATTTAAAAAACGATAATTACAAAAAGTCTGTAATAACCTGGGAATAGCTTAAATTGAAAGGTTCAGTGAAAAAATAATAGAGAATTAAATACACAGTAGGATCAAACTACATTGCATGTGTTCACATGCTAATGTGCACACAGCCTAGTGCAGACAAAAAAGATGGAAAGAAAATATATCAAGTGTTAACTGTTGTCACTCAAAGCCAGGCCATGACTTCAGAATCCTCTATACAGTATAAGCAGCAGCCATTAAAACTGATCAACATTGGCAAATTGCATAAAATCTATTTGCAATCCATAATTTGGAAAGCAGGAACAGGAACCACACTAATCATTATTTTAAAACATTAATGGAAAATGAATTACTGACTCTTGAGAAATGTAGACCAAAGGCTACAGAATCACCTATCAAACATAGCTTATTCTATTGTTCAAAAACTGCTTAATGAATATATACTGTGTATCTGGCCCTATGCATAATAAAAATGAATAAGATATGTTTATAAATTGAAGGAGCTTTTACTCTAACAGAGAGGAGAAGCCAATTGTTATCCATCAAGATTTCTGATCTGTTTGTCTTCTTCTCATTCAAGGACAGGTAAGATTTATTTTTCACAAATAGGGATTCCAGTCCAATAGGCAGACAGTGTCTATAATAACAGAAGGTAACTCACAAAGCATCCGTTTTACTTCAAAAAAAAAAAAAAAATCTGAACTCCAAGAATCTTTATTTAAATCTTACAACTTCTCAGAAGTCCTTGGAAAGTTAGTTAACTCTGCCATGTCATTTCAACTAACTGCAGTGAATTGTAACTGTTTCTTAGTTGTTTATCTTTCATATTAGATCTTAAACTCCTTAAGCTTACAATCTTCTCTGTAGCCAGCACTCTGCCTGGTTTTAGAAAATGCTCAAAAAAATGGAAGGAAGGAAAGGAAAGAGAGAGGAAAAAGAAGGGAGGAAGATGAGGGTAACGGACTTAGTTTCATCCTAATTAAGGTGGTGTTTGTTCTTTGCTCCTGAGAAACAGCTCTTGCAATAATTGGGTGCCTTTGTCTGGGTATTCTAGGCCAATTTCTAAGGATTTGTGCTGACGCACAGGAGCTGGCCAAACCAGAAAAGACTCTCCTGAGAAGCCGATATCAACTAGCTGTTGTTGTTGGAGGCATGATTTAGTCTTATCATGCAGAACTTACCAACAAAAGCCCAGAACACTAGGGCTCAGAGAGCCTCCTGGTGGGTGAAAGGAGAGGAATCCCTCTGAGACGTGGCAGCTCCACACTGGGATCCTTCCCAGACCTTGTCCATGCACCTCTTCCTTATGATGGTCCCGATGTACATGCTTTTACTATCATTAACCCAGTAGTCTTAAGTACACAGTACATGCCGTGAGTTCTGTGAGTCCTCCTGGCTAATTAACAAACCCAAGGACAGTGTCCTCTTAACTTGTAAGGTCTGACCTAGCCCTAGGTGGCAAGGGACAGAGAGAAGAGCACTGTGTGGACAGCTGGTGTCCGAAATTATTGAGAACTGGATCCAATGTGGAGACATTTTGGAAATTGGATTCTTGATGATACTTACTCTGTCATGAAGGGAAGGAGAAAGCGAAGAAATAAAAGAACTCAGAGCACTCTATAATCATCACAGAGCCTTTAACAAATCACTTGTGCTAACAGTTCTGGGTTTGACTAGCATGTCTTGAATACCTATTATGTGTTAAGGGCTGCACTAAATGCCTTCACATATGCATTCCACTATTTTCTTTTGTTATACTATTTGAACTCCAAACAGGAAATTAAGTACTAAAAACCACTATGGCCTACAAAGCACATAGACTTTAAAATCAGACTGCTGAGGTTCTTCAAATGCTAACTCTGCTAGTTCCTGGCCTTGAGCAGGTTACTGAACCTCTGTGACCCTGGGTTTCCATATATGCATGTGAAATGTGAAAAGAAGATGAGATTAAATATTTAAAATGCCTGACGTATTAGTCACCTTCTCCCTATGGAAAGACTATTACTTCCTACAAACTTACATCACATACTGTCTACTCTTCAATCATAACACTCATCTGTCAGTTTGTCAGCTTCAGCCTGACCAAAAGCCACCAAATATTGGCTAAGATAGTGGGAATGAGTCTTGCAAAGCCTCATGAAGCAAGGGCTAAAACAGACCTTAGCAAGTTGCTCATTTCCCATCTGCTATCAAGCTACCTTTCAAAAGTCCAACCTGATTCCAGGACTCATGGCTATCCATCATTGCTTCAATACAAAATCCAATGTCTTTAGCACACACTTCCCTATCGCTGGTAATAAGGGATACAGTGATGATCATTTTCCCAATGATAGGGGTCCTGATCCTTTTTAGGATCACATAATAAGAACATTTTTCATTGTTGCAGATAATTCCCCTTCTCGTGCACATTTGTCAAAGGCAGTTTCCAACAGTCCCCGTACATCATCCTGAAATACATGATAAGATTCAGGTCTGCTATTCATCATCTGCTGGGGTCCCTCCAATGCAAGTTCCTGCATGGCTTTTCTCACCTCTAGTTTAACAACTGGAATGCAAGCTCTCCCTAGACCAGTATGGCCATCCAGGGAAGGTCAAAAGACTCAAGTAACAATGGTCCCCAACTTGAGAGGAGTGAATCTTTAATAAAGATATATACATCCTTTGTAAAGGTAAACTGTATCTATTGTCACCATTTTGCAAGAGGACTCAGAGCACTCTATAATCATCACAGATCTCTAGGAACTGAGCTTCCATTGCCATTTTATCTGATTGCCACTATTGAAAAACATCAAGGTTTAATGGAAAGAGTCTGTGCTTTGGAACAATTAGACTTGAGTTAAAAATTCTGGTCCTTTCATTAACATGATGGGTGACCTGAAATATATGCTTAATTTATCTGAGTATGCCTCTTTATCTGCAAAATGGGAGTATTACCAACTTCATAAATCTCTTGTGAAAAATTTAAAAGATACTTTATTTTTCTGCCTGGCATAGAGTAGGCACATAATCACAAAGACCTTCATGATAGCAGCATCTGAGCTGGGACCCAGAAGAGTAGGTGGGCACTGACAGAACAGGGACAGGAGGATTTCTTCCACATTGAGAAGGAAGCTGACGCAAACTCACGCTGAGGAGATCAATGTGTTCAGAATATGCCAGGCACTCCGGGTACACACAAATTCCAGGCACACACAAATTACATGTAACATTTACTGAGTGGATGAAAGAGAAGTACAGTGTTGTTCAAGCACTGGTTCCAGGCTATGGCACTGACCTTCTTATGTCTCCAATTTCCTTATCAAAAGGGGGAAATGAAGAATAGAATTCCAAATTCTTATGGATTCTAGACTTTCTGGAGAAGGGGACTGGATGAATCCCTGTACCTATTGTCTGAGATAATCTTTAAAACTTAAAACCAAATATATCCCCTAAAGTCTTATTAATGTCAAACAACAGTTTAATTTAACTAGCCAAAAAAAAAAAAAAAAGTCTGCCTTGAGCATTGTGCTTTTTTTTTTTTAAAGAACTATCTAAATGAGATCAAAGTGACAATAGCAACTTAAAAGATTAGACAGAAACTTTAGGAGGCAGTGAGTTTATGTTCATGAGGAGGAACACCTCAGCAGAGGAGGGTGATAATGGTTGCACAACTGGGAGAATGCAATTAACAACAACAACAAAAAAAACTCATTGCCATCAAGTCGGATCTGACTCACAGCGACCCCTCCTTCGGTTTCCAAGGCGGTATCACTACAGAAGTAGATTGTCCAACCTTCCTTCTGAGGAGTGGCTGGTGGTTTTGAACCGCCAGCTTTCTGGTTAGCAGTCAAATGTCTTAGGCATTATGCCACCAGAGCTCCTGAAGAATGTCATTAGTGTCACTGAATTGTACAAAATGGTCACTGGATGTAGAAAATACAAATTACATGTAATATTCACTGAGTGGAATTGGCATACGTTTTGCAGTGTATATACTCAACAAGAATAAAATAAAACTTAAAAAAAAAAATCAGCTACATCAAAAGGTTGTTCTGAAGATCAAGAGAGAAAATACACGCAAAGACTTGGGAGCACTGCCTGGCCTTTTGTGATGGCTCGCAGATACTGACTTGCTTCATCACCAGTGTCGTCGCTATTATTCCTGGTATGGAGATGCTTACTGGGAAGTGAATTGGGCTGCTGATCATATTTGGGAGACTTGGAGAATTCGCAGAAGTTACCGGTCAGTACTTTCAGAGTCCTTGTTCCAAATTAAGGTCTGGAAATGATGTATTTTGTTTCGACTCATCTACAGTCTCAATCCTTCAAGATAACATCCTCTTCACCATTTTATTTCTAGAAAACAGAGAGAAGATCTGGAGCCCTTTTTAGAAGGAAAATGTTTTCTTTTCAATCATGTGGAGCTCTTGTGTGTGGCAATCACTTGCATGCCACACACATAGGAAGTGAAGGACTGTGGCTTCCCACGGTGGGCTCCCTTTCTAACTACATCACATATTTTACCATCATTCCATTCTCAAGATGAGGCCATCACAACCTAATGGTGTTACTACTGGAATCTGTAGGAAGATGTCTTTCAGTATACACATAACTTGGTATTTGGTAAGACCCCATGCCACTCAGTAGAAGGAAGTTGAGCCCAGTGTTAAAGATATACACTAGCCCTAGAACTGGAGAATTCTAGGGGAAAATAGCCCCTTCAGCTATAAATTATGTTTGCTCAGGTAAGCTGTATACCTCTCTGAGCCTCAGTTCCCCCTCATGTAAAATGGGTATAAACCAGTTGCCTGATTCCCTGTATGTGAGTCAGGGTCAAACTGTACCCCACAGGGTTTTTTAATGGTTAATTTTTCAGAAGTAAATCTCCAGGCCTTTCTTTCAAGGCCCTTCTGAGTGGACTTGAACCTCCAACATTTCAGTTAGCAGTCGAGTACATTAACTGCTTGTACCACCCATGGACTCCATACTTGTTTCTAAAGGTTGTTTTCAGGCTTAAATGAGACAGTGTGGGCACATGAAAAACAGACAACAGTTCCTTTTCCCTTCAGTCAACTCTGTGTTTGTGCACTTGACAGGCAGTGCAAAAACAATCTCGTGGCATGCGTACTCTGACCATCCTAGAAGCTGTGTTGCAATTGAAGCAGGTTGCCAAAATCCCAGTACACCTGGGAACATCATCTGCTTAGTAAATATGTCCAGATAATAAAACCTCATGCCCTGGGTCATTTTCTGATTATCAGCAAGGATGAAGACTCTCCAGTCCCAGGAAGGAGTATACACTTATATGATTCACAGAGATATCAAGGACTTGGAGTGGTACCAGGAAGGGCTTTGTTCTTCACAACATCAAAATTCAGGCCCAGCCACTGCCAGAGGCAGCACACTGAGCTTAATGAAGCAGTGGGATGAACTAATACAGCAAATCATATAACTCTTACTACCAATATGGCCCACATCATGCTAAATTACAGCACCAGACATGATTGGACACACATCACAAAAGGAGAAGGAACTCACTGAATGGTAGGAATTTTCAATGTCACATAAGAAGGATGTCAAGAATCAGTTCTTAGGGGAGACGTTTTTGTTTTCTTCTCTTCTTTCTCCCTATGTGAATTATGCTCCTAAGCAATCACCATTAATTATGATAGTTAATACAATGAACATTTACTGAGTGTCTACCATGTGCCATGCTCTGTGCCAGGAACTCACAGTTATTGGCACAGACAGAAAATATGGAAGAAATTACAGGAAAACTGTGTCAACTGTGACTTACCACATTTGAGTAAGGACAGGGAGCTACAGGACCCCTCACGAATCCAGGGGTATCAGTTGAGATTTCCTTAGTCTTAAATTCATTCATTCACTCTCCTAGTAATTCAACAAGTATTGCTACATACCTGTATCTTTCAACATTGTACTTGGTGATAGAAATAAAGAGGTTAACAAGACAGTCCCTGCCCACACAGAACTCCCAGCCTGTTGTTGTTGTTATTTGCCATCGAGTTGGTCAGGAGCCACAACTGGGGGACAAATAGCTGGGTTGCAATGTGTCACTAAACTGTTTTGGGAAAAAGTGATATCTAAGAGCTCTGGTAGTGTGCCTAAGGCATTTGACTGCTAACCAGAAGGTTGGTGGTACAAACCCACCAGTCACTCCTTGGAAGGAAGACTGGGCAATCTATTTCCATAGTGATACCACCTTGGAAACTCAAGGTGGGGTTGCTATGAGTCAGATCCGACTCAATGGCAGTGAGTTTTTTGGTAAAGTGAAACTAAAGGATAAGTAGAGTTAGCTTTGAAAAGATTGAGAAAAAGGCATTCCTGAAAGGAGAAAACCCAAAAACAAACCCACTGCCATTAAGTCAATTCCAACTCATAGCAACCTCCATAGGGTTTCTAAGGCTGTGAATCTTTACAGAGGCTGACTGCCTTGCCTTTATTCTGTGGAACAGGTGATAGGATCAAACAGTCGCCTTTTCAGTTAGCAGCCAAATGCCTTACCATGGCACCATCAGAGCTCCTTGGGAGAAGAAAAGGCATGGGTAAAACATCAACTGTGATAAAGAACATGGTAGAGTCCAAAACCAAACCAAACACACTGCCATCAAGTCGATTCCAACTCATAGTAACTCCCATTGGGTTTCTGAGGTGGTAAATCTTTACAGAATTAGATTGCCCAGTCTTTCTTCCAAGGAGTGGCTGGTGAGTTTGAACTGCCAACCTTCTAGGTAGCAGTCAAATTGCCTTAGGCACTGCATCACCAGAGCTCCTTATGGTAGGGACAGGAAACTGAAATAAATTCAGTTGACTATCATGGTAAAGTGGTGAGAGATGTGACTGGAAAGGTAAGAAGGGGTCAGACCAGGCAGGGCACCTCTGAACCCATGATAATAAGCAGGGTAGACCTTACTCTGAGGGCAGTAGGAGACATGGGAAGGCTTTACGTAGGGGTGTGGCCTGATCAGCTCTTCCTTCTGGTGAACTGTGTGAATTGCTTAGTGATATATATATATATGACTGACGACATAAAGACCACTTAGGAGGCTACTGGAATGATCCTGATGAGAGAGAAGGGCAGCTTGAGCTAGGACAGGGGCAGCAAGGAAAGAAAGGATGAATGGATTTGAGGGAGACTTAGGAGGTCAGGTTGATGGACCTTAGCAATTAATTAAGTCTGGACACTAGAAAGCTCAAAATGTCAAGAATGATGGTAAATAAATAGTAACTGAGTTTTGAAGGATGATAAGAGGCTGGCCGGGTGAATAGGATGAGAATGATGATCCAAGCAGAGGGAGCAGCACACACAAAATCCCCAAAAGGCAAACTGACACTTAGGCTATGGGGAGGCAAAGGAGAAGAGACAGGGACCAGATCTTGGAGAGTCCGGTGTGTCATCCTACAGGGTTTGCTGCTGGGGTTACTGAACAAGGTCAAGCAGGAGAGTGATAAGCTTCTATGTGAAGAAGGGTTTGGAGAAAGTCTGACTTCATAAAAGGGAACCAATCTGAATAAGGTCCCAAACTAAGTCACCAATTAAACCTGACATGAATGCACCTACATGGAATGAGTGAAGTATCTTGTAATAAACTCAAGAACGTATTATCAGACTTCATGCAGAAGACACTTTCCAACATGCATCACATAATCTGACAATTCATCTTACCATAAAGGATGAAATTTCTTGGCCCAGGAACCAGGGCTTCTAATGGGTTAATTCTGGTTCAACCTCCTGCTGAGAATTTGCATTTCCAGACCAGATACACTGAATCAGAATCTACAGTTTACCAAGGTCCCCAGGTGATTCTTATGTGTTCTGGGCATTTTGTTTAAATGTAGATTCTGATTCAGTGTATTTGGAGTAGAAATTCAAATTCTTAGGAAGGGTATGGAACCAGAATGAACTGGTTGGAAGTGCTGCCAAGAACATTATTTCCTCCCTCCCAAATCCTTCAGCCCAAGAGGTTCACTGATCAACCCAAAAAATTTCTGTCACAATGTAATTAAATAATTGATTTTGAGTTTCCAAAGCCTGCAAATCATAGTTACAGTCAACAGAGAACTACTAGCTCACCAAGATCCAAAACCCTGTGGAGAAAGAATAGTGCCATATATATATTTCCATGATGTGGCTAATCTGTTTCTATATCTACCTTCCCCCACTCCTATGCACCTCCCCCAAAAAATGTAGCCTTTGTAATTTGTTCACATCCCAACCATCCAGCACCAAGCCATGGAGCCAAACACAGAGAATGCATTCAGCAAAAACAGCACAAGCTTTAGCACTGCTCACACTAATTGAGGACAAGCTGCTTGACCTTGGGGCAAGTCTCTTGATCTCTCCGAACATTATTTTCCAGTGTTCAATCAGGTGATGTAAAAGTTAGGCTCATTAGAAATAAATTACTTAAAATGAGTAGCATGCAGGAAACACACAATGAATGACTGCTAATAATAAATGTTTACAGCTTGACAACATGGTCCATTCTCCTTTGTATTTCCTGCATAGCTTTGAACCAGTTCAAAATGGAAACAAAGAACCCTGATTTCCTGCCTATCATCCCAGTTACTGTTAGAACCACTATCACTTGAAGATGAACTAGTTCCTTTTCTCACTGAATTACTACATGTCCCTTTACTTCTCTTTATGTCCTATATCACTAAGAAAAGTATTTTCCCTCAGGGTAGGTGGGAGAGTTGTGGGGGAAAAGGGGAAGGAGAGGTTCCTTACATGGAGTCTCTGTACAGAGTATGATGCTAGGCGTTTTGTATTTGTGAAAGCATGTGCTCCTACTGTAATGCTTTGAGATAGAAAATACTATTATTCTCTTTTTACAGGTGAGGAAACTGAGGCTCAGACAGATTAAGTTGCTAGCCCAAAACACGCACATAGAAAATTTGCTGAGTCTGACTCAAAACTAAGTGTGTCTAATTCTAAAGTATGGGTTCTTGCCGGTAGTCCTCATTTTAAAGGACAGGGTGCTAACACATGGAGGGATTAGGCCTAAGAATGTAAGTTGTTTGGAATCTGCTGAATTGACAGAATACCAGCTATGGAGTCAGACATGGATTCCTCTGACCAATTCTATGACTATAGGCAAGTCATTCTTCCTCCTGAGACCTCATCTGTTAGAATGAATCTCTCGCCAGACCCCAAACAGTAATTCCTTACCACCTTTCATGTGTTTCAAATTCTAGAGAACTTACTCATATTTCAACGAACACTGACTTTAAGAGTACTATTTTATTGGTGTTTATTTTTCACTTGCTTCTAGCCAGGAAGGCAGTAAAAAGAGTTTTAATGAGAATTTTCTTAATTAGGATAAAAATTCAGTATTTAAATTAATAAAAATAAATTTGGAATAAAAAACACAACTTATACATTTTATCAAAAGTAATAGATTGGGAATGAATAAAAGAGACAATAGCTTTCTGCAGGAAAGGATGAGACCTATCATCCAAATCAGAAGGCACGCTGCTCCAAAAGATGTCCCTCTATCTCAGCATGAAAGGACAGGAGTCAATATCTCTCCCCCAGAACACAGAGCACAGTGCAGGCTCATGGCATGGGCTGGATGAGTGTTTCTGGATAAAACCAAAAACCAAAACCAAACTCACTGCCATTGAGTAGATTCTGACTCATAGCAACCCCCATTGGGTTTCCAAAGCGGTAAATCTTTACAGGAATAGATTTCCCAGTCTTCCTTCTGCAGAGTGGCTGGTGGGTTTGAATCACAAACCTTCTGGTTAGTAGTCAAATGCCTTAGGCATTATGCCACCAGAGCTCCTTTTAAGATAAAAGAACTAATTAATTAATCGATGCCTCTGGATGGTGCAAATGGTTAAGTACTCAGCTATGACAGCTGAAGGTTGGCAGTGCGAACCCACCCAGAGGTACCTCGGGAGACAGGTCTGGCAATTTGCTTCTGCAAGGTCACAGCCATGAAAACCTTACAGAGCACAGTTTTACTATGAAACACATGGGGTCACCACGAGTCAGAACAGACTTAATGGCAACAGGTTTTTATTTATTTTTCTTTGCTTTAGTATTTCTATGTTTCAAATAAGGAGCTCTGGTGGTACAGTGGTTAACTGTTCAGCTGCAAACTGAAAGGTGGCGATTTGAACCCACTCAGCTGATCCTCAGGAAAAAGAAGAGGAAGTCTGCTTCCATAAAGATTTATAGCCTTGGAAACCCTATGGGGCATTTCTACTCTGTCCTATAGGGTCACTATGAGTTGTAATTGACTTGACGGCAATGGGTTTCAGATGTTTCAATGTGACCGACCAAATATTATTTTACCTCTATTAAAAAAAAAAAAAAAACCTGCTGTCGGGTCAGATTCTACTCATAGCGACCCCTCCTTGGGTTTCTGAGGAGGTATCACTACGGACGTAGACTGGCAACCTTCATTATGAGGAGTGGCTGGTGCGTTTGAACCACCAGTCTTCTGGTTAGCAGCCAAGTGTCTTAGGCACTAAGCCACCAGAGCTCCATTTAGTGGCTGAAAGAGCTGAAACTCAAAGATTGGAAGTAACGTGCGTAAAGGTACACAACCAGTGAGTGATGAGCCTGAGATCAGAATCCATTTCCAGTGTCCTGAGTAATCCAGGCAGCCTTCCCTGCAGGACAAGAGCAGCAGATGGAAGCAGTGAAAGGGTAGCTCTCTTCGCACCATGGGTCTGATTAAAAGCTTTTTTTCCTCCCCAAATTAAATTTTCAAGGTCCTTGAGGGTCCAATAGGTTACTGAATATGATAGCACTTTATAACTCTTAAGTGGTAAGTCCATTAACAAAGGTTATTTTCAGGGGCTCTGGTAGCATACTGCCTAAGGCACTTGACTGCTAACCAGAAGGCTGGCGGTTCAAACCCACCAGCCACTCCTCAGACGGAAGGTTGGGCAATCCTACTTCTGTAGTGATACCGCCTTGGAAACCCAAGGAGGGGTCGCTATGAGTGGGGGCTGACTCAACGACACGTAACAACAACAACAACTGGCCCTTCAAGGGATCAGGCCCTGAATACAGCATTACTGAAACCATTCTTCCGCCTAAACAGACCAGGCTTTTTTAAGAAATTTTCAGAGCCAGGGTTCAAACGTGGCTTAATCTGACTCCAAAGCATAGTCATCTGTCACAGCAAATTCCCCTGGAACCCATCATATAAGTCCTTAATAAAACCAAGAGCTGTGGAGTTGGCTCCGATTCATGGTGACCCCATGTGTGTCAGAGTGGAACTGTGCTCCATAGGGTTTTCAGTGGGTGTGACCTTTCACAAGAAGAACGCCAGGTCTTTTTTCTGAGGTGCCTCTGGACGGATTCCAACAGCCAACCTCTTAGGCAGTACTCAGCACTTAATCATCTGTGCCACCCAAGGACTCCTCTGATCATCACCTTTTTCTCTTAAAGATCAGTAAAACAAAGCTTACAGAAACTAAATTACCTATCTCTGGTTACATAATAGGTGAGAAGAGTTAGAACTGAAAATCAGGACTGCTGACTCCAAAGTCAGTGCTTGTTATACTCCTGTAAGCGGCCAGATGGTGCTGACTGAGAAACCCCAGGCACTGGCCCTAGAAAATTCTGCATCTTTTGTCCTGAGACCCATTCCTCTGCCACAGTCTTCCACTGAGTGTCCTAATGCAGGGATCATAAATAACAAGAATTGTGTCAACTGATTCTCCCTCTTTAATGGCAGGTAATGAACCTGAAAATACACATTTTCTTTCTCCAGCCCTCCATCAAACTCCAGTCCTGGAATAGGCACTGTTTGACAGGCTGTATGTGCTGTGACACAATCCAATAAAAATGAAATGAAGAAAACAACTTTATTTCTCACTACTTCCATCCCTTGTTTGAATTGTGAATACTTCAGTTACGTTTCATCCATGGCCTGTCTGTAAACTCACTGTAGTGAAATATGCCCCTGTATGCCTTATATTTGAAACTGTCTGACTAGCTTTCAACAGCCTGGTTAAAGAACTGGGTAACAGAAAGTCTGAAGGGCCTCCTAACTTTCTTTCTGTCACTCTCCTCAGGATAGATGACCCATGTTGTCAGGTATTTTTCCTTTTGAGGAAATAAAATATCTGCCCCAGGAATCATCTAAATTTTGCCAAGGGTAAAATTTCTTCTAGTCTATGATATTATGTAATAATATGTGAATGTACGTATGATATAATGTCAAGTAACAAGGCAGGATATAAAACTGCATAAATAGCATGATCTCAACCAGAGTTGAAATAAAGTCCACCAAAACCAAAACCAAAACCAAACTCACTGCCGTTGTGTCAGATCCAACTCATAGCAACCCCTCCTTGGGTTTCCAAGGCGGTATCACTACAGAAGTAGATTGCCCAACCTTCCTTCTGAGGAGTGGCTGGTGGGTTTGAACTGCCAGCCTTCTGGTTAGCAGTCAAATGCCTTAGACATTACACCACCAGAGCTCCCAAAATGAAGTCCAGAAGGAATTAATTTATAATGTTAACAGTAGTTATTTTTGTTTGACAGGATCATGCATGATTATTTTGTCTTTTCTAACTTTCAGTAAGAAGAATATATGGTTTTAAAAAAATTTTTAATGAAATTACTAAAGAAAGAAAATGTAATAATAATTTTTCCAGAAAGAGGCCTAAACATTCAGTTCTTCTTTCCCTCCAAAACTATTACATAAGATTATGCAACTTTCACTAAGACCAGACAATACTTGTAAGGGGGAAAAATAGTTATAAACCAATTTTGCTAATAAATATAGATATCAAAACCTATGTAAATGTCAGCAAATCAAATCCTGCAGTGTATAGAAAACAGTACATCATGACCAATTAGGGCTTACCCTGGGAATGAAGAACAGAAAATCTATCAGTGAAATCCACAACAATGTAAATTAAAAGAGAACAAAAACATATATAGTCTTTGCAATAAATAAGGAAAAAGTATATTATAAAATTCAACATGCAAATTCAGGATATTTAAAAAAAAAAAAAAAAACACCTCCTAGAAAATTAAGTAAAAGAGAGTTCCAACACACCCAGAGGCTCCTCAGAAGGCAGGCCTGGTGATCAACTTCCAAAATGTCACAGACTTGAAAATCCTATGGAGCAGTTCTATTCCACACATATGGCATCACCATGAGTCAGAATTGACCCAACATCAACTAGCAACAACAATAAAGAATCCTTACCAAAAATTTTAAAATCTCACTTAAAGGTAATTTAAAAGTGTTTCTATTATTCAGGAACAAAATAAGACCACCTACTACCATTAAATCAGACAACATATTGCACTGGGCAGATCTGCTCAAAAGACCTCTATAAACTGCTGACAAGTAAAGCTGTCTCTTTGCAGACTAAAGTATGACTAACCCAAGCCATAGTATTTTCAATAGTCTCATATGCATGTGATAGCTGGACAATAAGGAAGACCAAAGAACAGTTTATGCTTTCGAGTTGTGGTGTTGGAGAAGAATGCTGAGAGTACCACGGACTACCACAAGAATGAACAAATCTGTCCTGGAGGAAGTGCAGCCAGAATGCTCCTTGGAAGTGAGAATGGCTAGACTTTGTCTCACCTTCTCTAGTCATGTTGTCAGAAAAGAACATTCCCTGGAGAAGGATATCATGCTGGTAAAGTGGAGGGTCAGTGAAAAAGGAGAAGGCCCTCAGAGAGATGAATCGACACATCAGCTGCAACAATGGGGCTCAGGTATAGCAAGGATTGTGAGGCTGGCACAGGACTGGGCAGTGTTTCATTCTGTTGTACACAGGTTCACTATGAGTTGGAGCCAACTCAACAGCACCTAACTACAGCAACTACCATTAAGCTTTGTACTGGTAAGGCCAGTCATTGCAATAAGGCAAGAAAAATAAATAAGTGCTTAAAAATTGAAGAAAAGAGAAACTTATCTGTAGGTTATGTTTCTGACATAGAAAACCCAACAGAAGTTAGAGAAAGAAATAATAAGATTGTTTAACATTATATATTCAAAATTAAAGAAGGAGATATTATTTTATTTTATTGCTTTATTTCCTTTTAAAATTATATTTAGTTACATTTATTTAATAAAATATTTATTACTCCACAGTCAGAACTGAAGAAGAAATGACTTAATCCTGCTACCAGCATGTTCTCTCTCTTTTTAAAGTGCTCGATAAAAGGTCTGATTTTTTTTTTACCTTGCTCCATCAAAAATACAGATTGTATATGAAGAACAAAAACTGTAATTAGACTTAAGCAACATTTTGCATCATGTGTGTATGTGTGTTTTCTCCTTGTGATTTTATCTCTTTCCCTTCCCTTTTTACAACTATACACATAATTGTAAAGTCATGCTGTGGGACAAATGAGCTACATACATCTTAAGAGTCCTTGGTTCTAAAATGAGAAAAGAGAAAACAATGTGGTAATGATGATGATGAAGATTAAGAAGAGGAAAAGGAGGAAAGGGGAAGATGAAGAAGAGGAGAGAGAAAAAGCAAGAAAGGGGAAGGATAGAAGAAGATCATAAGAAAGGAAAGATAGGAAGAGAAGGGGGAAGGGCAAGGAGCATGAAAAAGAAGAGGAAGAGAAGCACAGGTAACATTTATTGAGCACTTAGTACATGCCAGGTACTGTACTAATTGCTTTATTTTCCTTATTTAATTATCAGTCTTCATAGTGATCTTATAGTATATATGCATTTTATAGACAAGGAAAATAAGGCTCAGAATGCTTAAGTAGCTTTCCAAGGCCACACAACTAGGAACTGTGGTTTAGCCAAAATTTGAACATATGTCTGCCTACCCAGAATCCATGGGATTAAATACTCACTCAAAGATACTACTCTCCTATGTATTGTGCTGATTTTGAGAGCGTCTTAGGATATGAAGATGATGAAGTCTGTTCTGATTACCTAGTGCTGCTCTGATAGGAATATACCACAAATGGGATGGCCTTAATAAGCAGGAGTTTATTCTCTTACAGTTCAGGAGGCCAGAAGTCCAAGTTCAAAGTGCCAGTCTCCAGGAGCTTGGTGAAAGACCCTCGACCTTGGGCTTCAGCTCTGCCTCTTGCTTCCAGCCCACTGAAGCTAGAGGCATCTCTTCACTCAGGTAGCTACTGGCTGCTGAGGCTAACAAGTCCAAGGTCAACAAATAAAATGGCACAATCCCGTTGTTACCAAACCACACAGCAGGCCATTAATTCAAGTCTATTGAAAGTCCCAGGATTGGCAGGGCATGGCAGGCTGCTGAACAATGACACGGCTACATGCAGGGTTCAAGCGTGCCATAAGCATTTGGAAGACCATTCCCGAAGCTGTTTTTTATACACGGGAAGCAGACCACATAGCCAAAAGCAGCTACTCAATTGCTCCAATAGAGTCCATCATGGAGTTAGTTACTAATCTCACCATGGGGAGTAACTACATTCAGCTGCCCAGCCACTCAACCAGGCCCAGCCAAGTTGACACACAAACGTAACACCACAAAGTCCTAAAACGGTCACCTTCACACTCTCATTCTAAATCTCCAACCAAGCCAATGTCCTGAAAAATTAAATCCTTGCTTCAGAACACTTCTGGTTTTGCATGTTTAAAATTAAGAATGAAAAAAATATTCACTAAAATACAATTTTTAAAGCATTAAGCATTCAAGAGCACAAGTTTAGTGCAAAGGTTAAATCTGAAGCAAAAATATAACTTGTCAGTTTCCAATGAAAAAACATGTGAATTCTGGTACATACCAGGCTCCACAATCTATTTACCATATACCAGTTCTTCCAAGACCTGTTCTTTCACCCATTTGCTTTCTTTCTATTATTCTTAGAATATGATGCATAACAAACAGGTTTATATTAAGTTTCAGGGAATGAAATAGACTGCCTCCAAAATGTTTGTATTTCAAATAAACATCTAAAGGAACCTCGGGTTCTAGCTCTCCAAGAGCTGCGTATGCATTACATTTCCCTCCCTTGATTCCTAGAGGGTCAGACTAACACCATCAAAAAGCTGGGCTGGGCAGGCACAGAGGGTCTGGTACAAGTCATTGCTCAGACACAGCAACCAACATTGACCTTAGATTCCAAGACTTAGAAGAGAGCTCTATCAATCCCCTTCCATGCAGCAGCAGCTAAGAAGAAAGAGGAAAGAAAGAGCTGAAAACCATAAGAAGAAAACGTATACGCACACCTGCCCACATGTATACAGAAAGCAAGAAGTTACTTAATTCTAATGACAACGGGGTGACAAAACTTCCTGAAAATCTATGAGGTGAAATTCCTCAAAAAACAGGGCAAGTGGTAAGATTAGTTTGTTATCACACTCCACAGGTCAGCCTTCATTACCAGATACCTTGTTTATGTCCAGCACTTTCTAAGTGTTGGGAGTTAAAGGGGTGAATGGGAGGTCCAGCTCCAAAGGAGTATGCAGTATAGCTGACAAGGAATTACAGAAGAAATATTTAATAAAGTGAGGTAACAGCAAAATACGAGTGAAACAAAATAAACATATTTAACCCACTTTGGGGAGTAAGGAAAGGCTCCCCCAGGAGAGTTCACCAAACTCAAACATGAAGAACAGGTAGAAGTCAGCCCAGAAGCAAAGAGGAGAATGACAATCAAAGCATTCCAGGCTGCATTAATAGTATAGTGGTTCTCAAAGTGTGGTCTCCGGACCAGCACCATCAGCGTCTCCTGGAAACTCGTTAGAAATACAAACACCCAGACTCCTTCAAGATGCACAGAATCAGACACTTTAGGGATGGGCCTAGAAATCTGTGCTTTAACCATCCCTCTAGGTAAGTAGTTCTCAGAAGTGAACTACAAAATGCAGAATGCTTGGAGGGTCAAACAGGGTTAGGAGGGTTCAGGCAGAAGGCAGACTCGAAGGATGGGTAGAAGGCTTATAAGAAAAGGCTTTGTATGTTATAAAAAGAATTTGGGATTTTACCCAGAGAAAAATGGAAAGCCATTAAAGTATTACAGTATGAGTACAAAACAAACCAAAACACAAATAATACTGGTGGCTACTAAAAATATATATGCAGTCATAAAGATTGTTCTTTATCTTATTGTGGAGATAAAAAATTTATTCCTAAACAGGAAAGTAGCCATGCACAAGGGCAAGAATCCCACCCTACCTTTCTTTCTGGAGTCTTTCTTGGTGCTGGTTTTCACAGCTACTTGAAGTTCTGTCTCAGTTGACATCCTACTAAATCCTTAGTCCACTTCACACAGATCCTGGGCCTCGGCCAGGCTCATTGAGGACTCCTCTCCAAGAGTATGACTCCTCCCTTCACAAACGACTCCCCAAGTGGCTCATTTCATTCACTTCTTTCGAGGGCTGCAAACCAAGCAAACAGAAAATTCAGAACAGTCACCTTTTGAAGATAAGCACAAATCAGAAGCAGGGAGAGGGGGCAGAACCAGCCTGGCAAATAAACATACAAAAACAGGGACACCTTGATCTCCATGTACAAATGCTCATATGATTTTATGAAGCAACTGGCAAGGTTTAGTTAGACAGCACAGGAGTCCCTGAGTGGCCCAAATGGTGAAATGTTTGACTACTAAGGGAGCTCTGGTAGCGTAGTGCCTAAGGCACTTGACTGCTAACCAGAAGGCTGGCAGTTCAAACTCACCAGCCACACCTCGGAAGGAAGGTTGGGCAATCTACTTCCCTAGTGATACTGCCTTGGAAACCCAAGGAGGGGTCGTTATGAGTCGGGTCCGACTTGATGGCACATAACAACAACTACTACTAACTAAAAGGTTGGTGGTTCAAACCCACTCAGAGGCTCCTCAAAAGAAAGGCCTGGCAGTCTTCTTCCAAAAGATCACAGCCTTGAAAACCCTATGGAGAAGTTATACTCTGCACACATGGGGTCACATGAGTTGAAATCAACTCCATGGCAACTGCTTATTTGTTGTTCCCATACAGCAAAGGGAATAAGGGTCTATGCACGAGACTGTTTCTCAAACCAGGTAACTCAAAATCGAGCAAAACTCTATTCTTTGTTCCCCCTGTTTCTTATTTTCAAGCACTAGAGGTCACCCAGAAAATACAGCAAAGGCATGATTCTGACCAGCCCCATGGAGACATTTCCAACAGCAGGGGACCCATCCATCAGCCAAGCTTGATCAGAGCCTTGGCAGCTAAAGCAGATCATAGGGAAGTGACCTGTGGTCTGTTCCCCACTGGCAGGCATCAGAGGGGACATGGAGTTGACATACAATTGGGTTCCAAGGGTAAGATGACAAATGGGGGCTGAGAAACTTTCCACAAAGCCAATTTTTATCTCAGCTTTCCCCATCCCAGCTCTAAGAGCAGGCAAGCATTTAATGTGCAGAGAGACAAAAGAAGCAGGCAGGCACACATTTCATTCATTCATTCTTTAATAAATATGCATTGCACACTACTAGGTACTATTAAGTTCAGACACTGTGCTAAGAAGAGAATAAGGATAATAATGATAACACAACCACTTCAATTACAGCGAGTATTTACTATGCACTTATTATACACTATGCCCTCAGCTACTGCTTCACACATACATTACCTCTTTTCAATCTCATTTAAATTGAATGAATGTATTCCTGTGTCAAGTCAGTCCCAGTGACTATCTGATAGTTTTATCTGAGAGTTCAGTTGAAAATAAACATTTCACCAGTCATGCATTTTTAAAGAATATTAAGAAAAAGCTACCAGGAACAGATCTTCAAACTGCGTAACCAATTCCTTGCTCATCTCACAAACACAAAATGATTTACTCTAAAAAGGCCAGCTTCAAATGCCAGTTTTGGCTCAAAAAGAAGAATGTTCCAAATCTCTTAAATGCAACAATTACAGATGGTTTAACTAGAAGGTCTAATATAAAAACCAGATAAAAGGCCTAAATATAGGGAAATTCTTACCTTCTAAAGATTCTTGTTTTTTTCTGTTTGTTCATTTGTTCTTTCAATAAGCTATTTTTCTACTGTGGTGGCATGCATGTTGCTATGACACTGGAAACTGTGCTATCACTCTTTCAAATGTCAGCACGATCACACATGGGGGACAGGTTTCAGCGGCACTTCCAGACATAGATGAGGAAGAAAAGCCTGGCAATCTACGTCCAAAACTCAGCCAATGAAAACATTATGGATCTTAACAGAACTGTCTTACTTGCTTGCTCTGGACATGCTATCAGGAGGGATCAATCACTAGAGGAGAAGATCATGCTTGGTAAGCAGAGGGCCAATGAGGGCCTAGGAGACCCTTGGTGAGATAGACTGGTACAACAGCCACACAGACTC
This sequence comes from Orycteropus afer afer, assembly GCF_000298275.1. NCBI lineage: Eukaryota > Metazoa > Chordata > Mammalia > Tubulidentata > Orycteropodidae > Orycteropus > Orycteropus afer. Next base: position 2,308,840 of record NW_006921770.1, read on the forward strand.
AAACATGCTGGTGATCATGAAGATGAGGAAGGATTGGATAATATTTTATTCTGTTGCAGTAGATTACCACAACAGCAGCTAACAAAAACAATTTTTATGAAGGATTCAGGAAAAAAATGAAACTCACTACCATTGAGTTTATTCTAACTGATAGTGATCCCCACTGGGTTTCCAAGGCTATAAAACTTTACAGAAGATTGTCCTATCTTTCTTTCAGAGAGTGGCTGGTAGGTTTGAACCACCAACCTTTTGGTTAGCAGGCAAATGCCTTAACCACTACAGTACCATAGCTCCTTAAAGGTGCTTGAGTTAGAGGATCTAAGGAAAATGGAAAATCATTTTCACAGAATGGAGCCCATGAAACTATGTGCAGAAAGTGAGAACTACTCCAGTCACTTCTCGGCCATCTATCTGTACCACCAGGCCACTAGTCCTACCCCTTCCTCAACCCCTCTAACCCAAAGGACAACATTCTACAGAAGATGATAGAGTTCTAAAATCAGCCATATATGGACATGATTAACCTTACTGATAATATTTACCATTTAAAAAAATATTTTCTAAGGACCTATTATGAACCAGGTACAAATACTCATTGCGTTATACACACCAACAGACATTTTCTGCCAACCACTCTGGCTAAGGGGTAATAGTCAAATCTCGACTCTGTCCTTGAAGAGGCTCACCATCCAGCAGAGAAGCCAGTCATGTAAGGGAGAGTCACACACATGACCAGAACTGAAACAGGCATAAATACTCGGTATACTGCAGGACAAAGGAGCAAGTATTCATTCTGCTTGGAAGAGTCAGGAACGTTTCAGAGAGAAGGAGCCATACTCTGTGGAAGCTTAAAGGAGGATGCTTCTGTCAACTGGATGATAAGGGAAAGGATCAACAGGTGCTCAATAAATATACAGAAAATGAATGAATGGAAGGAGATTTCAAACAGAGACCAGCATGTGCAAAGGTGAGAAGGCTTAATGTTCACAATCAAGCTTAATTTCCTAAGGAGGTAACACACTTTCTCATCTTGCCCATTTTTTCCTTGTGCTGCTATCTTTGTTTGGAATCTCTCTTCTTAAATCTACCTTGACATTCTATCAACCCCTCAAGGCTCAAAGAGATACCTCAGCTATGAAGATTTTCTGATTCCTCCCTTAAGATGGAATCTTTCCCTCCTTCTGCTGTGACTTCCTTTTTTGAACAACTTCATAGTTTCAACCACTTAGAAGCCATATGAGGTTGTGGAAGTTACTCAATCTCTTTTTCCTCATCACATAAACTCTGTTTCATCATTTGTACAATGGAGATAATAACAGTACAATCGGCCCTCCATATCCATGAGATCCACATCCACGCGTTCAACCAATCACAGATTGAGAATATTCAAAAAAAAAAAAAGAAAGAAAGAAAAGCAATTAAGTGGCCAAAGTCCCTCAAAGGCTAGGAGGGAGTGGAAAGTGCTATTTACATAGCATTTACATTGTATTACATATTATAAGTAATCTAGGAGCTCTAGAGATGATTTAAACTATACATGCTTGTAGATCATATGCAAATACTACACCATTTTATATAAGGGACTTGAATATCCTCAGATTTTGGTATCCACGGGGCTTCTGGAACCAATTCCCTACAGATACCAAAGGATGATTATACCTACTTCATGGATCTGCTATTGGAATTAAGTACAATCACACTTTTTGATGTGCTGGAAGAATGCAGGGATCTCTGGTGGTGTAGTGCCTGTTCTGGTGACCTAGTGCCACTCTGACAAGAATATACCACAAATGGGACGGCTTTAACAAATAGGAGTTTATTCTCTTACAGTCTAGAGGCTTTAAGTCCACGTTCAAAGTGCCAGGCTCTAGGGACTGTGTGAAAGCCCCTTGACCTTGGGCTTCAAGCTTTGCTTCTTGCTCCTGGCCCACTAAAGCTAGAGCATCTCTTCACTCAGGCAGCTACAGGCTGCTGAGGCTAACAAGCCCAAGGTCAACAAATAAAAAGGCATAGTCCTGATGTTACCTACAAAACCACATGGCAAGCCATTAATTCAAGTCCATTGTAAGTCCCAAGGTCGGCAGAGCATGGCAGGCTGCTGAACAAAGATACGGCTACGTGCAGGGTCCAAGCATGCCATAGGCTAGAGACTATCCCCAAGGCTTCTCCTAATATACAGGAAGCAGACCACACCCCAAAGGCAGCTACTCAGCTGCTTGTGGTAGATCCCACCATAGAGCTGATTGCCAGTCTCATCACGGGGAATAACTACCACCAGCTGCCCAGCCACTCAACTAGGCCCAGCTAAGTTGACATACAAATTTAACTACCACAGTGCCTAAGGCATTTGACTTCTAAACAGAAGGCTGGTGGTTCAAATCCGACTGGGTGGCATTGAGGTGTTTTTTTTGTTTGTTTGTTTGTTTGTTTTGGAAGAATCCATGCTTGAAATACCTCTTGGCACACACGTAATAAATATTAGGTACTAATAGTTTCCTAGGGAGCTCTGGTAGCATAGTGGCTAAGACACTTGCCTGCTAACCAGACGGCTGGCGGTTCAAACCCACAAGCCACTCCTCGGAAGGAAGGTTGGGCAATCCTACTTCCGTAGTGATACTGCCTCGGAAACCCAAGGAGGGGTCGCTATGAGTCGGGGCCGACTCGACGGCACACAACAACAACAGTTTCCTAAAAGAAGGGCTGGAAATCTATTTCTGGGAAAAAAAAAAAAAACAGCCACTGAAAATTCTACAGAGCACACTTCTACTCTGACACATTTAAGGTTGCCATGAGTTGGAATCCACTCTCAATGGTAATAAAATCGCTTCCCAGGTTTCTTGCCCAAAGTCACATTACTACTATGTGACTACAAGTCTACAGTATTATCTTCCCTCTGCAGTGGAGGAAACGGAGGCAGGCTAAGTCAACTTCTGAGGACATATTACTGCAGGGAATAGTAGACTCTAAATCTTTCCATCATTCTGGTCTTGCACACAGCAGGTGCATACTACATAAATACTGAAATGCTCTGAACTATATGGGTTTTACACAACTTCACGGACTTTTGAAAGTCAGTATAAATAAATGGATTGGATATGGGCCATTTTCTCCCCTTCAACTTTACAAACCACAATATAGCACCTCTCCCTATTCTGTGGGCACTTCCAGAGCCACTTGTTTGATAAAATGTGATTGTGTTCAAGTGTTACAAGCACGACTTGTGAATTTTTGAAGTATATCCATATATCAATAATGAAATCAGCATCAGTCCAAATAAAAGCTAAAACAAGGGAGCCACAGTACAGAGAAAACTCACTATCTTGTGGACCCTGGTATCCCCTTTAATTTTCCAAAAGCCAGAGGTTGAACAAATGCTGTAAAGTAATTACAAATTATTTAGGAAATTCATTTCTTTGTAATTAAGGAGATTAAAGTCCTCCAGGGTTAGAAACCATGTGACAACTCAAATCATTTTTCCCCAGTAAAAGCTGTGAAACCCTATCAGTTAAATTCAGGCTCGCCTAGAATTTTGAAATGCTTCAATAATGTTTCTTTGCTCCATACAATCTGCAGTAATTTAATATTCCTGAAGTGTGTCAGTTTTTTTTTTTAATAATAAGCTCTTCAAATCTAAATGTGAATTATGTAACATTCCACTACAGATATTCTGTCCAGTGAATTGCTTCTAAAATGTAAAATCCTATGTTCAGTGATAGGGTTGGGGGCCACAACACCAAGGCATAAAGCAAAGAAAACAGATAAGCCTTCTTTAGACAAAGCACAAAGGTTTGAGCAGTTACAACAGAGCAAACACATAAAATAAATCTGTATACTCTCTCCCTCTCCACCTCACCCTGCTTCTCTCTTCATATGATCCTACAGTAAAGACAACTAATGCTTACTGAAGAGTCCTTGGGTGGTTCAAACGGTTAACGTACTTGGCTACTAACCAAAAGGTTGGAAGGTTAAGTCCACCAAGAGGTACCTCAGGAGAAAAGCCTGGTCATTTATTTCCCAAAAGTCAGCCATCAGGAACCCTATGGAGCATCGTTCTACCCTCACACACATGGGGTCACCATGACCAGGAATAGGCAAGAGATGTTGAGGATCCACTATCATGTATTTATGCAAACAAGCATCTCCTACATTTGTTTACCAAGAACTGCAGCCAGAATGCTCCTTGGAAGCCAGAATGGCCACTTCGTCTCACCTACTTTGGTCATATTGTCAGAAAGAACCATTCCCTGGAGAAGGGTATCATGCTTGGTAAAGTGGAGGGTCAACAAAAAAGGGAAGACCTTCAACAAAATGGATCGACACAGTGGCTGCAACAAAGGGCTCCAGTAAAGAAAGGACTGTGAGGCTAGTGCAGGACCAGGCAGTATTTCCCTCTGTTGTACACTGGGTCACTATGAATTGGAGCTGACTCAATGACACCTAATAATAATAGCAACGGTTGTTTGCCAACCATGCCCCATCCCCAGGTACTCTAGTAACTTCACCATGCTAATTTTTGCTGTAAAAAAAATAGTATAGCTCACTTACAAAAATACCTAGGTTTTGGGGTGGCCAGTTGGCAAACACAGGTAGAATGCACATGCTATTTACATAAAAATACAGCATATGCCAGGTATGATGCTATAAGCTTTTCACATATTATCATATTCAATCCTTCCAACAACTTGAACTGTTAGGTATTTTTACATTTTTTAACAAATAAGAAAACTGACGCACCAGTAGATTTAGCAGCTTGCCAGAGGTCACATGGCTAGTAAATAGCTCAGCATAGGCCAATGGCATAAGACATCCTTCTCTCTACAATGTCACTCAAAATCCCGCGAGCTGTCCCTCATCAGATAAATGGGTAAACATACAATTGGGAGCACAGTGCCTAAGGCATTTGACTGCCAACCAGAAGGCTGGCAGTTCAAATCCCCCAGTCACTCCTCGGAAGTAAGGTTCAGCAATCTACCTCCGTAGTGATACCGCCTTGGAAACCCAAGGAGGGATCTCTATGAATTGGATCCGATGTGAATGGAATATAATGTATTCATAGAGAGAAATGAAGTTCTTATACATGCTCCAGCATGGGTGAACCTTGAACACATTATGCTAAATGAAAGAGGACAGGCCCAAAAGTCATATATTGTGACCATTTATATGAAGTACCTAGAATAGGTACATCCATAGAGACAGATTACTGGTTGCCCAGGGGCTAAGAGCAGAGAGAAATGGGAAGCAAATTCTTAATGAATTCTAGCGAATTCTCAGTAAAGTCATGATGGATTAAAAGCTGCGCCCCATAAACTGTTTATTTTATGATGTGAGACATTTTACTCAGCTTTATCATAAAGTATAGAAAATAGACTATTTGTTAACAAGGCACAAAGGTTCATAATAGTACAGGCAAGAAGCCACAATGAGTCTCCTTGCCTATAAAATGGGTGGCTTAATGGTTAAGCATTCGGCTGCTAACCAAAAGGTTGGAGGTTTGAACCCAACCCAGTGATTCTGTGGGAGAAAGACCTGGTGATCTGCTCTCATAAACATTTCAGCCCAGATAATTCTATGGGGCTGTTCCACTCTGTCATCACATGTGGTCATTACGAGTCAGAAGCAGCCTGACAACACCTAACAATCACCCCTAAGTAGGTAACAAACAAACAAAACTAATTGCCACTGAGTTGACCTCACATTTATCAGAGTAGACCTGTGCTCCACAGGGTTTCCAATGGCTATTTTTTCAGAAGTATATTGCCAGGCCTTTCTCCCAAGGAGCCTCTGGGTGGACTTGAACTTGTAGCCTATTGGTTACCAATCAAAGGTGTTAACCCTTTGTATCATCCACAGATCCACTATGTAGGTACTGGGGAGATAAACGAGATTGAGGATTTCAAAATCCTAGCTCATGCTGTCTTTGGTGTAAAATAGGATACATACATATATCTGCTTATCTTTACAAAAAGAAGCACAAGCCAGAAAACAATAAAGTTACTTTTCTACATGGGGAGACACTGGGTGATGAAGTGACTATGTGACTGAGTAGGAGGGATATGGCAGAGGGTAATACTTCTCCTGAATACTACTTTTTACATAATTTTCACTTTTGGAAGCAGGTTAGTGTTCTACATATCAGGGCAAGTAAAATTAAATCAACAAGAACTGGAAGAGGGGCAAGGAGTCTAAAACTGAAAGCAGACTGCAACAAATTAATCCAATTGTATTTCAAATGAGTATCATAACCACACTGAAGGGGTTGCCGGGAAACAACTAATCTAAATACTATACAGATACAGGATGTGACTGAATGTATTGAGTCTTGAGCAGGGTTGGGGTAGAAAGGGCTGCAAGTAAATCACATACTCTTTTTAGTAAGTTGGTTCTTCTGTACTGCTAATGGGTAAAACATTAAGGAATCATTTTAGACATATTATAGGCAGTTCAAACTCACCAGCCACTCCTTGGAAGGAAGACTGCGCAATCTACTTCTGTAGTGATACTGCCTCGGAAACCCAAGGAGGTGTCACTATGAGTCAGTCCGACTCAACAGCAAATAACAACAACAAACATAGGATTGAGCAAAGGGGTAAATGTGTTAATGTCATTGGAAGCTAAGGTACTCATGGTGGATTAAAATACAGAAAGTGAGTGACAAGGAAAGAATGTTGTGGGGATGTACTAGAAACTGGAGGTATGAGAGTAAACTCATGACTTATAAGGTATGCATCTGTATCAGTAGGGATGTATATGTACACACATGCACATGTGTTTATATATAAATGTGTGAATATATTATTTTATAGCTCTGTTCACTGCATGAGTCTAGAACCAAAGATACCCTAGTAACAGTGAGTACATCTAGTGCCCAGATTTTGGTCTCTAATATCATTCTCCAGTAAAAGGAATTCTAGTAAAAGGGGTTGTGGGAAAAATGGGTGACTCTAGAGCTAGGGCAGGTCAGCACAAGATAAGCCTGGAATATTTTGTGATTAAAAAAAGTAAGGAAGTACTTTGTGAAAGAAAATGGTAGGGGCCTGTCACAAAGACGCAGGAACCATCTTGAAGGGGCTCCCACTACCCTAATCTGGAAAGATTCAAGCACCAATTAAGAATAGTAATAAGTAAGAAATCATTGAAAAATGGGAATTTATTAACCCATACTGATAACATACAGACAAGGGTAGAAAGGAAGGCTACCTTGCTTACAGTAAAATTTCATGACTGGTAAACACAGAAGGAGCATTGGAGGTATAAAATGATCATTTCTACAACCACTGGAGTAAGGATTGTTCGAGTAAGAATCACCAATAGATGCTAAGACTAGGGGAAAGTTTTGATGAGAAGCAAGATATTTTCAGGTATGAAATGTCTCCTCATCTATTGTTTATCAATTGCAAGGGAAACCCTAATGCTTGTACAGTGGAGAAATTGAGTAATAGCTCAATTAGATTACCAGAATTAACATCCTCAAACAGCAGCAGATGGTTATTATGTGATACCTTGAGAAGAAAGTACTGTCACTTAGCTAGTATTATCTAGTATTTCAGACAGAAAACTAATTAGTTTATGCACTTAAAAATGGAGAGGAGGAGAGCTGTGTTATTCAGAAATGATGAAGACATATGGGTCTTCATAAAATTAACACTATGTGACATCACAGTTATTAAAATCAGTAATGCCTTTACAAAATAATCCAAGAAGGAATTTTCAGTGTTCTTAGACTTATGCTGAGAGCATAATACCAAAATATAGTATGTCCCTGGGAGGCACAAGTGGAGGTAACTAGGAAGACAGACCTGGCATTCTGACTGTGAAAGGTCACAGCCTTGAAAACCCTATAGAGCAGTTCTACTCTGCATACATGGGGTCATCTGAGTCAGAACAGACTCAACAGTAACTAATAACAGCAACATAGTAGAGTTTAGCATTGTGGTAGTTATGGTTGTTATCAACTTGGCTGGGCCTGGCTGAGTGGCTGGGCAGCTGATGGTAGTTATTCCCTATTATGAGACTGGCAATCGACTCCATGGTGGAATCTGCCACAAGCAGCTGCATAGCTGCTTTAGGGATGTGGTCTGCTTCCTGTTTATAAGAAATAGATTTGGGAATGGTCTCGAGCTCATGGCACGCTTGAAACCTGCATGTAGCCAAGTCATTTATTCAGCAGTCTGCCATACTCTGCCAACCTTGGGACTTTCAATGGACTTGAATCAATAACCTGCCGTACTGTTTGGTAACATTGGGACTATGCCCTTTTACTTGTCAACCTTGGATTTCTCAGCCTCAGCAGCCAGCAACTGTTGAGTGAAGAAAAGCCTCTAGCTTCAGTGGGCCAGGAACAGGAGGAAAAGGTGAAGCCAAAGGTTGAAGTGCTTTCACCCAGTCCCTAGAACCTGGCACTCTGAACTCAGACTTAAAGCCTCCAAACTGTAACAGAATGAACAACTATTTGTTAAAGCAATTCCATTTGTGGTATATTTTTGTCAGAGTGTCACTAGGTAACCAAAACAAGTAGGAATAATTTTAAATGATAATTTTAAATTCTTTATAAATAAGGCATATTTTCTTTTAAACTTAATTGAAAAATAAATAAGTAGGAGCCTGCTATTGGCAACTTTCTGGTGGTCTGGTTTTTTCTATGGTAAAATCTAGAATTAAACAAAATATTTAAACTGTTTATTAGTTTACTGATCTGTAAAATGGGATAATACTGCATATAAGTCATGGGATTACATAAATGAAAACAAAGTTTATAAAAATACATTTGGAAAAATAAAATGCTGTATTACATAGGGGCAAGTTCTGTTATCAGTCAACCTTCAGCAAGGCAATGATGGTGGGAACAAAATGCATCACTTTAATCAAACTCAGAGCTAACAAAAGTCAGAATCAGGTTTTAGCAATATTAAAGGAATTTATGTGACAGCAACAAGACATACTTTGGAACATTTCATTTAACTAATGGATCACACAGTTTCATTAAGTATTTATAGCACCATGAAAATTCATTCCATCAACCCTTAGGGTATCAGGAAAAACAAGTGTACAAACCTAAAATGATTCCATTAATGTTTTCAATACTTAGGGCCCTACCTCCACCCAACCTTCTGAAATATTCACCTTTAATGTTGCAAAAATATACCAACCAAACCTAGAGCATTAAATGGTCATGAGGTTAGGTTTGAATCCTGCTAACCCTACCATTAACCACCTAGTGCCATAGGTATTAAGACTACTTAACCACTTTGAGTATTAACTTCATCTGTAAAATGGGGGTAATAACTTCCTATTTTGCTGGGTTCATGGCAGATCAAAATGAACAAAGCTATGTAAAATGTTGTCACAGTGGCTTTCCTTGTGTTCAGCTCACTCTCTCTTCCTACCTCCCTACCCACGTCTCACACTCTTACTCCCCAACATATAGTACAGCTGTTCTGCCTGTCTCTCCAACTAGTCCTGAAACTAACCTACATTAGTGCCCAATCATTTTTGAATCCCACTAGCCATCTGCACAGTGCCTGGCATATTATGTAGACAAGTCAACACATACTGAAGTAAAGTCATTTATTCTTTGAACAAGTATTCGTGAAACATCTATTCTCTGGCAGACAGCTAAGACAGAGATAAAAATGATAGACTTAAGCTCAAAGAGCTGAAGCTATTGTTGAGGAAGTAGACAGAGACACAAACTGTGATAAACGTTGGTATGAAAGAAATCATGTGATTCTTCAGGGATTCTGTAGTACTCACATCAACTGCAGGTGTAGCAAAGAACACTGAACATACTGTGGACAGCCAGAAGAAGGGAAAATCACTCTTGGAGGAAGGATACCCAGAATGTTCCTTAGAAGCAAGGGTGGCAAGATGTTGTCTTGCTTACTTTGGACCTATTATCAGGAAAGACCAATCATCAGAAAAAGACATATGTTTGATAAAGTGGAGGGTCGAAGAAAACCTTCCATGAGATGGACATGATGGCTTTAACAATAGGCTCAAACACACACAATTGTGAGGATGGCACAGGGCCAGGAATTTTTCCTTCTGTAATACATAAGGTCGTTATGAGTCAGAAGCAACTCGACAGCAACCAACAACAACAAGAAGACATCAACTTGGGGCCAAACACTGGGAGGTGGGGGTATGTGTTGGATTAATCACTGGGACAGAGAGGTAAGACTTCTCAGGGGAGGTGATCCTTGAATTCTGAAAGAAGAAAGGTGTTGTATAAAAGTATAAAAGAGAGAATACAAAAGCAATTCCGGGAGCTCAAACAGTTGAGTATGCCTAAAGAATAAGAAGGGGTGAGCCTGTAGAAGGAGACAGAGGCCAGATGGGGCAGGCCTTTGGGCTATGTAGGGAGGAGCTTGAACAAGATCCTGTGGGCCCTGTAGTCTCCCAAACAAGGAGGAAGCAAGAAAATCCACTAGGGTGAGAAGACAGAACAATGCAATGCCTAGTCATAATTATTTTTCATGTGAAAATATAAGAAATAGTAGTTTACTATTTTAATATGTAGATTACCAATAGTATACATGTGCATTTCATATTTAAAAATTCATACACTGGTACAGGATGCTGACTTCAAAAATTATTCATTGATGGGGGTATAACTACTGGCAAGTGTCAGGGGGCCCCACAGTGGTTGCACAGTGGTTAGGGGAGCAACTAATACAATCTAGGGTCTTTCAAGATGGTGCTAGGAATCTCCCAGGGACTAGAAGCCAGTAATACTGGAGACTAGGAGACAGCTGCATTAGTAGAGCTCAGTGGCATCACTAGGGGGATACAGGGGGTACATACCACACTGGGTAATACTGTCAGAGAGATTGACACCAAAATGACTGTCTATAAAATTTCTGTACACTGCTTCGGTAGCAATTTACTATTCAAAATAAATAAATAAAGATCCCAGTAGTTACTTATAACAACAAAAACATTTTCCTAAACCCAGCTTAGGAGCTCTGGCAGCATAATGCCTAAGGCATTTGATGGCTAACCAGAAGGCTGGTGTTTCAAACCCACCAGCCACTCCTCGGAAGGAAGATTGGGCAACCTTCTTTCATAGTGATACCACCTCAGAAACCCAAGGAGGGGTCGCTATGAGTCAGGTCCGACTCGACAGCACATAACAACAACAACAAACCCAGCTTACATGTATCAATATACCTACAAGGCGGAAACACTATGCTAATTTAATTTAGAACCTTCTACTGCTCTCTGGTCAGAGCTGCATTACTACTCACTGTGATGATACTTCAAGTCAGGTCCTTCCATCCGCACGCACTACAAGTAGCCCACACCATTGTTTTTGTTGCTGCTGGGGTTTTTATTGTCACTGATTTTGTCAAATTTTCTGGTGTTTTAGCTACAACATTGAGGTAAGTAGTATTTGTGAATCTGTATCACTAACCTTTTTGAGAATGAAGTACTAACTAAAGGAAAAGAAGAAAAATCAAAACAGCTTTCCAAGAATTAATCCAAAGGACAAATGCACAATGCAAACCACAGCCTCCACTATACCCTGAGACTAGAACTGGATAGTGCCCGGCTACCACTACCAACCCCTCTGAACAGAATCACCATAGAGAGTCCTAGACAGAGAGAGAAGGGAGGAAAAAAAAAAGTAGAACAAAATTCAAAATCATTAAAAAAAATGACTAGACTTACGGGTCTTATCGAGACTGGTAGAAACCGGCAAACTGTGATCTTTAGATACCCTTCAAGTTTGGAGCTGGATCCACCGCCAGGGGATGACCTTTCAGCCAAACAATAGACAAGCCTATGAAGTTAACAGTAACACCAGGGAGGAATGTACTTCTCAGAACAAGCAACCACAGGAGACCAAAAGGGCAGCATGTGCCCCACAACGAAGCTCAGAAGGCAAAAAGGGGCAGGAAAGATGGATAAACGGAAATGGGGAACCCAAGGAGGAAGTGGAAAGAGTGCTGTCACATTGAGGGGACTGCAACTAACATTATGAAACAAAATATGTATGTATAAATTGTTGAATGGAAAACTAATTTGCTCTATGAATGTTCACCCAAACCACAATTACAAGTTCAAAAACAAAACCAAAAAAATAAAATAAAAAGAACAAAAAAAGCTTCCTTCTGCTCAGTTACTAATACTGTAATTCATTGTAGAAAGATTTTGCAAAACTATTTTGTTGTTATTACTCATATAATCTATGAAATAATTACATTTAAGGAATTTAAAACTATATTTACCATGTATTATTCTATGATTAAGACTGATAATAAGGATAATAAGATTGATTACTAAGGATTCTGTATGGTCTGGTATGGAAGGAGACAGGGGGTGGTAAACAAGAGTTAGGAGCTCTGGTAGCATAGTGGCTAAAGCACTTGACTGCTAACCAGAAGGCTGGTGGTTCAAACCCACCAGCCACTCCTCGGGAGGAAGGTTGGGCAATCCTACTTCCGTAGTGATACTGCCCCGGAAACCCAAGGAGGGGTCGCTATGAGTCGGGGCCGACTCGACGGCACTTAACAACAACAACAACAAAACAAGAGTTACCATACTGAGTGACACCAACCCTAGCAACACCACTGGTGGAGCTACCACAGTGAAAACCTTATGCTTTTCCATTTTTCTCCCAAATGTATCCTAGATAAATGAATCTTCAGAAAGAAAAAGAAACAAGTATCCTCAACTCCGCTGAAGCACAGCCAGGTTCTTCTGTGTGAGTCAATTCAATTCAACACACATTTCCTAAGCAGTTACTCGATGCAAAGCAGACCTCCCTGTGCTGGAGGCTAGAGTTACTGAGAAAGGTACCAAAGTCTGACACTATTACAGCCTTCCAAGGCAGGGGGGGAGGGCACACAATGACACTACTTAGGTGGCCAACACACCTGTTTCTTAACAGCGTACTTAAAGGGCTACTGCCCTCACAAGCATTTTAGTCATGATGCCATTCCTTATTTTAACTCCTGTAGCCAAATGAAGTGGCGGGCACACTATTTATTTGCTTTTCAGGACTGAGAACCATGTGCTATCTGCCTTGCTTTCCCTATAATGTATTTGAGTAACAGAACTCTTGCTATTCCCTAGGGAGCTGCAGGAAGAAAAGACAAGTATTTAACGAAGCCCTCCCCATGAAGGGTATTTTAAATAAACAAATGCTGTATTTGGCAGCTTCACCTTCTGATTTACCTAAAATATACACTGCCATTACTTACCCTCCCTTCCACAAGCTGCGTTTCATTATCTTCAATGCTGGCAAAGAGAAAAAGGCCAGAGGAGGCCAAACACCTATAAATGCAGCCCAGCAAGCCTGCACCAGTTGCCCTGCCCTGCCTGGCTGAAACAATGGCCCCGGACTGGGGCTCCTGCGAAGCTGTCCTTGTTCCTGTGACTACTATCCATAGCATAATGGCAGGAGCCTGGTTCTTCCTGTAACATCTTTTCCTAGGCCCCACTGTAGGTCACTATGAACAGATGCCACTATTGAGAGATGGGTGGCAGGCTTTCTTCCACCACCAACATCCTATTTTTTTTCTGAGCAGCTCTACCTCAAACCTCTCTCTCCTTTCAAACATCATATTTGCATCACCTTATTTTTGAGAGAAAGAGAGAGAGAGAAAAAAAAAGATTCTGTCATCTTCCTCTGCTCTGCTAATGATTCACTAGTCCAATCTCAATTACTGTAAAATGGGATACATGGATAGCTCAAATTTTCTCCACAAAAGGCTCTGAACTTGACGAGAAGCAACCCAATTTCCACAATTATCTCCCTGACAAAAAGCATATGCAACAGCGATAACCGTAGGGCCGTGTTTTCCTGAAACCATAAATGGGGATGGATGCTCTGACAAAGGATGCCTTTTTCATTTCCTGATTTGCAAGTGTATTTATTTGAACCATCTCACAAAAGCATAAAAATTCAATCACACTTGGCATACGCTGAGCAAATCACCACCATGGAAACCTGTTGGTGTTCAGCTGTTTTCTCCCCATGAAATGCCCTCCTCGCCGTTTCTCCCTGCAAATCTCAGTTCAAACTCCCTCCATGAGGACATCTTCCCTGAGGTCATGTGTGCACACTACACCTCCAGGTATGACTGAGAGAGCAAAGTGCAGGGGGTCCCCAGCTTTCTTGCACAACTGAATCACCTGGGGATCTGGAAAAAATATTGACGTTTGTTGCCCAACTCCAGCAGTCTCAGAGGTTCAGACTAGGCTGTGGGACATTTACAAGCTCCCTAGGAGATGCTAATGTACAGCAAAGTCCGGGAACCACAGGCACAGCAGTGAAGAGAATTCACAGGAGCATTTCAGTGCCAGTATGACTCCACTCACCTATCAGGTAGGTGTCAGCTACATAATCTAATTATCCTGAGCCTGAATGCGTTCCTGCAAAAAACTTCTGACTCAGCAACAGATGACAGCATCAACAAAACGTGGTATATCCACACAACAGAATAGCATTCGGCCATAAAGAAAAATGAAGTCCTGATACGTGCTACAACATGGAAGAATCTAGAGAACATTATGCTGAGTGGAATCAGTCAGACACAAAAGGATAAATATTGTATGATGCCATTTACATGAACTATCAAGAATACGTAAATGCATAGAGACCAAAGTTTATGAGTGGTTACCAGGGCCAGATGTGATAGAGAAGAGTGGCGATACTGCTTAAGTGGTACAGAGATCCTGTTATGGGTAATAAAAAACTTTGGAAACACAGGTTGCACAAGAGGGTGAACGTCCTTAGTGTTGCTGAATTATATGTGTAAAAATGGTTGAAATGGCAAATAGTTTTGATATATATATATATTTCCCCACAAGTAAAATTTTTTTAAAAAAAAGGGTACCTACCTCATAGAGATGTGAGGATTAGCTGAGATGATGGATACAGAACATTTAGAAGAGGAACAAGCGTGTAGCTAGCATTCAATAAATATTGGTTAATCTCCATAACCAAAAAAACTGATGATTCATCTGATCCCTTAGACTCGTTACAATTCATACCCAGCATGTAATTGGCAAAGTGGAAAGAGCATGTTCATCAGAATCCCCCCCAAGATGCCTCGGGATTTTAAATCCTGGCACCAGCAAGTCCCAGACACGTGACCTTCAGCAAGACCCTCAAGATCTTTAAGACTCAATTTCTACCTCTCTAAAGCTGGGAGCTCTGGTAGTATAGTGCCTAAGGCAGTTGACTACTAACCAGAAGGCTGGCGGTTCAAACCCACCAGCCACTCCTCAGAAGGAAGGCTGGACAATCTACTTCCATAGTGATACTGCCCCGGAAACCCAAGGAGGGGTCACTGTCAGTCAGGTCTGACTCGATGGCAAATAACAACAAAGCTGGGAAACTAGTACTTTACCCCTAATGGTTGCCAGGTAAAATCAAAAAGTAATATATGCAAATTGTCTGGAACCAGAAAAGGTATTCATTACATACTGTTTGCCTTCATTTTCCTCTATTCCATTTGCATATAGCTCTTTGGAATGAAAAGGGAAAAATTTCCAATATTTATATCCTATACCATAGCATAGTGGCTAAGACACTTGCCTGCTAACCAGATGGCTGGCGGTTCAAACCCACCAGCCACTCCTCGGAAGGAAGGTTGGGCAATCCTACTTCCGTAGTGATACTGCCTCGGAAACCCAAGGAGGGGTCGCTATGAGTCGGGGCCGACTCGACGGCACATAACAACAACAACAACAACATACCATATACTTAGGAGCTCTGGTAGCATAGTGGCTGAGGCACTTGACTGCTAAGCAGAAGGCTGGCGGTTCAAACCCACCAGCCACTCCTCAAAAGGAAGATGGGGCAATCTACTTCTGTAGTGATACTGCCTCGGAAACCCAAGGAGCAGTCGCCATGAATCGGGTCGGACTTGACGGCACATAACAACAACACAACAACATACCATATACTTACTGGTTTTTCAATGCACACCCATCAAAATGAATGAGGAAACGATCATCAGAAAATTATTTCTGCTGTGATATAAGATCTGTTGCCTTAGCCTGACCTTCAGCCTCCATCTAATACAGCTTCTCAAACTCACACATTACTTCTTCATCTTCAAAGAAAGGCATGCTGTGGTTGCAGAGCACACCTTGGTCATCCCCATGCCACACCTCCTATATTTATTCAAACTCACACCACCTTTTTAAAGCATTTTTCACTCAGCCTCCCAGCAGAAAACAGGTAACAAACTGAAGCTGGGAATAAGTCCAAAAGAGTTGATAAAGGAATTGTTTATACAAAGGTGGGCTAAGTTGCAGGGAACCCCCTAAAGGGTGGTACAGTACCCCAAGGACAGAACAGCAGAAGTCTTACTCTCCCAGGCCTGAAGGGATGAAAGGAGGGAGAGGCTACAAGAACCAGGAGGAAGCCCTGTAGAGAAGGCTGCCTTAAAGGAGCAGTGTCTTTCAGTGGAGGGACACAGCAAGCCCATGACAACCCAGCAGGGAGAAAGCTGTGGTCAAATACACAGACTTAACTTCCTCCCTCTCTCCTTCAGCCTCCTAGCTAACCCCAACAAGAAGTCAAGTGACAAGGAAGTGCACACTGGATGGATGGAAGGCCCCACTAGAATGAGGCAAGTAGGACAGAGAAGGGCAGTGGGTGGGTCTGAAGGGGCAAGCAAAAGACACCCAGCTCAAGAGCCATGCTAGATCCAACTTCTCTATGTAGAATTTCTTGCTGTACCCCTTACTCCTCCAAATTCTTAAGGAACTTCCTATCTATATGTCTTCCTGTGGCACGGCATAGAACAGATGAGAGAGATGAAGAACAGAATAAGAGAACTGCATCTGTGTGAACCTACTATGAGGCACCTTCTCTGCTAAGTATAGTATGCTCCCTATCGAATTAATTTTGTCTTTTGTTCAATCAACTTTAACAACATATTAATACCATGAACTCTATCTCAGGTTAAGTTTTTGCAACGCAAAATTTCCATTTAACTCTAAATTAATCTGCAACTGATTAACTTTTTACAATCCAGGAAGGTAGGAATTATTAATTGCATTATGTAGTGGTGGAAACTGAGACCGAGAATTGATAAAATAATTAGCCTCAGGTCCCGTTTCTAGAGTGGATCCAGATCTAGAACCTAAGTATATCTGAATCCAAATACCATGTTTCCATAAAACTATACTGCGTTATATAAATGGGCCACTTTTCATCTACCTGTATCTTGAGTCTACCACCATTTGTCAGTTTGTAGTACTAAGGACATGTGTGCATTGCTGTGATGCTGGAAGCTATGCCACCAGTGTTTCAAATACCAGCAAGGACACCTATTTTAGACAACTTTCAGCAGAGCTTCCAGGGTAAGGCAGACCAGGAAGAGGGGCCTGGTGAATGACTTCCGAAAATTAGCCAAGAAAAACCTCATGGATCACAAAAGAACACTGTTTGACCCATTTATTTTGGATGCACCATAAGGAGAGATCACTCACTAGAAAAGGATGTCATGTTTGGTGAAGTAAAGAGTCAATAAGGTTATGGGAGGCTCTCAGTAAGATGGATTAGCACAAAAGCCTCAAGGATAGATTTCAACATGTTAGTGATGGTGAGTATGATGCAGTACCAGCCCACACTCTGTTCTGTTGTACATAAAAAAGGTCACCATGGGTCAGAGTTAACTTGGCAGTATTGAACAACAGCATACCTTGTGTGCTAAGGAGACTGAAGGCTACCTAGGGACACAGATGGTCTTCTACTTCACTTGCATCCCCCTTTGCTCCTGTACAGATGACATGCAGGAAAGCCCCCACATAAATATTAGTTGAATAAAGTCACAAAATCTTTAAAATCCCTATAATTCCATTTTTCCTTAGGTTAAAAATAACCTGTTTTGCCAAATACTCAGAAACTTTTTTTCCTTCCTAAAACAGACCTTTTTTTATTATTATTATTTTTTAACACACATCTCATATTGGGATTCACAACTCATCACTCCCACAAGAAATACCCCCAGGCTCCCTGTCTATTCAGGCAAGCACTTGGTAAATTCAGCAAACAGTTTAATTTCTGCCTGCCAAGTAGGAAGATTCTGGGTAGCCATCTCTCAATGCAAAGTTTTAAAAGAAATATGTTCATTTACTTAAGCATAACCAAGAGCATTTTTATAAATGGACTCTTAGGATTCAGGTCTTTACTACTTCATTAATAATAATAAATAATATAACAATTGAAGCTGTGTGTCTTTACTGTTACTCCTGTGTAATATTACCCTGTGAGTGTTTCTAAATGTCAGTGCCTTTCGAAGTTTCCTCATTAACTCCTTTTGACCTTTTTGCAGAGTAGCAAAGGTGAGGTGGTGTGAACCCCATGTGGGGGCTGAGGCCTAAGGCCCACACAACTCACTTCCTCCACCCCACACCCACCTCCTATTTTCATTTAATGGAAAGACAACCACCATTGTCAGAATATAGCAACAGAGGAAGGGAAGGATCAGTAGCATCACTAGAGGGCTACAGGGGTGTGGATCGTACCAGGTAACACTGTTGGGGGGGTGACATCAACATGACTGTCTATAAAATTTTTGTGCAGAGTTTCAGCAGAAATTTACTTTTCATGAAAATATTCCCATAGTTATAACAACAAAAACATTTTTCCTGAGCCCAACTTACATGTATCAATATATTCACAAAGCTAAAATTGCATGCTATTTTGCTTTTTGAATCTTCTAATGTGCTCCAAGGAGCTCTGGTAGCACTATGGTTAAAGCATTTGGCTGCTAACCAAAAGATCAGTGGTTAGAACCCACCAGACACTCTGTGGGAAAAAGATAAGGCAGTCTGTTTCTATAAAGATTTACAGCCTTGGAAACTCTATGAGACAGTTCTACTCTGTCTTAAAGGGTCACTATGAGTTGGAATCAACTTGATGACAGTGGGTTTAATGTGCTGTGGTCAGAGCTATCACTATTACCCAATTATAATGACGCTTCAAATCACGTGGTTTCATCTGCCAGCACTACTGCATGATGTTTCTGTTGCTGATTTCATTACAGTCACTGATTTTGTCAAATGTTTTGGTGTTTTAGTTATATTGTAGTAAATATTATTTGTGAACTTCTATCAATAAGTTATATCAATAACTTTTTTGAGAATAAAGAAGTGATTAAAGGAAAAGGAGAAAAATCAAAAAAGACTTCATCTCAGTTACTAATAATGTTATACCTAATGTTGTAATTCAATGTAGAAAAATTTCACAAAACAATTGTGTTGTTAGTATTCATATAATCTAAGAAATATTACATTTAAACAATTCACAACTATGTTTTTAACATCTTAGTCTATGGTTAAAATTGACTATAAATATTACTAAGGATTCTGCATGGCCTGGTATGGAAGGAAGTCGATAGGCTGGGGGAGAAGGGATGACACCATGAGTTACAGCACGAGGTGATACTAACCCGAGTGGCACCACTGGAAAGGATCTTGCAGCTTTTCTTAGAAGGGTATCCTCAGGTGTCCCCTTTGTGCGCTCATTTGACATTTCCTTTCTAACAAGTGCCATGGTTTACCAAGTATTTTCCCTTTTGCACTCTCATTTCATCTTCATGACAAGAAAGTGAAATCAGTTTCCCATTTTTAAATGGTTGGATAAGGAGAAGAGACGAACCTAAAGTTTCCCAGCTAGTAAGAGCTGAAAATAGAACTTGAACCCATGTCTCTGCACCCCAAGCTCTTTTCTTGTCCCTTGCAAATACAAACTGGGTTCATATTATGTTTCTTTAATTAGATTAGCAGCTCTAATGGTACAAATTGCTTGTTGTTGTTGTTGTTGTTGTTATGTGCCGTCGAGTCAGCCCTGACTCATAGTGACCCCTCCTTGGGTTTCCGAGGCAGTATCACTACGGAAGTAGGATTGCCCAACCTTCCTTCCGAGGAGTGGCTGGTGGGTTTGAACCTCCAGCCTTCTGGTTAGCAGTCAAGTGCCTTAGGCGCTATGCCACCAGAGCTCTGGTAGCATAATGGCTAAGACACTTGCCTGCTAACCAGACAGCTGGCGGTTCAAACCCACCAGCCACTCCTCGGAAGTAAGGTTGGGCAATCCAATCCTACTTCTGTAGTGATACTGCCTCGGAAACCCAAGGAGGGGTCGCTATGAGTCGGGTTTGACTCGACGGCACATAACAACAATAACACAAATTGCTTAATAGGGTTAAAATCAATACAATAGGGAAGGTGATGGAGGATGGACACCATCATTCTAAATGATAGTGAACAAGCAGTATCTTAGTTGCTAATATATGAGTTGGACAAAGGAATCCCTGGGTAGCACAAATGGTTAAGTACTTGCCTACTAGATGAAAGGTTGACAGTTCAAACCCATCCAGAGGCACCTCAGAAGACAAGCCTGTTGATCTGCTTCTGCAACCCACAGCCTTGAAAACCCTACGGAGCAGTTTTACTCTGTATATGTGGGGTCAGCATGAGTTGAAGTCGACCGAGCTACAACTAACAACAACAGTGGCCCCAAATAGTAAGACCACACCTCTTTCCCCACCTAATGAATCTCTGCACCATTGCCCCATCATCTGGGCCTAGGCTTGTGGGGCCACTGACCCCAATGATGATGCATCATCCCTCGCTGGAGGAAACTTCAGCCTTTTGTCATTAACACTTACAATCTAAATTAGCAGTATTCATTAGGGATAAAAAGATCAAAATAACAGAATTAATACTAAAAGGCTTCCAAGAGCCACACTGCTAAATGAATTACTCCAGATTTCTAACTGGGCTATCCCTAAAGCATGAGACCATCTTGATTAGGTCCCCATGAACCGGTGGGTTCCAGAAAGCAGTTAGCTTGTCCCATAAATTGCCATTCAGTCGTCATTTGTGGTTCTCTGGGTATTAGCATTTAATATGTATCCAAGAAGGAATGGATATAAGATCAGAAGAATGAAAAGATCTCTTCCCCTCAGGAATCCCGGGGATGAGGGGAGGGGAGAAAACATACTGAAATCAGAGAGTTTAAAAAATGGAGGATAACAGACACCTCTTTGAAAAAATTCATGAAAGCTATGAACACTTTCCCCTGATAAAAGCCCATGCCCACAAAATTTAGTGTACGATTTTGAGGAGTTTGTGAATTCCTTGAAGCTACTCTATAAAGAACATAAAATGTAAGATGAGGATTAAAAAAAATGCAAAAGTGAAATGAAAACCCAATATATTTTGAAAGCACATTTAAAAAGTTGTCAGTATGCTGTGTAATGACTTTTCAGCTTCTTTTATCCTTCCATTCTGTTGGCACACTGCTAGAAAAAATCACAATAAAATAAGCAGTTGCTTCTACATCTATTAAGACTTTGCAGGTAGAGAGTGTACCAAATTTTTCTTTCAACACCCTTGTGAAAGAAATGTCCTCATTTTAAAGACTGGCCAATTGAGGCACTGAGGCACATCTGAGGCACAACATGACCCACCCAGAGCTCCAGCTGGTACATGCAGCCTTGGAGGAGTGGAATGGGTACCCAGTTTCCCAATGAATAAATTACAGACTCAGAACAAGGAGCCAGGTCACCTGATTCCTAGTCTATCTCTGACCTATCACTATTGTCCAATGTGCATACCATCCATGACATCAGTTGTAAGAGGCATTTCCATATGCTTTCATCATTAGACAACTTCTAACTTCATTCATTTTTATAGGATCCCTACCTCAAGAATAGGATTTTTTTTTTTAAATATCTCAAAAAGAACAAAACAAACTTTTATAAGAATTAAAGGACAATAAGATTTGCCCACACTATAGAAGAACTCCTCCTGTTCAGAATGCAATTTATCAAACTCGGCTTCACAGTGACATTCTAGAAAACATTTCCCTAGAACTTCAGATACAGACAAGAGATCAAAGAACATTTTTCACCCAGGGGAAATATTTCACCATGCTAAAAGCAAACAACCCAACAACCTGAGCAGATTAATTTCGAAGAAAGAGCTCAACTCAGAGATTTAAAAAAAAAAAAAAAAAAACTAAATTAAAGGTTACGTTACCCATGAGCATGTTGCAAAGCAAAGCTCTTGAAGAGACAGCTGTCCTGAAACTTGTGGAAGTCCAGAGATACTCCACAAAGAAGGAAGGACAAAGTGCACAGCTGAGAGAGTAATTAGTGAGTGTAGACTGTCAGCAAGGTGCACTCACGTGGGGAAAAGCAGTAAACATTCTGCCTAGAATACCATCAGGACAAGGGGCATTTAAATACAGACCCTTCTACTCCGAACACCTTCCTTGACTCATTCAATCAACACATAGCTTAATTTACTGAGCCCAGGCTGGTCACCATGTATTATTCAGTGCTAGGAATGCTGCTTGTATTCTAGTGGAGGGAGGTAGACAAACAAATCAATCAAATATGAAATATATGCCAGATTTTGGTAATTGTGATGAAGAAAAAAAAGCATGGAGAGGGGAATAAGAAGTACTGGGGAGTGGTAAATTTTTAAAATGGTAGCCACAGAGGTTCACTGAGATGACATCTGAACAAAGGTAGAGGCACAGGCCATGCAGATATCTGGGGGAACAATATTTCAAGCAATGGGAAGAGCAAGCACAAAAACTCTGAGGCAGACTTTGCTCTTAAGAAGCTCACAGTCTAGCCCCTAGCTGCCCTTCAGGTCTGGAATTAAACCCACACCTGTGGCTTCCAGCCAAACAAAAGACAGGCATATGAGTTGAACATTTACCTGAGGTAGATACACACCTTGGAGAGAACAATCATGGGAGAAAGAAGGGCTGTGTTTGCACAGGGAGACAGCTCAGGGGGCAGGAGTGCATGGAGGGATGGACACAGGGAAGAGGTAACTATTGGGAGGAAGTGGAAGGCGAGCTGTTGTGTTGTGGTAAATTGTGGTCAATGTCATGAGACAAAGTTTATGTGAACTGCTATATGGAAAGTGAATTTGCTATGTAAATTTTCACCCAAATCACAATATATATAAAAAAAAAAAAAATTAAAAAAACAAAAGCTCATAGTCTAGCCATGAGGGATTCTGCCCAGCAGGTGGGTTTTTCAGGGATGGCTCACCATTCATTAGCAGCACAACTCTGGGAAAGGAACACATTTTCAAAGCTCCATTTCCTCATGTGTAAATAAGAACAATAAAAATGTCACTTCATCCAATGTCACCCCACAGACCCTGCTCCCTTATCCTGGGGAGACAATTCCAAATGCTAGATAGTCTCCACGTGTCATTTCTCTTACTCCTCAGAACAACCACAGGGTTAAATACTTTTGTTTTTCTTTTATGGGTTTAAAAATATAAGCTCTGTGTTTCTTGCTCAATAAAATGTGGGTAGTGTCAGAATCAAGATTTGAACAAAGGTCTTTGTGACTCCCAAAGCGACTGCACTGAGTTGCTTCTATGATGGCCCCAGGAAAATGGTGGCTGGAAGGGACATGCAGAGTGAGAAAGGCAACATGATGATGTTGTTGGGCTAGCGACAAAACGTCTTCAACGTGACAGTGGGACAAAGTGCTGCCTCCCAACATGAGAGCTGGGCAGTCCTAAGTGGCAAAATTAAATTTGTCTGCTTCCTTAGGTGTCTCTTCAGAACTGATTCTCCTGGATTCCTGAAGGCTGAACATGTTGGGAAACTGAGGCAGCCATCTAAGTCACCAACAACCCCAGGTTTAGAAAGCCAAGCTCTGAGAAAAAAAATTGAA